>NC_138769.1:226892871-227327871 GCF_965119305.1 Pelophylax lessonae
GAGGTATTTTTTGTAAAATCTGTCCCACTGTATCTTTGGTGTTTTGTTTATTATGGTTATATCTGATTAGCAAATTTATTTTGCACCATTGGCTTTTAAAATGTTCTGCTTTACTTAGCTATGTCTAGGGTACCCTACCTCATACTCATCTGCGATGGTCAATCAAAATACACTGGGGTCAGTTTACCAAGCTGTATGATTTATTTTAAGGGTGTTTTGATCTATATTATAATATGTTGATCCTACAGACAGATCTGTTTTTTTTCCACTCCTGCAGTGGGGTGGCAGTGTTTGTTGTGCAGTAAAATCACTCAACAGCATTGTCACCTTGTGGACAAGGTAGTCTTAGAAAGACATACGTTTAAATATAGTTTAGGGGAAAAAAAACATATATTGAAGCCTAAATCCAACTAACACCAACATAATAAGCACCTCTGTTAATGGCAAGTCCCAAGCCCTGTACCTGCCACTTTTGTTGAAAAGCTGTTAAAGGAAGTGGAAAGTTATTGAATCTACTGGCAGGATCAATAGGTAAAAACTAGTTGTGTAGGGGACTGAATAGCTGTGTTAATGCTGTTGACAGACTGCACCATATATCATTTTTGATTTTACATATAGTTCTATACAGAACAAAAAAAAAAAAAGTATAATGTAAATTTTGGGAACTTAAATGATAAATGCCTAAAGTGGAATTTTACCCATAAGGACTTGCTAAAAAATAATGTTCTTTAGCAAGGCACAAACATTCCACATTAATAATTATGCTAACAAAATTAGTGTGTGCTGTAAATTACCTTTTTAGTGTACTTCAAACTGGTGATTCTCAGAAATTGCATACAAAAACAAAGTGTAATCTTACTCCTAAGAACTTGATAAAAAAATAATTTTCTTTCGCAAGGAACATTCATTCCACATTAATAATTTAATGCTACCAAAATGAATGTGTGTTGCAAATTGCCTCCAGCATTGCTCCTAATTTCTTCTTGCCGCAGGCTGCCATCTTACTGAAGCCCATGAGCAACAGTAAATCTTTGGGCTATCCAGTAAATTGGCCTCTAGTGGCTCTGATTTTCAGCACAATGGCAAAAATGGAGAGCAACTGAGCATGTCCAGAACAGGGTGAGACTGTGTATTACTGGATTTAAAACTGTATAGGCACTTATTTTTTTAAAGTTTTACATAGCTATATGTGCAAAAGGGCTAGCCTGAAGGGATTTTGCAGGACCTCATTTTCTGACTAAAGTTTCACTTTATATTGGAAACAATTGTAAAAATAAGGTAACAATGCATAGTTATGTAAATACTGCATACCTTATACTTTAGTGGATTGACCACATTAAGTACATATTATGGAACTTAGGGTGCAGTTTGTTGTGCATTACAGTGTTGCTGCATTTGATGGACAAAAGTTGAGCTTTATATATTTTATCTTTGTGGTGACTGAAAGCGTCCATACTCACTGGTTGCATACTTCAGTTGTGCTTGCAACCTAAAAGAATCGCATGCATAGCCACCACAGAAGTAAACTGTCTCTACAGCTGATTCCTTTTTAGCATGTGTTCACTGTAGATCCAAAGCAATCACACATTGATGTATCAGGAAGTACATGTGGAATGCCCATTTTACATATTCTAATCCAGCAGGATCTTCCAAGCTGGTTAATGAAGTACTACTATTTAGACTCTAGGAAGAACATTATGTGATGTCTTCAAAGGGTAATTTGTGTTATAATATATACTTTCTAATTTGATTGGTGTACATTTGTAAATATATGTAAATATATTTTTATACTGTTATTCTTTTGTAAACTTGTAGATTTTCAAGTCATTAAAGGTTAACATATTACATATATTCCTTCTTGGCATTTCGCTTTTTTATAAAATGCTGCTGATCTATGACAAAATCTGAAAGAAAAGCAGAACCATATATATATATGTGTGTGTGTGTGTGTGTGTGTGTGTGTGTGTGTGTGTGTGTGTGTGTGTGTGTGTGTGTGTGTGTGTGTGATATATACACACACACAGTATCTCACAAAAGTGAGTACCACCCTCACATTTTTGTAAATATTTTATTATATCTTTTTATGTGACAACACTGAAGAAATGACACTTTGCTACAATGTAAAGTAGTGAGTGTACAGCTTGTATAACAGTGTGAATTTGCTGTCCCCTCAAAATAACTCAACACACAGCCATTAATGTCTAAACTGCAGGGAAGTGTGAGTACACCCCTAAGAGAAAATGTCCAAATTGGGCCCAATTAGCCATTTTCCCTCCCGGTGTCATGTGACTCGTTAGTGTTACAAGGTCTCAGGTGTAAATAGGGAGCAGGTGTGTTAAATTTGGTGTTATCACTCTCACTCTCTCATACTGGTCACTGGAAGTTCAACATGGCACCTCATGGCAAAGAACTCTGAGGATCTAAAAAAAGGAATTGTTGCTCTACATAAAGAGGGCTTGGGTTATAAGAAGATTGCCAAGACCCTGAAATTGAGCTGCAGCACGCTGGCCAAGACCATACAGTGGTTCAACGGGACAGGTTCCTCTCAGAACAGACCTAGCCATGGTCGACCAAAGAAGTTGAGTTCACGTGCTCGGCGTCATATCCAGAGGTTGTCTTTGGGAAATAGATGTATGAGTGCTGCCAGCATTGCTGCAGAGGTTGAAAGGGTGGGGGGGGGGGGTCAACCTGTCAGTGCTCAGACCCTACGATTCACACTGCATCAAATTGGTCTGCATGGCTGTCGTTCCAGAAGGAAGCCTCTTCTAAAGATGATGCACAAGAAAGCCTGCAAACAATTTGCTGAAGACAAGCAGACTAAAGACATGAAAGAGACTGGTCAGCCCTTAAGCTGAAAGATTAATCTGACAAACCGCGATAAATATAAAGTGATATGTGCCAAAAAATAAATCCAATAAATATCAACAATATAAATGGTAAGGAGACCCCAGAGATCACCCTATACAAACGATATATTGATGATAAAGTTACTGTTTGGAATGGGTCAGTTGAAAGGCTTAGGAACTTTCTATCAGATCTTAACATTAATGAATATGGGTTGAGGTTCACTGGGCAATAGGATTTGCACCAAACTAGATTTCTAGACCTTGTACTTTTGAAAGATCATGGACAGATCCATACTAAAACCTTTTTAAAAGCACTGACAGGAATAGTTCTATTCCCACAGCCAGTTGCCATCACCCAAATTGGCTTGGGGGTATCCCCAAGGGACAACTCTTGCGGATTGAAACGGCACTACCTTATAGGTGATAAAGTGAGAAGTATGCAAATAAATAAATAATTAAAACCGTGATACGATAAATTAAAAGTGTAGATATAAATATAAACACAAGGTGCACTGGTGATTATGGTCGATGCTGTGACCAATTATTAATCCCACAAAGCGTGCAATAATCAAGTGAACATACGCTGGTGCAAATGAAGCAAGTTAAATGAAATGAATAAATAGTGATTTTTATTATAATAAAAATACTGAATATCTTACAGTGTGATGATACCAGTGAAAAACATAAATAGAAATCCTCTTGGTGAAAAACAACCAGAAAGTTCCACCAAAAATTAAATTATCAAGTGAATAAATGAGTGAAATACAAATGCAAAAATTCTTATGGCTGCGATCACCAGTGTGCCCACTAGATGTCGCACCTTTTATACAACCTGCTGGTGGTGTATTAAATGTAATGTTTCAGGGTCTCTTCGGTATCTTCCTCTTAGTTCCTCAGAGACAAAAGAGAGAGGAGGAGGACCTCTTGGTGCAATAAAATTGGCTATTCAGGGAAGAAGCGGCAGTAGTAACTCACGGTTAGGCTGTCCACGATCAGTGTTAGAGGAAACCGGGAAGCTTCCGCGTTCCACGGCCCTGGCTCCGACTACCGGAAGTGGCGCAATGACGTATGACTCCACACTGATCGTGGACAGCCTAACCGTGAGTTACTACTGCCGCTTCTTCCCTGAATAGCCAATTTTATTGAACCAAGAGGTCCTCCTTCTCTCTCTTTTGTCTCTGAGGAACTAAGAGAGGAAGAGACCCTGAAACATTACATTTAATACACCACCAGCAGGTTGTATAAAAGGTGCGACATCTAGTGGGCACACTGGTGATCGCAGCCATAAGAATTTTTGCATTTGTATTTCACTCATTTGTTCACTTGATAATTTAATTTTTGGTGGAACTTTCTGGTTGTTTTTCACCAAGAGGATTTCTATTTATGTTTTCCACTGGTATCATCACACTGTAAGATATTCAGTATTTTTATTATAATAAAAATCACTATTTATTCATTTCATTTAACTTGCTTCATTTGCACCAGCGTATGTTCACTTGATTATTGCACGCTTTGTGGGATTAATAATTGGTCACAGCATCGACCATAATCACCAGTGCACCTTGTGTTTATATTTATATCTACACTTTTAATTTATCGTATCACGGTTTTAAATATTTATATGCACACTTGGCACTTTATCACCTATAAGGTAGCGCCGTTTCAATCCTTTGCACACTTTTCACTTTCTTAACCCTTCGGGGTTGGTTGTTGGCAGCTTACACCTTTGTGATAAAGGATAAAACACATTTACTGAAATTCCATAGCGCTGGTCACCTCTGTTTATTTTAACTCTTGCGGATTAGGCGCAATTGCGCCAATACGAAAGATTACATCTTACAATCCAACATACTGATAGAAAGATTTAACGAAAAGGGATACAAAAAAAAAACATTAACCTCTATCCAAACTGATTGAATTACTAAAGGACACGGTAAGAAAGAGAGATGTAACTAGTAATTTAGCCTTCCTAACAAGCTTTAAAGCCTTTGAGCATATTATAAAAAGACACTTGCCGATACTTTTGAGTGATAAAACACTATCAACCCTACTTCCTACCAGACCTAAGTTCATATACCGGAGGGCTCCTAACCTCCAGAACAAACTAGCACCCAATGTTTATAACCCACTCCAAAAAAGGATTTCCACCTTTCTAGATAGGAAAGAGTTTTTTCATTGCAATAGATGCAAGGCATGTAGAACAACAGGAGTCAATCAAAGGAAAATTCAGGGACCGGGAAAGAGTATAAAATCAATAAATTCATATCGTGTAACTCCACGTATGTAACCTACGCGGTTATGTTTCCATGTGGTTTGCAATACGTGGGGCGCACTACACGGAAACTAGCTATTAGAATAAATAAACATTTAAACATTATCAGGAAGGGGTTTTCAAAACATAGTCTTTGCAATCACTTTAGAATTCACCAGAATAGAGATCCAAGTTTGGCAGGTTTTTATGGAATTGACAAAATCGAACCCCATTGGAGGGGTGGAAATATGAAACAAAAAGTCTCAAGAAATGAGAGAGAATGGATTTTTGAATTATGTACCTTGTGTCCAAATGGAATAAATGTGGATATTGATTTGAATGTGTAAAAGGTGTTCCAATTGTTAGGCTTTATTGGAAATCTATAATGAAGTATTGGCACCTCCTCTTATTTGCTAACAGAGGGTGTATTGGCCCCCATTTTATTGCCCTTTTTATTGTCCTTAACATTTTTTATTTGTATTTTATTTATATTTTTTATTGCCACTAGAGGGCATTATTGACAACTCTTAATGGTTTGGCCAATACCGGGTATGCCCACTAGAGGGGGATATATTTTTCTCCTAGGTGTAGCGTAGACTAATTGCCACTAGATGTGGTTTTTAGATATTTTTGGTTCTTTAAACATTTGCATGCTCATTAGAGGGAGCCATCCCCCCTTTTATAATAAATTCCTTTAATAATAAAATTTCCTTTGCTTTACAAACCTTTATTACATACATTTTTATTGATTCATATAGTAATAAGTATTAGGTTTGGATACTGTGCATATGATATGAATATATACGGCCCATATGTATGATCCTTAATGGGGATACATATACATCTGTCAGAATGTTTATACTGCTCTGATCTACAGTGTCTATTTATGCAAATAAGCAAAGATCTGTAAATAAGGAGATTCTTAACTTATTTCCATAAATCAACAAAAATACGAGTTCGTTTTAAGTGGCACTAACCTGAAGATAAGAAGAATACAATTTTGTGCATATATATATATATATATATATATATATATATATATATATATATATTAAATACAACAGTGCAGAATAAATGTCAAAAATATAATTGGCAATAAACACAAAATGTGGAACAAATTCAATAAAATGTATCACACAGGTAACGTGAGACATGTAATCAAAGAATATATTACAGAATATCAAGGTAACCAAAACCAATGACTTCTAGAATATGATTAATAGCCTACCAAGAGTACACAAAAGATGGCAACAAATCTAACAGATTAAACATGTGACAGATGTTCACAACACGATGTTAAAAAAAAATGCATGGACAAAACTTGTTACACCATGCACTGAGACTTGTTAAAAGTCCAGATAGTTTTTGATAAAATAAACATTTATAAGGTTAATCTATTATTAAGAATACATCATAACTGGCCCATTTAATATAGCCAAAATTAGCCTAAAATTACAAGATAAGAAATATTAAACCAATCATATTGCAGTTAGAATGGTCTAAATTAAAATCTTGATGCTACAAGTTTAAGTATAAGAATGGTTCATTTAGGTGCATAAGGCAAATTAATTGCCTGTAGGAAAAATAGAAATATATACTTTACCAAACAAACTTCTATTTCTGTTGCCTGGGATGTCACGCTGTGTAGCCTCAGCTTTAAATGTATATGTAAATGTATAATATTTTTTTATATATATATAATATTTATATTTATATATATATAATTTTTATAGATAGATATCATATAGATATGTATTTTTATTGATTTACACATATTTATTATCTTATCAATTTTTAGATCGTTTCATATATAACAACAAAGGTATTATAACCGTATACATTTAGTTGTGATATACCAATTCTTGTTAGCCCCCTGTAGCATTCTGGACCTTCAATATACCGTCATATATGTTCTTTTATATATATACTTCTTATTTTTTACATGCTCATTGTTTTTCAATTATTAATTATTTTTCCAATTTTTTCACCTTTTTCCTGATTTTTTACACCTTTATTTCCCCTTTTTTCCATTTTTTATTTTTTCATTGATCTCTTAATGCTTTTCCTGATTCAGCTGTTTGGGGTCAGTTTATTGGCCATTGTGCCTAACCCCGCCCATTTTTCGGCTTTATAGAGCCCCCGATCGCCTCTTGCCACAACTTGATAAAGCTACTATTGTAGCGAAACATGTCGTTGTGGCGATCGGGAGGCTCTTCTGAAGCAAACTCAAACAGTCCCCCATCCGTGCTGACATCCTAGTATTCCTCTAAGCCGGCTGGCTGTGGATCTTCGGTCCCGTGCAGTGACGTCATCAAAGCGCGACTCCCGAGGCTCTTGTCGGGTGCCGAGGGAGTGTAACATAGAACCTCCGGTCTGAGGAAGCGGCCGCACATCAGACCAACCGAGCTCTCCTGCCTGCGACCCCATCTGACAACCGGCTCTTAACATCATCCACCGGTCTCCTACAGGATTCCATTACCATCGGTGTGAATGTCCAGAGGCTACAAAGGGTGGTAGGACTGACCTTGTTTTATTCATAATATGCTTTACCCTTGGATCATCATAATAAAGTGTTTATGAGACTACCCATCTAAGTCCATATTGGGGTTTGTTACTATATGCACACTGAGCGCCATCTCCTATATCTAATTTCCATTACATGTTCTATGCTGTCTTACATCAGGAATTGGGCGAACAGTGTTGCTATTCCCATACACCTTCAACACATGAACTTTACAGATTTTCGTGTATTCTCTGTGAAGGGACATTCCAGGACTTCCTCATCTTGGAGTAGCGCCAGAACTTTTTGGGAATAATTTCAGCTTTAAATGTCACCCATCAGTGTCCCAGAACCTCCTTCAAAGCATCTCACTCCCTTCTTGGTCTGTTCAATTCTCTCCTCTTCTTTTAACGGACATGAAACTTTTATCCCCTTGTAAAATAGGTGGGGAATTTGTCTTCCATATGAAAAAAAATACCTCAAAAAGGGACTTATTCGCTTAATTTCTATAACTCTGATATGACTTTGAAGATCACCAGGAGGCACTGTTGGATTACATACGAATTTGGGACATTGAATTTAATTTCATTATTTTCTCAAAGATAACCTTTTGACCTAAGTCTAGAAAAGAAATCTAAATCTCATGGATGTATACTTTCATGTCACTTTTCTGTCAAGAATAATGTCTAGCTTTAAGATATATGTTTGCTTGGATAAAGTTTACGACCACAGCAATACCCAACCCTTCTTCAAATACCCTAAAAGTGAGGTAATTTAGTTCAAGACACAATTTAGTTCTTTACACATAAGAAAAAAAATGGTATACATATCTACCCAACATTTTATATATATATATATATATATATATATATATATATATATATAAAGTTCACACCTACTATATCAATGATATAAAGATATTGTTGTTACATTGTTATACATGATGATAATGTTTCCTCAAGCATATTTTAAATGAGCCCTAAAAAAAATATACTAATCTATTGTTCATTGAAACTCAGACAAGACTAGAATGACATCACCCTCATTAGAACCTGGTCTGGTACCGTGGCTGGACTCTTCTCTTGGTGAGATGTCAAAAGGGCCTCTTTATTTATGGCTTAAAGAAAAAAAAAAAAAACAGTCTTTGCTGGACTTTAAAATTGTCTGTAAAGAAATCTGACTTTGCGATTTAGCACTGTGTGACATTAACGGACAATTGCACGGTCGTGCGACGCTGTACCCAAACAAAATTGATGTCCTTTTTTTTCCCACAAACAGAGCTTTCTTTTGGTGGTATTTGATCACCTGTGCAATTTTATTTTTTTTTTGCACTATAAATAAAAAAAAGAGCGACAACTTTGAAAAAACAACAATATTTTTCACATTTTTTATATGAAATTCTCAAAAAAAATGTAAAAATCGAAATGTTTTAACATTTTAGGCCAATTTGTTTTCTGCTACATATTTTTGGTAAAAAAAATCGCAATAAGCGTATTTTGATTGGTTTGGGCAAAAGTTATTGCGTTTAATAACTATGGGAAAGATTTATGTCATTTTTATTTTTTTTTATACTAGTAATGGCGGCGATCTGAGATTTTTTTTTTGCGGGACTTCAACATTGCGGCGGACAGATTGAACTCTTAACTGACATTTTAGACACTTTTGGGGGTACCAGTGACATTACTACAGTAATCAGTGCTAAAAATATGCACTGTTACTGTAAAAATGACACTGGCAGGGAAGGGGTTAACTGTACTGATGATCAATGGGTTAAATGTGTCCCTAGGGTGTGATTCTCTAACTGTCAGGGGACGTGGCTTGTGAAGTAATCACAGAGACATGCGATCCTATATAGCAGGCTCACATAGCCTCTGTGATCACTTCAGGGAGAATGACAGACGGCTGTGTTTACATCAGCCGTCTGTCCTTCTCTCTCTGCTGCGGGAGATCGCGAGTGGCCGGCGGTCATTGGAGCCGCTGGCCACACGCGCTGGCTCCCCAGCTAACGAGCAGGGTGGGAGCGCATCGGCGGCGGCGCGCACTTGCCCCCTAGAGTCTCCTGTGTAGGAGTATGTAGGGCTATGTCGCTTTGCCAAGCAGCGGCAGAGTGCCGCAGTAAATGTACAGTGGGAGGGGCTGAAGAGGTTAAAGAAAGATGAACTTTCATTCACCTCATGACAAAATGGCTGCTAGGCTGCCCAGTATAACAATATGTATTAAATAATATGTATGGGCCTTATATGACTCCTTTTTAGCCTCCCAATAGTCCTGACACATCACATTTAGCGTGGTTTGTCAGATTAATTGTTCAGCTTAAGGGCTGACCGGTCTCTCTGATATTTCTAAAGTTATGTAGTCTTTTGACGTTCTACAACCAGCAGCTAAGTTTAATATATAATTTTTCACTACAATTTTTTCACTACAATATTTTTTCACTTTTAACCATATGTGCAGGTAATGGATACATATTGTGTATGGTCTATCTTTTACTCATTCATGCTAAGGACATGGATTACTGGAACCATGTCCTGTGGTCTGAGAAAAACTTTCATGGTGGTGGGAGTATCATGGTCTGGGGCTGCGTGAGTGCTGCTGGCACTGGGGAGCTACAGTTCATTGAGGGAATGATGAATGCCAACATGTACTGTGACATACTGAAGAAGAGCATGATCCCCTCCCTTCAGATGGATGATTAGAAACTGCGCTACCCTCTGGTGTTAAAGGGATGTGATTTACTGCATTTTGGCATATATCTTATGAATGTATATAAATATATTAACCTCATTAAAAGTGCTTAGTGTATGCACTTAGAGTGGAAGCATATATTTAAATTGTACCTGTATATAAGACAATAAATTATTAGGAATAATAAATTATATTATAAATGTTTTTGTATTCTATGTACATAAAATGTTATATACTATATTAAGTGGTACCATGAGTCCAGATGAGAGTAATATATCAATACATTATATGAATTTGTAAAAAATATAAAAAACATTTTCTTGTGAATATATATTGCATTTTATGGACGTTATTTATGGTTATTGCGGAATAATATATGAATAATTGCCAGCACATACATTGCACTTTATGGATGTTATCCATTCACCCAGAGATCATTGTTGATTAATATTTGCACTTTATTTATCACTGATGGTGGAATTTATTGCTGAGTTTTTTTGCTGATTTGGATTTATAATTTTATTAGTAATTGTTTTTTGTGATATTTTTACCATTTAATATATATGATTTATATGGGCACAAGGTAGTAACATCTTTTTTTTTTTATAACATTTTATTGAAGTTCAAGAAAACTCATTTTACAAACAATTTCAAAAATTGAACCACAGAGATGATGTGATAACATAGAAGTAATTGCGACCAGAATATTGTTCACAATTAATGTAATAGAATCACGAGGAACTTCAGAGCATAGAATGAACTGCAAAGAAACTGTGGGATGATATGAAATTTTCAGTGGTATAAAAAGGGGGAGGGGTGGGGCAGGAGGGGAATAAGAAGGAGGGAGCAGGCGGGTAAGGAAGAGTTGTAGAGAGGGGGGGGGGAGGGGAGGGGAGGGGGGGGGGAGGGAGGATAGGGTGAATGGGAAGATGCGAAAAGGTATGAGGGAGAAATGGATTCGGGTACGGAGGAGAGAGGTAGAGGTTAATGATAATAAGGTTGTGGCATACAGTAGAAGTCCTTTGCCATATACTACATATGTAACCTGGATATGGGGGAAAACTGTGCGTCACATGGGCAAACATGAAAAAGTCAAGCATAAAAGACACCTTCAGAGGTATTATTGATAGCACTCGGTTTCGGGTGGGTACACCACTAGTTAGGAAACCAAGTGCTATCCTCAATCACATTCACTTGCAGGTAGTAGTGTAGTGGGTCTTAGGTCGATGCTATGGAAGGAGCCACCCTCCTGGGAGGGAAGCTAGACCATTTCTTAGTGAAACGGGTGGCAGAGTTCGTGGGGTGAAGGAGCAAGCCCGTAGCTTCTATGTCACGGAGAATATGTAGGCTATTCGTTAACTCTGTAAGAGTTGGGGGGGACGCCTCCATCCAATGTTTTAATATCAGCCTTCTCGCTATCATTAGACAAGTCATCAGCCAAGGCGTGTGGCCAGTTAGGTGTTTCCAACTGCTCTTCGGGATAGACAAAGCCTTATGATTGGTATATCCAAACAGTAGGAGGTAAATATCCTTAGGGAGTTGGATTCCAGTATAACGTTGTACATAGCGCAGAGTTTTGTCCCAAAAGGTGGAGATAGGCTGGCAGGTCCAAAACTTGTGAAGTAGAGAAGGGTGGAGTTCGTTACAATGCGTACAATGATGGTGAAAAGTGTCCGGGGACCATCGGAGATGAGGAATATACGCTCTGTGGATTATTTTAAATTGTTGTTCCCTCCAGAACTCATTAGTGATGTATTTGCGGGTGGTAAGGTAGCCTGAATAACATCTTAAACATAGTTTTTTGTCACACTATATATGCAGTAGAGTTTCTAATCATCCATCTTTTTCAACTATACCCATAGTTTGAACTTGCGGCTTTCCATCCTATACATAATATCCCAGAGGCGCGAGTGACATTATACTCACATATTCCATCCCTTCAGAGACTGGGTCGCAGGGCAGTATTCCAACATAACGACCCCAAACACACCTCCAAGATGACCACTGCCTTGCCAAAGAAGCTGAAGGTAAAGGTGATGGACTGGCCAAGCATGTCTCTAGACCTTAACCCTATTGAGCATCTGTGGCGCATCCTCAAATGGAAGGTGGAAGAGTGCACCACCAGCTCCATGATGTCATCATAGAAGAGTGGAAGAGGACTCCAGTGGCAACCTGTGAAGCTCTGGTGAACTATATGCCCAAGAGGGTTAAGGCAGTGCTGGAAAATCATGGTGGCCAAACAAAATGTTGACATTTTGGGCCCAATTTGGACTTTTTCACTTAGAAGTGTACTCACTTTTGTTGCCAGAGGTTTAGACATTAATGGGTGTGTGTTCAGTTATTTTGAGGGAAAGCAAATTTACACTGTTATACAAGCTGTACAATCACTACTTTACATTGTAGCAAAGTGTAATTTCTTCAGTGTTGTCGCATAAAAAGTTATAATAAAATATTTCCAAAAATGTGAGGGGTGTACTCACTTTTTGTGAGAAACTGTATACACAGCGTTGGAATTCCACAGTTGCGGAGTTAGTATAGTGCACAAAAAACTGTGCTGAGAAACTGATAGAGGAAAGGCCAAAGTCTAATAGCAGGAGGGTGTTTGGGTTAAAGTGGAACATTTTTTTTTTTTCATTTTAGATGGAGTAAAGAAGGGTTTTAACCCCCTGTCAGTTTATTTTGTGCCATCTATGTCCTATAGCGGAGATTTACCTTCACTTCCTATCCCAAAGCTAAAACAGAAAGTGAGAGGAAATCCCTGAAAATTAAGGGAATCCCTTTGGGGAATCCCAAGTCACTAAAACTAGTGTCACCATTGGAAGATTTCCCCTCTATTACTTTTCTGGGGACAACCCAAAATTTGGGATTTTCTTTTACTTTCACTGATAATGGTAAACAAGACAAATAGTGAGGGTGAATCTCCCTAACGCAGGGTACAGAAAGCAATACAAATTGACAGGGGTTCCAATCCCTCTCCACTCTAATAAAAAAAGAATGTTTGTCTATAGTTGTACTTTAATGCACACCTATCCTAAAAAAGCCTTTTCTGTGAAATTTCCTCTCACTTTCTGTTTTGTCTATGGGAGTGAAAGCGAATCTCCCCAATGGGACACAAACCGAAATAAAATTACCCCCCAGGTTTACCCCTTTCCTACTCTACCAAAAACGAAAAAGTTTTCGATCTAAATGTAATTTAAGGGGCATATTTTTTAAAACATGAATCTGATATTCACCAAAAATTGACTTCAGGTGAGTTTTCTACATGCACACCTATTAACTGACAGTGATTGGTTCACCAAGAGTAAATGGTAAAAGTCACATTAACTGCTTTATACAGTCAGGTCCATAAATATTGGGACATTGACACAATTCTAATTTTTTTTGGCTCTATAATGGATTTGAAATGAAACACACAAGATGTGCTTTAACTGCAGGCTTTAATTTGAAGGTATTTACATCCAAATCAGGTGAAAGGTGTAGGAATTGCAACAATTTGTATATGTGCCTCCCATAAGGGACCAAAAGAAATGGGACAATTGGCTGCTCAGCTGTTCCATGGCCAGGTGTGCGTTATTCCCTCATTATCCCATTTACAAGGAGCAGATAAAAGGTCCAGAGTTCATTTCAAGTGTGCTATTTGCATTTGGAATCTGTTGCGGTCAATTCTCAATATGAGATCCAAAGAGCTGTCACTATCAGTGAAGCAAGCCATCATTAGGCTGAAAAAACAAAAACAAACTCATCAGAGAGATAGCAAAAACATCAGGTATGGCCAAATCAACTGTTTGGAACAACCTTAAAAAGAAAGAACGCACCGATGAGCTCAGCAACACCAAAAGACCCGGAAAACCCCGGAAAACAACTGTGGTGGATGACCGAAGAATTCTTTCCCTGGTGAAGAAAACACCCTTCACAACAGTTGGCCAGATCAATAACACTTTCCAGGAGGTAGGTGTATGTGTGTCAAAGTCAAAAATCAAGAGAAGACTTCACCAGAGTGAATACAGAGGGTTCACCACAAGATATAAACCATCGGTGAGCCTCAAAAACAGGAAGGCCAGATTAGAGTTTGCCAAACAACATCTAAAAAAGCCTTCACAGTTCTGGAACAACATCCTATGGACAGATGAGACCAAGATCAACTTGTACAAGAGTGATGGGAAGAGAATAGTATGGAGAAGGAAAGGAACTGCTCATGATCCAAAGCATACCATCTCATCATACCATCTCATCAGAGAAGCATGGTGGTGGTAGTGTCATGGCATGGGCATGTATGGCTGCCAATGGAACTGGTTCTCTTGCATTTATTGATGATGTGACAAAAGCAGCAGGATGAATTCTGAAGTGTTTCGGGCAATATTATCTGCTCATATTCAGCCAAATGCTTCAGAACTCATTGGACGGCGCTTCACAGTGCAGATGGACAATGACCCAAAGCATACTGCAAAAGCAACCAAAGAGTTTTTTAAGGGAAAGAAGTGGAATTTTATTCAATGGCCAAGTCAATCACCTGACCTGAATCTAATTGAGCATGCATTTCACTTGCTGAAGACAAAACTGAAGGGAAAATGCCCCAAGAACTAGCAGGAACTGAAGACAGTTACAGTAGAGGCCTGGCAGAGCATCACCAGGGATGAAACCCAGCGACTGGTGATATCTATGCGTTCCAGACTTCAGGCTGTAATTGACTGCAAAGGATTTGCAACCGAGTATTAAAAAGTGAAAGTTTGATTTATGATGGTTAATCTGTCCCATTACTTTTGGTCCCTTAAAAGGTGGGAGGCACATATACAAACTTGTAATTCCTACTTCCTTCACCTGATTTGGATGTAAATACCCTCAAATTAAAGCTGAAAGTCTGCAGTTAAAGCACATATTGTTTGTTTCATTTCAAATCCATTGTGGTGGTGAATAGAGCCAAAAAGATTAGAATTGTGTTGATGTCCCAATATTTATGGACCTGACTGTAAACATGCCCCTAAATTTTAAGGTCATGTTAAATGACAAGAATTACATTTCAGGATTATTTGAATTTAAGTGTAAGGTAAAAATCCAATGCTTATTTATTTAGTTTAGGGCCTATGATAAATCAAAGGGATTGTTAAACCCCAACTCAGGGCCTGTTAGTTTTGTTAAAAAAAGGTCGTCTGTGGCTTTGCATTTTGTGAATGGCCAAGTTGAGAGAGGGATGAAGATACTACAATATTTCTGGCATCTAAAGAATGAGGAGCAGTGATGTCAGCAGCAAGCCAGAGTTACAGTACTCGACAGGAGCAAGATTTCACTTTGATAATTGATAGAAGTACAAAAGCAACATACTGCTACAAAACAAAGTAAAATTGTTTTTTTTAACAACCTAATATTCCAATAAACTATCATACTTAAAGTTGGGTTTAAAAGCTGAATTTCAGCTATGGCATATTTTACATAGTTACATTGGTCCAGCTTGGACCAATGTATGTATGCATATACTATAGCTGTGGTATGGTATATGCATTTAGAAGCTGGAAGTCACTGTGGTAGACACAGCTACTCCAGTGGCCTCCACTAGCTTTCAGGTCCCATGCTGAGCAGCTGCCAGGCTGCATTTGGAACACAAGAGGTTGGGTTGCTCAACACAAGTGCCATTCAGAGAATGCTTTAAATTTTCACAGTGAATGCAAAGCATTCTTTGATTGGATAAGTTGGCGAGTCGGGGAGTGACATCACACCTCCACCTCATCCAATCAGAGAACGCTTTGCATTTATTAAGAACAGGCAAAGCATTCTTTGAATTGTGCCAGTGTCGAGGCACAACCTCCTATGTGCAGAAGGCAGCAGAGCAGCCGCTAGGCATGGGACACGGGAATATAGTGAAGATCACTGGGATAGGGGTTTCTTCTACAGTTATTTTCAGCTTACAGGGGATCCCACAGGTGTGGTATATGCTTGGTCCCTGATGAAGTCTACTACGAAGAAACATGGTGGGTGGGGCTAACTGACATGTCTTCATCACGCTTCTGTCGGATGTCGGATGGGATGAGACTGTTTGCGGATTGGATGCATGTAATGCAACCAGGGCTTTTTTTCTCACCGAATATGCCCAGGAATTCCCCCCTGTCTCCGCCCCCGCCATCCCTTGGTTTCACCCCCTACCCACCTCCCAGTACTGCCCTAGGTATTACTTTATCATCCTAAATAATTTGTAAGGAATTTGTTCTTGTCTAATAACAAGAAAGCAATAAAGTCCCCCCACACAACAATAGACACCCCATCAACAATGGACCCCACCCAGCATAGTTTCCCCACAGCGACAATAGATCCCAATCCAGCAACAATAGTTCCCCACACAAAATATAGACCCCCCACACAGCAACATTTGACCACCCACAACAAAATACCACCCTCAAAAACAAAAAGATCCACCTCAGCGACATTAGACCAACCCAGCAGCAACAAAAGATCTCTCAGCAGCCAGTATCAATAGACCCTCCAGCAGCTGGCAACAATAGACTTCTCCATCAACAGTAGATCTCTACCAGCAACATAAAGCCTCGTACACACGATCAGATTATCAAACGATCTTGCATCCAATTTTTGTTGCATGCTAGTCTTATATCGAAAGTGAAGAGGTTACTTTCATACGAAAATTCCCGTATGACAGAATTCAACTTCAGAAGTGATGTCATGTGTTGAATTGTTTTGTATGTGTTCTTTCGTTTCTGAGCATGCCTAGTCTTGCTCTTACGATTTTTTTCAGACGAAAACTGTACTAATTAAATGAAAATCGGACGTTGTGTTGACGTACGATAAAAATATTATAGCCTGCACATCCCGATTTTGTCGTCCGAAAATTCGTAATCGGCTGTCGAGAGCACTATACTAACAATCCGAAAATCAGCAGATCCCCCAGCAGCCAGAATTACGAGACACTCCAGCACACCCCACACCCCTTGCTATTACATTCAGTGCTGGGAGTGCCAGAACTGCGTTCCCCCGTGTTCTTGCTGAAAAAAGCCCTGAATGCATCATTGTTCTTTTCCATTAGTATTTCATGGGAGTGCGCACTTTTATCTATTGTACAATAAATTTGTGTTTTTAACAATATCAACCTATGCGAGCTGTATATTCCTTTTTTTCATTTTTCACTTACAGTGCCTTGCGAAAGTATTCGGCCCCCTTGAACTTTGCGACCTTTTGCCACATTTCAGGCTTCAAATATAAAGATATAAAACTTAAATTTTTTGTGAAGAATCAACAACAAGTGGGACACAGTCATGAAGTGGAACGAAATTTATTGGATATTTCAAACTTTCTTAACAAATAAAAAAATGAAAAATTGGGCGTGCAAAATTATTCAGCCCCTTTACTTTCAGTGCAGCAAACTCTCTCCAGAAGTTCAGTGAGGATCTCTGAATGATCCAATGTTGACCTAAATGACTAATGATGATAAATAGAATCCACCTGTATGTAATCAAGTCTCTGTATAAATGCACCTGCACTGTGATAGTCTCAGAGATCCGTTTAAAGCGCAGAAAGCATCATGAAGAACAAGGAACACACCAGGCAGGTCCGAGATACTGTTGTGGAGAAGTTTAAAGCCGGATTTGGATACAAAAAGATTTCCCAAGCTTTAAACATCCCAAGGAGCACTGTTCAAGCGATAATATTGAAATGGAAGGAGTATCAGACCACTGCAAATCTACGAAGACCTGGCCATCCCTCTAAACTTTCAGCTCATACAAGGAGAAGACTGATCAGAGATGCAGCCAAGAGGCCCATGATCACTCTGGATGAACTGCAGAGATCTACAGCTGAGGTGGGAGACTCTGTCCATAGGACAACAATCAGTCGTATACTGCACAAATCGGGCCTTTATGGAAGAGTGGCAAGAAGAAAGCCATTTCTTAAAGATATCCATAAAAAGTGTAGTTTAAAGTTTGCCACAAGCCACCTGGGAGACACACCAAACATGTGGAAGAAGGTGCTCTGGTCAGATGAAACCAAAATCGAACTTTTTGGCAACAATGCAAAACGTTATGTTTGGCGTAAAAGCAACACAGCTCATCGCCCTGAACACAACATCCCCACTGTCAAACATGGTTGTGGCAGCATCATGGTTTGGGCCTGCTTTTCTTCAGCAGGGACAGGGAAGATGATTAAAATTGATGGGAAGATGGATGGAGCCAAATACAGGACCATTCTGGAAGAAAACCTGATGGAGTCTGCAAAAGACCTGAGACTGGGACAATAAGCGTATTTTGATTGGTTCGCGCAAAAGTTATCGCGTCTGCTAACTACTGTCATTTTTATTGTTTTTTTTATTTTATACTAGTAATGACGGCGATCTGTACTTCTTAGCGGGACTGCGACATTGCGGCGGACAGATCGGACCCCTCACTGACATTTTTGACACTTTTGGGAGGACCAGTGACATTACTACAGTAATCAGTGCTAAAAATATGCACTGCTACTCTAATAATGACACTGGCAGGTAAGGGGTTAACACAGTAAGTAATCAAGGGGTTAAATGTGTACCTAGGGGCGTGTTTCTAACTGTATGGGGGCGTGGCAGGATATATAGCAGGATCACAGGAGCTCTGTGATCATTCCAGAGAGAAGAACAGTCAGCTGTGTTTACAACAGCTGACCGTTCTTCTCTCTCAGTGGAGAGCAATCGCATGTGTCAGGCGGCAATAGGAGCTAATGAGTGGGGGCGGGAGGGCAGACGCGCGACTGACATATACCTATGGTGGTTCGCGCAGGAGGGCCGCCCTGCCACAGTATGACTGCAGCGGGCAGTCCAGAAGCGGTTAATATCTCTTTCCAGTATGGCTGGATCAAAGAACAACTCCATCATATATGGGCATGGGTTCCCTCCCCTCCACACTCTCTCCAACACAGGGATGAAACATCTGGATCAATTCAGTTTAGATGGAACAAAATACCATCTCATTAACAATTTATAGTTCATCTCTTTTATTCTTGTATCTATCGAAGTGGAATGCACCAAACCCAAACCAAACCCTTTGCAGCTATAACAGCTTCAATTCTTCTGGGAAGGCTGTCCACAAGGTTTAAGAGTGTGTCTATGGGAATGTTTGACCATTCTTCCAGAAGCGCATTTGTGAGGTCAGGCACTGATGTGAATTAGAAGGACTGGCTCGCAGTCTGCGCACAAATTAATCCCACATGTGTTCTATTGGGTTGAGGTCAGGACTCCGTGCAGGCCAGTCAAGTTCCTCCACCCCAAACTTGCTCATCCATGTCTTTATGGACCTTCGCTACGTGCACTGGTGCACAGTCATGTTGGAACAGGAAGGGGCCATCTCCAAACTGCCCCCCCCCCCTGGTTCTTATTTAGGGTTATAGAATAATAATATGTTATGGAGCTCTTCAAGAGTAGAAGTGATTGAGTAGTTTAGCAAAAGACATTGGGCAGACCTGACAACACTCCGTTCACAAAAATGCTGTGTGTTGTCAGTCCACAACAGGGCTTAATAACTAAGTATATTTCTGGCTGATCAACAGATATTTTTCTGTACTTGCAGGTCTAAAACATGAGGAAATATTTAAAGCAAACCTTTACCCATAAGAGTTTGATAACAATAAATGATTAACAAAAGAATATACATTCCATGGTAATATTTATATCACCGTTTAAATGTCCCCTAAATGGTACACGTACAGGAGATATTTACAGTACCTATAGGTAAGCTTTATTATAGGTAAAAATCATACATGGGGGCTTATTCCCACTTTAAGTAAAATACACGAAAAAATATACTTAGTGTTTTTTGTTGCCCAGTAGTGTAAACACGGTCTTCCAAATACTAAATTTTGGCTTGCTGTTTCATTGAGAGGGTGCAGCACTTGACGAAATGCTTTGAAAACACAAAAAAAAAAACAATTTAACTAAGCCATTTATAGAGCAAAAGAGAAATCATTCAACCATTTATTTTAGAAAATCATGTATTACACTAGGAACTCAAAAGGGGGAAGGAGTGGGGGGGGGGGGGGGGCAAAAGGACTGGAATTGGCAATACCTGAATGCTTCTAATTAGGTGTGCAGAAACCATGATAGAAGTGGCACAAAGGTTTTTAAGAGTTTCAGAAACACTAAAAGAGAGCATGCACAGTTTATCCATGTGATTTACCTGCATAGAGAAAATTACCAAAGCATCCTTTCAACCTTTGTTGTGAACAGATCTGAAAATTCCCATGACGCAGAACAATTGTCCACATTTTATTTTATTATCAAGTTATCTATAATTATTATAAAGTGTTCTTTTTTAATTACCAGTGCTGCAAATTATTACTTGGCATATTTGGCTCTCTGAAACGCCATCAAAGAGAAATGCTGTACTGTGAATGGATAAGTGGTGGGATAAGCTTAGACTTGCATAGCAGATGTGCCGTGCTGCCTTCCCTAAAGGAATGACACTGTCTAGTTGCTGTACAGTAGAATACACAATGGCTCTGAAATACTAAAGGAGAACAGAATCTTAACTTTTGAAATAGACTTTCATTTTTCAAAAAATGTACTTTGCAAAGATTGCCTGAGCATAGGCAACATCACCTAATTCACTAAGCTAAGTGTAAATTCACTTTACAAAATGAAAATTCACTCATCTAACTGAATAAGTTGAAGTCATGCTGACTTCAGTTATCTAAAAATGTGCAAACAGACATTTTATTTTACATTTTCTTTGCACATGATTGGGTATCCTTTGCAAAGTGAATGTTCGCTTTGTTTTACCTCATTACTAAAATAAGTGGAGATTCGCTTTGAAAAGGGAAAATTCACTTTGAAAGAGAACACCCTCTACTCAAATAGTAAATTAACAGCAATGAGTAAGGGGTGCTGTCTGCTCTTTTTTTCCAAGTATAAAAGGTTTACTTCAATGGGGCTTTAAAACAACAATTCTATATGCCATGGATGTATTGACTATATACAAGAGCAGTAAACTAAAATTGGTAACAGGTTCTCGCTCTTGTTGCATTTCCATTAGAAAAAATGGTGCCAGTATATCAGCTCCCCACAGAATCAGGATATTAGATGAGACTGATATCAAGTCAAATAAAGTGGTTGTAAAGTGAGAAGGTTTTTTTTACTAATGCATTCTATGCATTAGGATAAAAAAACCTTCTGTGTGCAGCAGCCCCCCTAATACTTACCTGAGCCCCCTCTCTATCCATCGATGTGCACGAGTGTCTCTGCCATGCGGGACTCTCCCTCCTAATTGGCTGAGACACAGCAGCAGCGCCATTGGCTCGCACTGCTGTCAATCAAACTCAGTTAGCCAATTTAGGAGAGAGAGGGGGCGAGGTCGAACTGCAGCTCCATGTCTGAGTGAATACACAGAGCTTCAGCTTCGCTCGGGTATCCCCATAGCAAGCTGCTTGCTGTGGTGGCACTCAACAGGAGGGAGGGGCCAGGAGCCCTGGCCAAGGACCCGAGAAGGGGTGTCAGGGAAATTCCCACAAGAGAGCTGGATCTGCCGCCCACACTAATGCAGCGATGCCCAGTGGCCTATTTAAACCAGCCTGCTCCAGCCAGTAGTTGCTGGATGATCTTCAGCTTCCTGCTTCCTGGGTTCCTGTTCCTGTTTACTTGGATTACCTGTTACTGACCCGGCTTGCCTCACCTGTCTTGTCTCTCCTCCTGGCTCCGACCACCGGCTTGTTTACCTACTCTGCTCCAGTCTGCTGTTCCCGTGTATGACCCCCTGGCTTGCTCCTTCGGACTCCTCTATTGCTTGATGAACTGTGTTTGACCCCTTGGCCTGACCTTGACCTCGCTCTTGTCGCACGCCTGGCTACCTCCTCTGGTCACCTCCAACTGGACAGACGCCTGCGGGAGCGGCGATCTGAATGTGTTCAGTCCTTTCGGCCTTTGTGGATGCTGCCTAAGGTCCCAGTTGCCCCTGCACCTATTCCGGCGACACCAGCCGCCTCTGAAGGAGAACCTATGCAAATCGGCATGGTTCATTCTGCCCTGACCTCTGATGAGAGACTCCACCGCCGGTGGGCTAACCTCTGCCTCTACTGTGGGGAGACCGGACACTTTCTCCGCAACTGCCCTGTGAGGCCCAGTAAGTCTTCCCCACACAACTTCATGTATCATCAAGTCTCCGGATCTTCTCATCTTGTTCTCCATGTCTCCCTACAGGTATCGGAAGGGGAGGTCCAACTCCCAGCAATAATTGACTCTGAGGAATGTAGTTGCTTCATGGATGTTACCCTTTCCAAGGACTTCCGGATTCCTCTTCAAACTAAAGAACTTAAACTCAAGGTTCAGTTGGCCGACGGTACCACTCCTCGATCCGAGCCCATTACTCACGAGACTGTACCTATTCTTACCATTACTGACTCTGGCCATCAAGAGTTCCTGAAGTTTGATATTTTATGTTCCCCCATGTTCCCCATAATTCTGGGGATACCATGGTTGCGTGAACACAACCTGCAGATAGACTGTATCCGAAGGGAGATCTCCTTTGGGTCCCCTACTGCCTTCAGCACTGCCTGATGCCCAAACCTGTGTCTCCTTCCAGTTGTCTGACCGTCCAGCCAGTCTCTGACTCCAGCCACGACGTTCCTCCAGTTTACCACGATTTCCTGGACGTCTTTGATAAAAAGAAGGCTGATATACTACCACCTCATCGCCCCTACGACTGCCCTATTGAGCTATTACCTGGTGCAGAAGTTCCCTTCGGAAGGATTTTTCCACTTTCAGAGGCAGAGCTTGAGGTGTTGCGCCAGTACATCGATGAAAACCTAAAGAAGGGATTCATCCGCCCCTCATCTTCTCCAGCTGGCGCCGGAATTTTCTTTGTAGAAAAGAAAGATCATACCCTATACAATTTTTGGGTCTGATCATTTCCATTGATGGGGTAGCCATGGACCCCCAGAAGGTGTCTGCCATCCTGGAGTGGCCAGCTCCCACGGACAAAAAGGGCATTCAAAGGTTCGTAGGGTTTGCAATTTTCTATCAGAGGTTTATCAAGGACTTTTCTGGCATTATCGCCCCGATTACCCAGCAAACCCGCCAACACTGCCGCTTCCAGTGGTTTCAGGAGGCTCAAGAGGCTTTTGATAAATTAAAGGCATTATTCACTTCTGCCCCTGTCCTGCAGCATCCCGACCCCGCCCTGCCCTACATACTGGAGGTTGGTGCATCTCAATGTCTGGGCCCTAAAGCACTATTGCATCCAGTGGCTTTCTTCTCCTGAAAGCTCTCTCAGCCGGAGAGGAACTATGATGTTGGGGATCAGGAACTGCTGGCCATCAAGGTCGCACTGGAGGAGTGGATATATCTCCTGGAGGGTGCAGCACACCCAATTATCATATTCACCGACCATAAGAACTTGGAGTATCTCAGATCTGCCAAATGCTTGAGACTATGACAGGCCAGGTGGGCCTTGTTTTTCTCGAGGTTTAATTTCCACCTCACCTATCGCCCAGGATCCAAGAATGGTAAAGCGGATGCTCTGTCACGAATGTTACCTGAGACCCCGAAGACTGTCACCCCCAGCACCATTCTGTCTCCCCTGATCTTTTTTCTTATCCAGCCTGATCTAAGGGCCACCCTGGAACAGGTTTCTGCCTGGTGCCCCGAGTCCGAAATCCCCACACTTAGAAGGCAGGAAGGTCTTTTGTGGCACGGGGATAAGATTTTTGTACCCGAGGAAGCCAGAGTCCAGGTTCTTAAAACATTCCACGACCACCAGCTGGCAGGCCATTTTGGGGTCCGCAAGACATTAGAACTGATCCAAAAGTCCTATTGGTGGCCCAACCTGAGACAGGATTGCAAAGACTATGTAAGTTCTTGTATGACCTGTACCCAAAGTAAAGGAAGTCTCACGCAGACTTGGGGCTTTCTAAGACCTCTGCCTGTTTCGGACCAGCCTTGGAGGATGTTGTCTATGGACTTTATTGTAGAACTGCCCCCTTCCAAAGGTTTTTCCACTATCCTGGTAGTGGTAGACCGCTTATCAAAGATGTCACACTTCCTGCCTATGGTGGGCACTCCCTCAGCCATGGACATGGCACATATCTTCATCAAGGAGATTGTAAGGCTACACGGCATACCAAACAATATTGTTTCGGACAGGGGGGTACAATTCACCTCTTGATTCTGGAGGGCCCTCTGCAAGGCTTTGGATATCAAGATTTGCATGTCTTCTGCCTATCACCCCCAGAGCAATGGCCAAACGGAGAGAACAAATCAAACATTGGAACAATACCTTTGTTGCTTTTCTTCCTTCTCACAGGATAATTGGGTGGCCTTACTGCCCTGCGCAGAGTTTGATTACAACAACTCTATTCATGCCACCACCAACCAATCCCCATTCTGGGCAAATTACGGCTTTCACCCCTCTTTTTTACCCAACTCTATACCAGAAGCAATGGTACCTGCGGTTCAGGATGGATTAACCTTTATCCAAGAGAACTATCTAACCCTCCACGCAACCATGCGTAAAGCGCAGGAAGATTACAAGAGGTCATATGACAAGAAGAAAAAGGAGAATCCAGCCTTGAAAGTAGGGGATGAAGTGTGGCTCTCAACGGCAAACCTCAAACTACCCTGCCCATCACGGACGTTGGGTCCAAGGTACATTGGCCCTTTCAAAATCAACCCTGTAGCCTTCGAACTTTCCTTACTGGATTCCTACAGGATCCATCCTGTTTTCCAAATCTCCTGTCTCAAGCCTGCCTCTTCTGGCCCTTTCTCAGGAAGGGGTGATCCACCTCCACCTCCCATCTCGGTGGGTGAGGAATTTGAGTATGAGGTAGAGGCCATCCTAGACTACCCAAAGAGGGGAAGACAGGTCCAATACCTGATTAAGTGGAAAGGGTATTTACCTGAGGAAAGTTCATGGGAGCCTGCAAATAACGTTCATGCCCCCAAACTTCTCTGAGAATTTTTCAACAAGCATCCTGAGAAGCAGGCCCAATTGGGCATCCGGAGGCTGCCCCTTGGGGGGGGGGGGATTACCTGTTACTGACCCGGCTTGCCTCACCTGTCTTGTCTCTCCTCCTGGCTCAGACCACCGGCTTGTTTACCTACTCTGCTCCAGTCTGCTGTTCCCGTGTATGACCCCCTAACTTGCTCCTTTGGATTCCTCTATTGCTTGATGAACTGTGTTTGACCCCTTGGCCTGACCTTGACCTCACTCTTGTCGCACGCCTGGCTACCTCCTCCGGTCACCTTCAAGGCAACCTGCATTGCAGCAAGCACTACTTGTCTACTACCACAGCAGTCACCTCTTCACCGTAGCTTGCTGCAGCCGGCGACCCCTGTTCCTTTGGGCACAGCACTTCCTGTCTCCACCTCCAGGGGTGCCTTGCACTTAGCCACAAGGGAAGCCCTCTCAGCACCTCTGATCAGGTACGTGATAAGGGGAGGATACGGGCTGCTCTGTGCAAAACTATTGCGTAGAGCAGGTAAGTATAATATGTTTTGCAATTGAATAGAAAAAAAAACCCTGACTTTACAATGACTTTACAATCACTTTAACAGCTTTCGGACAGCCCCACATACATATATACTGTGGCAGGGCGGCCCTTCAGTGAGAAATCACATACCTGTATGTCTTTTAAATTTCTGGGTTTGGAGTGCGCATGTTTGCCGCTGGCAACCCGCTCCCGCTGTGATTGGACACAGTGGGAGCCAATCAGCGGGTCCGGCAGACCCGATGGTCGCCGGCACCCAGCAATCTTTCCCGAGGGAGATAGAACGGCAATCTGCTTATGTCTACAAGGCACATTGCCATTCTGTTTATAGGGAAGAGGGAGATCCTGTGTTTCTGCTAAGCAGGAACATGGATCTTTGTTTTCCCCCAGTCAAAGCACTCCCCACACAGTTAGCAAGCTCTCCCAGGGAACACATTTAACCCTTTAGAATAATCAAAAAGGCAGTGCCAGTAATTGATAAACTTAGTCCCAAAATAGTCTTAGCAGATGGAATTGACCCTCATGTTATAGAGCGGTCAAAAATGGCAGAATTCAATCAGTTGTAAACAGTTGATGTGGATATGATGATAAAATAGACATCCCTCTTCTCTCTCAGAGTAATAGTACCTCAGAATGAAGAAGACTATAAGAGTGCAGTATGTTCCAGAATAAAGATGTATTTATTGATAAAATTGCACTTACATAAAAGATGATAAAATAGGCATGTATACAGTATACAAATTCCACGGTTAGCAAGCATGCTATCATCAGACATGAAACTCTGCCTTACGCGTATCGTCATAGATTGACATCATCAGAGGCGTGGTCGTCGGACGTGAGCACGCTATATATATATATATATATATATATATATATACATACACACAAAAAACGGACGTGACGCACCAGGGAGCCACATTCACCTGCGTTCCAGAAACAAGAGCCGGAACAACAAATCTGGATGTGACGAACCGGAAAGCTAACTATGGTCCCCCTTCCGGAAGCAATAGAATAATCATCTGCGCTCCAGAAATGGAAGCCATTTCCGGTTCGTCACATCCGGTTTGTGTTTCTGGAATGCAGGTGATGATGCGGCACTTCCTGGTGCATCACGTCCATTTTTTGTGTATGTATATATATATATATATATATATATATAAATATAAATATATATATACTGTATATATACCGTGCTCACGTCCGACGGCCACGCCTCTGGTGATGTCAATCTATGACAATAGACGTTAACCGTATGCTGTATACATGCCTATTTTATCATCTTTTATGTAAGTCTGAGAGAGAAGAGGGAGGTCATATGTTATCATCATATCCACATCAACTGTTTATGTTTACATCTGATTGAATTCTGCCATTTTTGACTGCTCTATAACATGAGGGTCAATTCCATCTGGTGAGCAGTTCTTATATACCACGTGGTGATTAATGAAGTGTTTTCCACCTACTCACTGGTGATTGGAGGACCTTTTCCACTGTACCTCTATCAGAGACTATTTTGGGACTAAGTTTATCAATTACTGGCGCTGCCTTTTTGTTTATTCTGTTTATGTGTAGCACCCTACAGGTAGGTGCTAGGTAAATGTATAGTGGGCCTTGTCTGCCTTACATACATAACAAAAACTATCAGCGCAAAAAAATATCAATAGTGAATGGTGCAATAAACAAATGATATAAAGACCGGCTGCACACACTAAAAGTGTCTAAACCACACAATGTAAACTAAATAAACCAAAAAGTAGTGTTGCGCCAGTCATGTGCACACATAGTGTAATAAAACTCAAAATCAGTGTCCATACATGTTCCAATGTCCATACAATTAATCAAATAAATATCAAATATACATTTTGTTGGACACGTGGATTCACCGTTTAGTTGATTGATTGTATGAACATTGGAACATGTATGGACACTGATTTTGAGTTTCATTACACTATGTGTGCACATGACTGGCGCAAAACACTACTTTTTGGTTTATTTTGTCTGCCTTAAACGGCTGTCTCTTCTCCTGTCTGAGGAAGCGGATGTCTCGGGTGTCACCTGGGAATCTAGAGAGTGCTGAGTTGAGCTGAGGGGATCCGGTGTGCCGAGAACCTGTGGAGAGCGAGAGGGGTCCAGTCCCAGGAAAGCCTACACAGGTCGTGAGTACTGAGGATTGCCCCTGGGGGCCTGCATAGAGTCAGAGGGGACCACTCCGGAAGAGGTTCTAGGATCCAGTGTCAGCTAGCTGAGGAAAAGAGGTACCTAGGTTGTGGATCCTGAAGTTACCGAGGGGGTACATAGTCAGTGAACCCCGAAGAGTTCAAGGTTAAAGGGGGCACCTGCAGTTTTGGCTCTGGATTGCACAGAGTGTCAGTTGAGAGTTGCAGCCATACGGGAACCTACAACAAACTACCTCAAGCCAGTGCAAGGCTGGGGGGAGTAGCCAGTGACTTTGCAGTACCGCAGTGTCAGTAGTTCTATAATCCACAGTCCTGGATCTTCTGGACTTAAAGTCGAGAATTCAGCACTTCTATCAAGTTATAGTGTGTTCTGAGAGTCAGTGAGCGTTGGCTAGCGTCTGCTGGTGTCAAGGCAGCGCTAACAGACATTTTTCCTGGATAAAGTCCAAAGTGTATTTAGTTGAGCCTAAGGAGTATCCCACTCATTCCCTTCTCCCATCCCCTTATCCTATCTACAATAAAACCACAAAACAAAGATGTCGGAGTTGTCAATGTCTCAGTTCTCACACCCAGGGTCGCAGCTCACATGGGCTGGAGAGAGGTAACCGATAACAATAGCAGACCCACATCAGGCTCAATGCCTGGAAAACCTGATACATATGTATGGTGTGTAATCTTACCTATAGTGTTGGCTGCCTTTCTTTTTTAAGTTTACTGTACATATTTTTTGATTCCAAGCGCAGATATTTTTCTTTTACATTTAACCCTTTGATCGCCCCTGATGTTAACCCCTTCCCTGCCAGTGTCATTAGTACTCTGACAGTGCATTTTTTTTTACACCGATTACTGTATTGGTATCACTGGTCCCCAAAGAGTGTCACACAGTCTGCCGCAATGTTACAGTCCCGCTAAAAACCCCTGATCACCATTACTAGTAAACAAAAAATTAAAAAATTAAAAATTCCATAAATCTATCCCTTTTGGGCAAACCAAAGTTGTCAGTTAAAGTAACGCAGTGCAGTATTGCAAAAAATGGCCTGGTCATGAAGGAGGTAAACCTTCCGGAGCTGAAGTGGTTATGGCACTTACACCAGTTTCACTTAGAATAACATTGAATCATTTTTTTAAGGAATACATGGCTGCAATAATCTGGTGATTTTCTATATTTTGCTAGAGTTCGGTTTTAACTAACATATGGAAGAATTGTCTCAACTCCTTTGGCTGCCAAAAAAAGCTAGCAAGGCATATTCACTAATAGAAGCTTGAAAGAAAAAGTATAAATAGCTCTTTTAAAATATCCAGTCCAATAAAACTCTGGAAATAGTATATACCACGTGGTGATTGATGAAGTGTTTTCCACCTACTCACTGGTGATTGGAGGACCTTTTCCACTGTACCTCTATCAGAGACTATTTTGGGACTAAGTTTATCATATACTGGCACTGCCTTTTTGTTTATTCTGTTTATGTGTAGCACCCTACAGGTAGGTGCTAAGTAAATGTATAGTGGGCCTTGTCTGCCTAACAGCAGGGCCATGATTTCTTTTAGTTAGGGTGTCATGGGTTCCAGATGTGTATCCGTTGTATGTTCTATCTTCTTTATATTTCTTCATCTTCTATTTTAAATGTTCTATAAATGACATGGACGTTCATGGACCAATGTTGGTCATCGGCCACTGCATCTCTTGGCTATTGCCTATACCTGACATACAGGTGGCACCCCTGCTGGACTGCAGGTGGTGGACCCCTTCAAGGTTAGTTTTGGTATTATGAGCTGGGTGGGTCGGGCGGCCGCTCTCCCCCTCGGGGCACAGTATGTTCCCAATGGGGCGCCGGAGGGGGAGTGGCGGGGTCCAGGCCGGCCAGCGCAGATTCAGTTGGCGTGGAAGAGTTGTACCATTTGCTAATGTTTATGCCACTGTTTTATTAACCTGAACACCATGTCAAATGTTTTGAAAAGATCTTGTTGTCCTGTTCCACAGTCATGGACTATTTGTACCTGTGTGACCTTCGTACCTCTTACCCTTTCCTGCATTTGAAAGCTGTTAAAAAAGGCCCCAGTCTGCTTATGTTACCATTAATGGCCTTGCAATATACGGATGAAATCATCAAACAATCAATTCCTTAGCAAGATTCTCCACTCTGTGTCCATGTGTTCAGAAAACATCCTCTATTAAGATCTTCAATGAAAATTTTACAATTTTGCAGAAAATAGTTCCTGAGCTCTCACCCTTTCTCCAAAAAGTGAATCGCTTTCTGTTCCTTGTCCATGAGTTGGCACTGCAGTTAGTGACAACATTGTTGGCACCAGAAACTGGGGAATTTCAGCCAAGCTTCCCACTTTGACTACATTCCAATGTGACTGCGCAAAGGTCAATGTTCTGCAGATCCTACTGTGCAGAACAACAGCTACTGACCTTGCAAAGACAGCACAGTTTATCCTTGCAACAGCTGTTCTGTTCCCCTTCCACAAAATAGAATTCAACCCCCTATATTCTCCAGCAGCAAAGCAAATGAAAATTAAGATCAAAAGTCAAATTCTCTTGTCAGGAGCATGAACATTTTCTTGTATTTCCAAAGATTTGTATTCTGGGCCATATCCTTTCCATTGAAGCAGTAATTGTAATTTGTTCCTGAAAATTCTGGAGACAAGAATTTTCTCAAAAATTGGCTTTGTCTTGTACATCAATAGCTGGATTGGATTGACTGTATTGATTTAAGCTGAAATTTGAAAATGTTCCCAAAACTTTTGGCCCACCTTAGAAGATTGAATATGCATAGATTTTTTTTTTACTAGATAACCAATACCTTATCATCTATTTGATCAGTAGGACGTGCTCTATAATCTCTTGTCTGCAGCCATTTTGTAATATTCCTGAGTTTCCTTCCTTCAACTAATTTCTCCCGAGACTTCTGTAAGGAAGTTATTCTGTAAGTTACAGCTGGAATTGGAGCTGAAATAGGTATGTTAGTATTAAAGATTTGCTAAAATAAATAAATAAAATGGAAGATAGTCCAATCAGTCATTCTGAACATAACAGACAATACATTGAAGGTACTCCTCCAGAGTTGAATTGGTCCTCTTGGTTTGACCAATAGATTGAGTATTACAGGCAGAAGGCAAATTATAACACATAGTGCTGTGCAAAAGCTCTTATAAATTTAAAAGATAAACTGTTATTCTCTGTCAGACACTACATTCCATGCAGTCTAAATATTTCCTGAACCAACAGCTCTGCAGTTTGTTCAGCAGTGGATATCCCCTTTGTTGGTAGAAAATTAGCCATCCTACTGAGATGTTTGATGAATACTAAAGATAAAGGTAATGTAATTAACCAGAAAATGAAGAAGAAAGGTAATCAGGTACAATACAAGTCAGTGCATATCAGAAGACAAAAAAAGAAGAAGAAAACAAGAACATGGTGACATTTCCAAAGAAACAGATGATTCTTGACAGATAGATTTCCCACACCAGAGATAAATAAAATAAGTGATGCTTCCCAATTATGCCTACAATACACATATACTGTATAGAGTGCAATTACCAAATAGATCCCATGATTACCAAGGGGGAATGCAGCTGGTACAAAAGTAACATCTTTAGTTAAAAGTGAATCAACTACAAAATCCATAGAAATTAACCCTCAAATAGCCCTGTAGTCAAATTGGCTCTGGTGAAACGCAAGTTGACTTGGATTATGCTTAGAAAAAATTGTGACTGTCCTGCAGGATAAATAAATGCCTTTTAATAAGGTATGGAAGCCCTGGCTTAGGCAAGTCATAGAACCAAATGTTTTTCCTGCAACCACAAGTGGGTGGTGGGAGGGAAAATGTCTTTGTGTTGGTGGTGTCACTGAGAAGTAAAAATAGGTTGAACTTCAATTATCTTAAAATGTGAAAACAGACATTTTATTTTATACAAGCTGGGTTAAGCAAGAGCACACTTGATAGCTTTGCTATCAAAGGAACTGGTGGGGTGTGCAACAGATGGTTTAAACAAGCAGATCACCATCCCTTCCAAGTAAGAGCTGTTTTAGGTAGGCTTGTAACAGCCTAAATCCTGGTACTGACACTCTCCTTCTCATGAATAGAGATAGATCTCTTTGGTTCAGCATATCGCGTGTGTTAGAAACTGGAAAAACATTAGCGTACTTCTTCCCTGACTAATAGAAAAACGCTCGCCTCCATTACTTCCAAACATTCCTAGCCTCTCCTTCTGGTAATTTCAAATCAATTTGGACACATGATCAGGTGAAAGTTTAAAGGTCATTAAGAGTCTCTACTCTGGAGAGCTAGTCTATATTATGTTCAGAAAGACCTTGATGTAACAAACTCTTTTGTGTTGCTGTAATGTTCCGGTATCTTTGGTACCCTAAATTACACTTTCCACAAGTGTATGCGCCCCACCATTTACTTTTGGAAAGGTGCGCATACACCTTTAAGACTGGAGCTGTCATCACCCAGCGCCGGACTAGATGGCTATTTAAATCGCCGGTTCTCACTCACATGTGTTCGTTCAAACACCCTTACCTGGATGCTAACCTTGCTTGAAGCTTCCATGCTTGCAAGCTTACCTCGCTGACGGAACCTCGCTGCGCTGATCCCTGTATCCCGCTACTGGATCATCCGCCTCTCCTGAACCATCCTTCGGCTGTATCACTAATAGTGCTAAGTACCCCGCAGGGGAATTCTCTATAAACTTATACTAAGCTTACACTATCTAGCTCTGCATAGTAAAGACTGTTTATCACATCTGCATAACTAGATTGCTAGCTCTTGAGACTACTGCTACTTTTCTGCACTGGGTTGATCTCTTTTGTATGTCCACCTGCTATTCTGTCATCTGCTACCATACAACATTGCTAAACCTTCCTGCATCCATCTGCTACTGTCTCACCTTCAAGTGTCTATCACCTACCACCTCCACTCAACCTATCCCTCAACCTTCATCATTGTGTTACCACATACATAAAGTCACTCTAGGAACCAGCTTGCTAATTGTGTGTATTTACTGGCTGAAATAAGACCTTCCACACATGATGAGTCATTGAGGTTGGGAATGGTATCTCAGCATATTTCTTACATGACTACTGACGTGGAACTATTTCTGCAGCTGAAAATCCACACCATATAAGAAACGCAGGAGCGTTACAGATTGAACGAACCCAAAAATGGATTCAGCAGAAATAACCACTCAGGTGACACAATTAAAACAGCAAGTATCTGCGTTAATACACGCACTTGCTGAATTAAAAGAAGACAATCAGGCTCTGTCACAGCAGGTAATTAGACTGACACAACTTACCTCTGCTTAGTCCCCTGACCCCAAGATAAATCCCCCTTTGGTATTTACAGGCGATCGCAAAAAATTTCGCGAATTTAAAAACGCATGTGAGTTACTTTTTTTGCTAAAACCTCGTACCTACCTTACTGATCACATTAAGGTTTGTACTATTATTTCTTACCTATCAAGCGATCCTCGAGCCTGGGCAGATTCTCTTTTTGAGAAAAACGACCAGCTTCTCAACTCCTATGCCTTGTTCCTGGCAGAGCTCACTAGCCTATATGATGACCCCAATAGGCAGAGTACTGCTGATCTTCAGTTAAGATCCTTGAAACAAGGAAGGAGGCCTGTAGAAGACTTTGTCGCAGAGTTCAAGAGATGGACCCTTGATTCAGAATGGAATGATGCATCTCTGAAAACCCAATTTAGGCTTGGCCTATCAGAAGCCGTTAAGGACAAGCTCGCCCGAGCGGATCTGCCAAAAACCCTGGATGCATTAATACAACTCAGTATTACCATAGATAGAAGACTACGAGAAAGAAAGGCTGAAAAGATGGGAATGCCATTATCCGTTTCCTCTCGGAGTCTGGCCGTTCCTATGGAGGTAGGAACCATACGCCCACCGCTATCAACTATGGAAAAAGCCAAAAGACGAAATGAAAATCTCTGCTTGTACTGTGCATCCCCGGATCACAAGATAAACGTCTGTCCCCTAGTCAACAAAAAGATGGGTGAGTGTTCACATGTCTCTCTAGGAGGATTGACAACTTCATTCACTAACCCCTACATTTCTGTTTTTTTGACATTACAGTGGGACCAGAACAGGATTACTACTAAGGCCATGATTGACACAGGATCTTGTGGAAATTATATGGATATATGTTTTGCTGCTTTAAATAAAATTCCTATTATTTCTAAACTCAAACCTGTCTCAGTAAGTCTTATTACCGGTGTTCCGTTATCCTCTGGTCCGATCACCGATCAGACACAAGCACTTCTAGTCACTATTAACGAGTCTCATAGGGAGACTTCTACCTTCGATTTAATACCTTCACCCCACTTTCCCATTGTGTTGGGACTTCCCTGGTTACACACACACCAACCAACCATAGATTGGAAGAAACGGTCCTTGACCTTCCCTTCTTGTTATTGCGAGGAAACGTGTAACCTCCCGTTTTCCGGGAAGATTCTGTCTGTGGTGACAGATGAGATTGCACCACTATGTTATCAGGATCTTTCTGAGGTTTTTCTTGAGAAAAATGCTCAAGCATTACCTCCTCATCGAGACTATGATTGTAGCATTGATCTACTCCCAAATAGCAAATTGCCGTTCGGTCATGTTTATCCTCTTTCACAGGATGAACTTGCCCATCTCAAAACCTATTTGGATGAGAACTTGGAAAAAGGTTTTATTAGACCTTCCACTTCTTCCACAGCAGCAGGACTCTTTTTTGTTCGCAATAAAGATTCAAGTCTCAGACCTATCATCGACTACAGGAAATTGAATGCTATCACAATAAAAGATCGCTATCCTCTACCGCTTATCCCTGAGCTCATTGAGCAGGTGCGTGGAGCTACCTATTTTTCAAAATTAGACCTGAAAGGAGCATACAATCTCATTCGAATCCGTGATGGACACGAGTGGAAGACTGCATTCAGAACTAGATACGGATTGTTCGAATATCTTGTGATGCCATTCGGCCTATGCAATGCCCCTGCAGTTTTCCAACGATTTATAAACGATATTTTTAAAGACTTACTAGATGTCTGTGTTGTGGTATATCTGGACGATATACTTATATATTCACGGACCCTGTCTGAACACATAAGACATGTAAGACTTGTATTATCGAGATTGCTTGCACATAATCTTTATGTGAAGCTGAAGAAATGCTTGTTCCATAAAGATGAGGTACTCTTTCTAGGCTACATCATATCCAAAACAGGAATCGAGATGGACATGAGTAAAATATCCTGCATTCAGGATTGGCCTACACCAACTACACGCAAGGCGCTACAGCGATTCCTGGGTTTTTTAAATTTCTACAGGAAGTTCATAAAAAACTTTTCTGCTATTGTGAGACCCCTCACACAGCTCACTAGCATAAAAATACCATTTAAATGGTCAGAAGAAGCAAATAAGGCTTTCCACTTGTTAAAGACAAGGTTTACTTCCGCTCCCATATTACGCCATCCAGACCCATCCCTCCAATACATTCTGGAGGTAGATGCGTCAAACATGGCAGTAGGAGCAATACTCTCCCAACGACCTACCCACACTTCACCACTTCATCCAGTCGCTTTTTTTTCTAAATCCCTGAGCAGTCCCGAGATAAATTACCCCGTGGGTGAAAAGGAACTGCTTGCTATAAAATTGGCTCTGGAGAATTGGCGACATTTACTCGAAGGCACCCAATTACCAATAATTATATACACGGACCATAAAAACCTCCAATATCTTCAGACTAGCAAAACTCTCTCGCATCGAGAGGTACGATGGTCACTATTCTTTCTAAGGTTTAACTTCCTAGTGACCTACACACCTGCAGATAAGAACAAAAAGGCGGATGCACTGTCACGACTAACTGAAGAAAACTACTTTGAAATTCCTTCCGTTCCTATAATACCTCACAAACGCATTATTGGAGTTGTCCGTTCCTTGAAGGAAGAGGTTCTGCATGGTATAAGTTTGGATTCACCCCCACCACAACTAAATACTGATGCAGAAGGCTTCCTCTACCACAACGACAAACTTTACATACCACCTACCCTACGCACCAGGATCTTGGAATTATCGCATGATGTGCCTATGGCAGGACATATGGGTATGACAAAGACTTTCAATTTGATTTCTCGGCAATTCTGGTGGCCTGACATGAAAACATCTATACAAAAATTCGTCTCTTCATGCAATGTCTGTGCCAGGTCCAAAATTGACACTACGAGACCATCCGGTCTACTATGCAGTCTACCAATACCCCAAACTCCATGGGAGGTTTTGTCATTGGACTTCATCGTAGAATTGCCTCCTTCCAAAGGATTTAATACCATCTTGGTGTCAGTGGACCATCTGACAAAGATGGCACATTTCATTGCTATTCGCAGACTACCTTCGTCCAAACAAACGGCAGAACTCCTGATGAAACATGTCTTCAGATTACATGGTATCCCAAAAACTCTTCTGTCTGACCGTGGATCCCAATTTATTTCTAAATTCTGGCAAGAACTATGTCACATACTACGGATTGAGCGGAAGCTCACTTCTCCTTACCATCCGCAGACCAACGGACAGACTGAAAGAGTCAACCAATGCATCGAGCAGTATTTACGTTGTTACACTTCTTACCAACAGGATGATTGGTTGGATCTTCTCCCCCTGGCAGAATTTGCCTACAACAACGCAACCCACAGTACGACCAAGCAGAGTCCGCTCTACTTGAACTATGGGTTCCATCCCTCTATTCTCCCTCCACGCATCCTTCCTTCAAATAACCCAGTAGCCTCAGACTATCTTACCCAAATAAAGGATTCTCTGGGTTTACTAAATACTACCATTGCACACGCTCACAGTCAACAAAAGAAGTACTATGATCTTCGTACAAGACCTTTTCCACAGTATACTATCGGGGACCTCGTTTGGCTCTCAACAAAAAACTTGAGACTGAAGATCCCTAGCAAAAAGCTTGGACCTCTGTTCTTGGGACCTTTCCCAATCAAGAAACTTATTGGAAAAGCTGCAGTGCAGCTTACATTGCCAATGGACCTAAAAATCCATCCCATTTTCCATGTGTCGCTACTGAAACCCCATGTTCCGGACCAAGGAATAAGGCCTAATATTCCACCTCCCCCTCCTGTACAAGTTGAAGGTGGAGAAGAATACGAGATAAAAGAGATTCTGGATTCTCGTATCTACAGAAGAAGACTTCAGTACTTGGTTAGATGGAAGAACTATGGGCCCCAAGACGACACCTGGCTAAACACCTCTGACATACATGCCCCTAGATTAATCCGCAATTTTCATGCGAGATACCCAGACAAACCAGCTCCAGAGGCCTTCAGGAGCAGGCCTTAAGGGGGGGGTATTGTAATGTTCCGGTACCTTTGGTACCCTAAATTACACTTTCCACAAGTGTATGCGCCCCACCATTTACTTTTGGAAAGGTGCGCATACACCTTTAAGACTGGAGCTGTCATCACCCAGCGCCGGACTAGATGGCTATTTAAATCGCCGGTTCTCACTCACATGTGTTCGTTCAAACACCCTTACCTGGATGCTAACCTTGCTTGAAGCTTCCATGCTTGCCAGCTTACCTCGCTGACGGAACCTCGCTGCGCTGATCCCTGTATCCCGCTACTGGATCATCCGCCTCTCCTGAACCACCCTTCGGCTGTATCGCTAATAGTGCTAAGTACCCCGCAGGGGAATTCTCTATAAACTTATACTAAGCTTACACTATCTAGCTCTGCATAGTAAAGACTGTTTATCACATCTGCATAACTAGATTGCTAGCTCTTGAGACTACTGCTACTTTTCTGCACTGGGTTGATCTCTTTTGTATGTCCACCTGCTATTCTGTCATCTGCTACCATACAACATTGCTAAACCTTCCTGCATCCATCTGCTACTGTCTCACCTTCAAGTGTCTATCACCTACCACCTCCACTCAACCTATCCCTCAACCTTCATCATTGTGTTACCACATACATAAAGTCACTCTAGGAACCAGCTTGCTAATTGTGTGTATTTACTGGCTGAAATAAGACCTTCCACACATGATGAGTCATTGAGGTTGGGAATGGTATCTCAGCATATCTCTTACATGACTACTGACGTGGAACTATTTCTGCAGCTGAAAATTCACACCATATAAGAAACGCAGGAGCGTTACAGTTGCTGGACTCCAAGTGGTAAATGCATTCCAATATTGAAATTCAGCTGTGTATTCAACAACAGAGTGTTTACCTGGCTCAAACTGTGCAAGTTAGCCTCGGCAGTACCAAAATGGTTGGGATCATCAAAAACGTGATTCACTACAGTTACATAAGTTTCAAGATCATCCAGGATTACACCCAAGCCAAGGCTTTCTCAGTCAGGAGGTTATTAATAAACAGTAGGTTTTTTTCTCTCTGAAATAAACACAGCAGGTTTCATATAGAAGTAATAAAGATAAACAGACAAGGCGCCTCTAAGTGCAGTAGGCTCTGGGTATTTATTAGGTTAAAAGCATAAAAGCACTCACATTTGGTAAGTATGACATGGGCATAGCAAAGATCTGTCTGGAGTCTTCCTATCTGCTGTGCTGAGTGGTTGCAATGGGGACATCCGGTGATCCGCTTCCTGTAGATGCGTCCTTTCGTCTGTGTCTCAGCCTGGTCAGCATGAGATTTCCTGAAGGCAGGGTGTGGACGCAGTGGCTGGTGTCCAATAGAGAGGGTGGTGGGCGGTTACATGTTTCAGAGCTCAGCTCCTTCGTCAGACCTCCAGGGAAACATGTAACCGCCCACCACCCGCTCTATTGGACACCAGCCGCTGCGTCCACACCCTGCCTTCAGGAAATCTCATGCCGACCAGGCTGAGACACAGACGAAAGGACACATCTACAGGAAGCAGATCACCGGATGTCCCCATTGCAACCACTCAGCACAGCGGATAGGAAGACTCCAGACAGATCTTTGCTATGCCCATGTCATACTTACCAAATGTGAGTGTTTTTATGCTTTTAACCTAATAAATACTCAGAGCCTACTGCACTTAGAGGCGCCTTGTCTGTTTATCTTTATCACTTTCAGAGCAGCTTCTCCTCTCCAGTGCTGCCGAAGTGCAGTGTCTCACCTAAAGCCTGCTGTATTCCACGGAAGCGCCCATACAACAAACCCTTTTCTCTGATTCATATAGAAGTACAAGGTTATATAGAAAATTTGTTAAGAAAACCCAGATAAAAAAGGCAGTCTCCATTGAATTTAGGTGGTAGAGGAATATGTGCATTAGAGTCCACAGTGGCACTGTCTCAGTATCGTAAATCCAGTAGTTGTCACTGTGGATCATGGATTACCACTTGTTGACCTTTCACTACATTTTGAAGTTCAGAAATGTGTTTCTTGGTAAATAAAACCAAACTTTTGCAACTCTGCAATTTGCTACTTGAAAGGGCCATGCCAGGAGCGTAGTTAGTAATCAAGCTGTAGTCAGCAGCCAAAGGTATCAGGTTTAAAGTGGAAAGCAATAAGAATGGATCAGTGAATCAGCAGTCAAATGTGGGTACACAAGTAGTGGAAGCAGTGTAGCAGTAGCAACTAAGCACATAATCTGGCAAACAGGAAGCACAGAGGCATGGCTCAAATAGTAAATTTAGGGGAGGAGGAAGGAGTGCAGGGTTCAGCTGTACCTGCAAACCATGTCACCTGTTCATGCTTCATCACCCTTTACTAGAGGGTATTTAGCTTGTAGTCTTAGCTTGCCACTGCTAATGTGCCCTCCCGGAAAAACATTTTTTTTAATTTCTCCTTGGCAAACCATCTACCTTTGCCTTTAAATTCTTCTGCTGCTTCTGCTGTCCTCCATCCCAATCAAATAAAGTAGAATTTTAGGCAAAACTTTTTTTTTTTTCTGATAGGGCACAAGAGGAATATACCCACTCTAAAACATTTCTGGTGGACAACCCAAAGTTTAGGATTTTCTTTTACTTTCACTTTCAATGGTAACAGTACACAGGATAAACAGAGAGGGTGAATCTCCTTAACGGGGACACAAACACAATTTAAACTGACAGGTGTTCTAATCCCCTTTTCACTCTATCCAAATCTTAAAAAAAAAAAAAAAAAAGTTTTGCCTTTAGCTATACTTTAAAAGCATTCTTTTCCCTGGTTGAAGGTATTTATGCAATACATTTTTCAATTTGCACTAAGAAAACATTGGCTAGAGTGACAAAGAGAATACCCCAACACCTGTCTTACAGCTCATTTTTCAGTTCTTTCAGTTCATGGATTGAATGTTTGCTTTGCTTTATATTTTGTGAACTATTAATGGTGCAAATGTTTCAGTGTTTGCTAATCTATATTCATTCTAAAGGTCCTTAGTAAACAGAAACCTCTCCGCACTAACCTAAAAGGTAATTTTTTAATGACATCATGAATCAATAAATCAAAAAAAAAAGTGCAGCGCAACCACAAATATATCCCCGTAACTCTGCTTTGCAACCAAACTTAATGTGAGACAAATGGTGCTTTAAGAGATAGGCATGAAAAAACATAAAATTGATAATTTTATATATATATATATATATATATATATATATATATATATATATATATATATATATATAAATTATCAAAAGTGCAAAATAATCACTCCATGTGCATGTGAAAAAAGAATAAATACAGTCTTTAACCACTTGCCGACTGCCTAACGCCGATCTACGTCGGCAGTCAGCCCCTCACAGGCAAAGTGACGTAGGGCTACGTCACTAGCTTGTGAGGGTCTAGGGAGCGAGCGCGCGTCGCCGGAGGCGCGCTCCCGCTCCCGCGTGGTCACGGACCCCCCCGCGCGTGTGACCAGCGGACCCGATGTCCGCCGGTCACTCGGCGATCGGCGGGGGAGAGGGAGAATGTCAGGCAGCTTGTGTAAACAAGCCACCTGTCATTCTCCTCGCTGTAAAGACACTGATCACACGGATCTAGTATGTAGATCCATTGATCAATGTCCTTACAGCTCAAGCCACAGCCAATCACAGTAGAAAGCACGCCCCTAGGGATACATACAGCCCCTCCCTCCCAAATAAAGTTAACCCCTTCACTACCAGGGTATTTTTACAGTAACAGTGCATATAAATAGCACTGATTACTGTAGAAATGTCACTGGTAACCCCAAAAGTGTCACAAATGTCAGTCAAGGGTCCGATCTGTCCGCCCCAATGTCGCAGTACCGCAAAAAAAAATCGCAGATCGCCGCCATTACGCGTTAAAAAAAAACAACAAAAATGACAAAAATCTTTCCCTTTGTTAGTAAACGCGATAACTTTTGCGCAAACCAATCAAAATACGCTTTTTGCGATTTTTTTTACCAAACGTAGGTAGCATAAAACAAATTGGCCGAAAATGTTAAAAAATTTTGATTTTTACATTTTTTTTGGGGGGAATTTCATATAAAAAAATGTGAAAAATATTGCTATTTTTGCAAAATTGACGCTCTTTTTTTGTTTATAGCGCGTGATCAAAAAATCGCACAGGTGATTAAATACCACCAAAAGAAAGCTCTGTTTGTGGGGAAAAAAAGACGCCAAATTTGTTTAGGTACAGCGTCGCACGACCGCGCAATTGTCCGTTAAAGTCACGCAGTGCCGAATCGCAAAATACCCCCTGGTCAGGAAGGGGGTAAAATCTTCCGGGGCTTAAATGGTTAAATAAGTGTCCTTGTCTTTTTTCTTTAAAAATAATATGTATCCAGAGTGAAACGTGCTCCAAATAAAATATCCTTCCCCACAGTGCACCACCAACTCTCAATGCTGCCCCTTACCTTAACAATTCACCTACACCAAGGTAAGGTCTACAGCGCTTGTCCCAGTAATCTGGGTAGTATTCTCCACAAATTTCTTCCAACCAGCTGGTATTAGGTGTGTATCACTTTAATGACAAGTACTCCAATTCTCATGAATGTAGGAGAGAGAACTGAGAGAATTTTTTGGTGCAGTATCAAAATAATCGCGCAATTTATTAAAATAGGTTAAAACCACTCGCAATCAAAGTGCGCTTGTATCACCAAGTGCACCAAATAACTCACATTAGGACATCTAAGTTAAAAACGTCATTGCCTACTTAAGGATAAACAAGCCTGCAGAGATGCTTAAGATGGTCGAACTTACACTTCCAGGCGCGATGACATCACGCGGCCCTGCCATCTGGCACGTTTCGTCACACGACCAGTGACCTAATCATAGGAAAAGAAGGTCCTGACATCTACTGATATTTATGCATGCCTATTGTATATAATCACTAAGCAACCGTGGCCATTTTGCCAGATCAAAAACATTAGAGGCCACACATAAGACATCATGGGGATGATTTACTAAAGGCAAATAGACTGTGCACTTTGCAAAGCAAGTGCAGTTGCTCCAGAGCTTAGCAAATGAAGTAAACCTTCACTTTGCAAAGAATACCCAATAACATGCAAGAAAAAAAAAAGAAAAAAAAAACAGCATTTTTGCCTGCACATGATCGGATGATGGAAGTTAGCAGAGCTTCTGCTCATTTACTAAGCTCTGGAGTAACTGCTTTTGCAGAGTGCAACTGCACACTGTACACAGTCTATCAACCTTTAGTAAATCAACCACCATGACTCACTAGCTGCCACTGGGCCCGTGAATGCAGACCAGAGAAAAGTTATATTGCTAAATCAAAGCCCTCAACTTGGAACTAAGAGAACCAGCTCGAGCAAAGAAAAAAATATAGATCACATAAGAGGCTGCACATCACACCACTGCAATCAGCTCAAAAAAGGGAGAAAACATATATCCCGTGGAAGTTCATCCTTTTACATAAATACCATAATCCCACAAACACAAAAAATATATATAAATATTAAGAAATCTATCAGAACAATTATAAAACAGTATCTAGTGGACACAATACATTTTACATCCTAAAACGTAACAAATCTTACATAGTGAGAACGCTAACTATCTTATTCTCATCTGACGAGCTCCATCTAGTGGACACTGTATATACGTACCTGATCCCCAGCCATAAACCAATATTATACCAAGATAAATAAAAATAAAAAAAATTAAAAACACCCCATAAAAATGAATAAAATATATAGAAAAAGTCATTTATGAAGCAATCTAGATCAAATTTAAATTCAAGCCTAGGGGTGCCAAAGTTTTCATAGGAAAGATTCATTTAGCTTCATTTTGGTTAAGAACCTTGATTATATTAGAACACCTCCAGTGATCCTTGGACCTCTAAATGACCCAAAACTGAAGACTAGTAGGGTCCCTATGAGCCTTTTTTAGAAATGTTTGAAAAGGAAATGTTTTTTGTACCCTATGGAAATGTTAAATACATGTTTCTGAATTCTCTTGGACAATTTGCGTTTGGTGTGCCAATTTACTGCATCCCACAAGGACACCTGATGCAGTAGACGACCCCTCCTGCATCACAAGTAATACAGTCCCTGATCTCAAACTCTTTCTTAGTGACTTCAGAAATGCAAGTCTTCCTCCTCTTTTGATTCTCAGTGGTCCTACTGCCACCATAGCACTTGCCGCACACGTAAAAGCCTTTTTGTGCACAAAAAGGGGTGGTCTGTTAAGGGGGATCTAATGTTGATCTAACCACCTTATCTCTGACAGTAGGGGCATGCTTAAATTTAAACATTGGTAAGGATTTCCCCAATATCTTATCTGCATTTAAAATAGGCTAGTGTTTTCCTCACTATCCTTTCAACTTTATGTTTGCAAGTCCTAGAATCATGGCTATGTTCATCCTTAGGGGGCAATGACGTTTTTAACATAGATGTCCTAAAGTGAATTATCTGGTGCACTGAATGATACAAGTATCGCAGTTAGTCAGGTTGAAAAAAAGACACAAGTGCAATTTAATTGTGAGTGGTTTTAAAGTGTTTGTTACCCCAACATTTTATATACAGTATATGCCTGCAGTACCATGTACTTGTATAAGAAAGTATCCTGTTCTCTTTGTATGCATCCTTTGTGTACAATCCCTGGTGTTCCTGCCAGTCCCTCTGCTTTCCTATTAAAAACTGACCACATTAAGCAGGAGAGCACAACGTGGTCAGTTCTCTAGCTTTGCTGGGAACTCAGCCTGCTCTCCTCCAGTGATCAGTGAGCTGACACCCCCAGCCATTCCTTTGGAAGCTCAGTGTGCTGCTGCTTCTCCTCCCCCAGCTCTTATGCAGCTGAGAACAGAGGGAATGTGATAATTTATAAACAAAGGGAAAAAAGGTATTTATATATTTTTTTTTATAACTATACTAAAATGTTTTGCCTTTCATTTCTATTTTAAATGAAATGGGTTGTTTTAAAAGGTGATCATTTACAATCAATTTAACCTATTTTAATAAAATGCAAGAATATTTTGATACTACACCATGAAAGTGTGTCTATTCACTTCCCTGCATTGATGAGGAATGAAGTCTTTGTCATTAAAGTGATACACACCTAATACAAGCTGGTTGGAAGAAATCTGTGGAGAATAATACCCAGATTACTGGGACAAGTGCTGTAGACCTTACCTTTGTGTAGGTAAATTGTTGAGGTAAGGGGCAGCATTGAGAGGTGGTGGTGCACCGTGGTGAATTATATTATTTGGAGCCAGGGCTAGCCTAAGGCATCGAGCTGCTTGGGTCCAGGAATGAATTTTTTTTTCTTTTCAGAATTGTCGCTGTTTTTAATAAAAACCGCGGAGGTGATCAAATACCACTAAAAGAAAGCTCTATTTGTGGGGGAAAAAAAGGACATCAATTTTATTTTGGTATAGCGTTGCAAGACCGCACAATTGTCAGTTAAATTAACGCAGTGCCGTATCACAAAAAATTACCTGGTCATTAAGGGGTAAAACCTTCTGGTCCAGAAGTGGTTAATACCATAGGAGTCTATAGACAGTCATGGCAAAAAATATTGGCACCCCAGTATTTCGGTCAGATATTACACCACTTCACCCAGAAAATTGTTGCAATTACAAATGTTTAGGCATTGAGACCCGGTTCACACTCATGCGAGTGCCGGGTTCGCATGTAATGTCGGAGCGCACTGCTCCGACATTACATGCGATCAGCTGTGCGGTGCGAGTTTAGCCATACAGTTTGTATGGCTAAATTCGCATCGCACCCGGTGCAAACACGCACAGGAGGCATTTTTGCAGCCGCATCAGGATCGGATCGCACAGCGGTTCACACTTGTGCGATCCCATCCTGTGCGAACTGCACGATCGCACTGCGATATGCGATCAAACTGGGGGTGTCGTTAAGATTACATTGACACCCCCAGCGTATCGCATATGGCAGTGTGAACTGCCGGGGGTGCGTGTGCGATGCGGGAAAAGGCTGCGAATTCGCAGCTTTCCCGCATCGCAATAGTGTGACCCGAGCCTAAAACTCAAAAAATGGACTCAACAAAATGATTGGCACCTTCTCAAAATTGTGAGAAATAAATGCATTCCAATTTTGTGATGTTCCTGTAATTTGTAATGAAACTCACTTGTCAATAAACAGGTGCTGATAATATAGAAATCATACCGGCAACCAGTTAAAATGATGAAAAATTTACTCAGCCTTTCTATTGTGTGTCTCTGTGTGCTGAACGGAGCATGGAGAAGAGAAAGAGCAGCAAAGAACTGTCTGAGGATTTGACAATCTCAAGGTTACAAGTCAATCTCCAAAAATCCACAATTTCAAACCCGCATTTCAGTGCGAGTTCAGGGGCAATTTGACAGACATCTGTGCGGGTTCTTGCAATTGTCTATTGAAATCGCCCCCGAAAGTCGCCAAAAGTAGTACAGAAACTACTTTTGGGAATCGATGTGGTGCCGTTGTTCGCAATAGGCTCCAATTTGGCATGCGACTTGACATGTCAAATCTGTCCAATGTGAACGGGGGCTCAAGCAGTAATAAACAGCATAAAAAAAAAAATTAAAAAAATCGGGCACCAGGCAGTTTGAGATCTCAGCTGGGTCAGCCCCCCAAATCAAAATTTTTGAATAAAACTTAGGCAGTTCGTTAGATCTTTGTTAGATCAGGTTAGATCAAATGTTGTTTGTGTTAGATCTCACACAGAAGTAGCAATAATAACAGTAAATGCTGGGGGGGGGGGGGGGGCTAACCCGTCATCAGTCCCCCCTTATCAAAAAATCAAACAAAAAGTTAGCTATTTTGGGAGCTATTTGTTAGATCCGGTAAGATCAAATGGTTTTAACGTTAGATCTCACATAATTAGAGACTTAATAAGTGATTTATGATGGGGGCTGCCCCCCCCCCATATCAAATTTTCTGGCTAAAAATCATTCAGGCTAATAGATATTCATTAGATCCGGTAAGATCAAGTGGTTTTAATGTTACATCGCATATCATTTCAGAGAATTTCCACATAAAAATAGAGATATTAGGTGATAGTACAGAAGGACGGGCTGGCCCCCTCCCCCCCCCCCCCCATGCAATTTTCTGGCCAAAAATCATCTAGGCTAACAGACATTCATTGGATACGGTAAGATCACGTGGTTTTAACGTCAGAGATCACATAATTAGAGACTTATTAAGTGATTAATGAGGGGCCCCCCACATCAAATTTTCTGGCTAAAAATCCTTCAGGCTAATAGATATTCGTTAGATCTTGTAAGATCAAGCGGTTTTAACATTATATCTCACATCCATTCAGAGATATTCCACATAAAATTAGAGATATTAGGTGGTGGTACACGAGGACAGGCTCCCCCCCCCCCCCCCACATGCAATTTTCTGGCCAAAAATCATCCAGGCTAATGGACATTCATTAGATCCAGTAAGATCAAGTGGTTTTAACGTTAGAGATCACAAAATTAAAGACTTATTAAGTGATTAATGAGGGGGCCCCCCCATATCAAATTTTCTGTCTAAAAATCATTCAGGCTAATAGATATTTGTTAGATCTTGTAAGATCAAGTGGTTTTAACATTATATCTCACATCCATTCAGAGATATTCCACATAAAATTAGAGATATTAGGTGGTGGTACATAAGGACGGGCTGCTCCCCACATGCAATTTTCTGGGCAAAAATCGTTCAGACTAATAGATATTCATTAGATCCGGTAAGATCAAGTGGTTTTTAATGTTAGATCTCACATAATTAGAGACTTAATAAGTGAATATTAAGGGGGGGCTGGCCCCCCTTATCAAAAATCATCCAGGCTAATGGATATTCATTAGATCCAGTAAGTGGTTATTAATCACTTAATAAGTCTCTAATTATGTGAGAGCTAACATTAAAACCACTTGATCTTACCGGATCTAATAAATTTCTATTAGCCTGGTTGAGTTTTGGCCAGGAAATTGCATGTGGGGGGGGGGGGGGTTAGCCTGTCCTTATGTACCATCACCTAATATCTATTGGCGCTTTTCCACTGCATGGAACCGTACCAGTTCGGCACGCTTTTGTGCTTTTCCACTGCTGGTACCGCATGGTATAGGGTCGGAACGGTTCGGTACGGTACGGTATAGGTTTGCTTTTCCACTGCATGGAACCGAACGGTACGGCTCTGAAAAAACAGTACCTACTCGATTGTGGTTCCAACAGGTACCAAACTGGTACCATATCCCACAATCCTTTGCATGCAGTCACTACTAGCCACTGATTGGTCAGAGAATCCCACCCACCCCGTTGTTATCCCACCCACTTAACTTTAGTACTACTTTAGTGGAAAAGCAAACCTATACCGTACCGTACCGAACCGTTCCGACACTATACCATGCGGTACCAGCAGTGGAAAAGCAAGCCGGGCCAAGCAGGGCCGAGTAGAGCCGAGCCGGTACTAGCCGGTACTTGCAGTGGAAAAGTGCCATATATTTCCTGGCCAGCCCCACGTCAGCATACCTGGGTTTGCTCCTCCTGCAAACCCTGAGAACCACCCTTATCCTAGCTTATAAGAGAGAGCCCTCCCATTCCCTCTTGCTCTCCTTTTTTTGGTCTCCAGGTCATCTGAAACAAGCCATAAAAGAACAGAAGGAATGGTATCCTCCCCCCTTCAGCCTCTCCTGGGATTGGTAGGTCCAGAATGATAGAGGTAAATCCTCTTAACACCCTGGATGCCTTGAGTGCAGTGGCCGAGGGCATGGATGGATTAAATAGCCGAAAAAGTATGGTGGAAAGGTTGTAGTGTGCTAGGCTCATTTCCTCTCACCTGCTTGCAGCTATTAGGGACGCACCGGTCGCTCTTCTCGGCTGTTATGTCGGCCGGCGCTGATGTCACAAGGGGGCAGAGCATGCGGGCGGGCTCTAGGCATAGCCTAACAATCACCCTGCATTAGACTGGAGGCTGCAATGGCGGCCCACTGTGCAGGTCGGTGCAGTCAGGCAGCTAAGGTTCTGAGTGGTTGTGTGTTTTTTTTTTTTGGTTCTCTATGGCTCATTATTCTCTCCCTCTCCCTCTCTCTCACTCCTATCCCCATCTGGCTTGTAGTAGGCTATCCAGCGGATCCCAGACTTATCAGCTTCTTCCACTCAAGCGTGTCCCTCTCTCTGCTGCCATCTGCTGGTGCTCCCATTTGAGTACAGGTAAGCAGCAGCATAATTTTTAATGTTAAAAAAAAATAATAATAATTTTTTGTTTTTGTTTGATAGGTGTATATGTATAGAAGTTAGGGAAAGTTGCAGTGAGGGAAAATGGAGGAAATATGCTTATCTTACTTTCCTCTTTTATAGTATGAGCTCGCCACAGCCACAGAAGGCAGGAAGATCCTCGGAAAGGTAGGAGGGGGCTACGAGGGGATAGACAGAGAAAAGAGTGTGTACACCATATTTAACCACTTTACCGCTGCTCACTAGAGCTCTACTGCGGCAAAGTAGTTCGATAACGTCTGGCAACGTAGACCTACGTCACCAGACATTCCCCTCTCGGAGGCTCGCTTCCACTGTATTCAGTCACAGCGGGAGTCAGGCCAGGGGAGGAGCAGCGGCGATCACCGCTGCTCTTCCCCAATCGTCGGGGAATCGAGTGTGGAGATCCGCCCGCTTGTGTAAACAAAGCGAGCGGATCTAAGTGACAGGCAGTGTCAGATTGCAGGGTTCAGCATAGCTGAACCTGCGATCTGTCACTGTGTCACTCAGTCACCTCCCCCCACACATGTCAGTAAGCACCAGGCATACATTAACCCCTCCCTCTCCAATAAAATTAACCCCTTCCCTGCCAGTGTAATTTTTACAGTAACAGTGCATATTTATCGTGGATCGATCCCCGCTGAGCAGCACGGATCCGCCTACGGAGGCGGACCGTGTGAAAGAGCCCTTATAGTTTCCCTCCCAACCTTTTCCAGTTTTTCATAGGGTCCTTTCCACTTAGCTAAGAACTTACTTTCCACCGTAGGGACTAAAATAAGTAAGTGATCTCTCAGATGGAAATTTGAACCTTCGCCGACCTATTGTACACTCGACTCTGGGGCTTGCTGCATGTGTTCTCAAACAAGGGGCATTACCGAGGTAATTCTATCCTACATGGCTGAGATATGCTCTATGACACTCCAGGAGGGAGTATTTTTAGTTTCCCAGGTTTCTTTAGCAATATCCAGCAACCCTCAGGGATGCCTCCCATACAGAAGTTCAAAGGGTGAGAGACCCATGGAAGACTGTGGGACCTCTCTAATGGTAAACAACAGATATGGCAGTAGAAAATGCCAGTCTCGCCCATTCTTAGCCACCACCTTCTCAAGCATACTCTTGAGGGTTTTGGTAAACTGTTCTACTAAACCATCTGTCTGAGAGTGGTAAACCGAAGTATGCAAATGCTAATTATTGAACAATTTGCACAGCTCTTTCATTACCTTTTACATAAAGGGAGTCCCTGGGTCAGTTAGAATCTCTTTTGAGATCCAAGTACAGGCAAACACATGGAACAACTCTTTGGCAATCATCTTGGAGGAAGTGTTTAAGGGAACCGCTTTAGGATACCGGGTGGCATAGTCCATGACCACTAGGACATACTAATAGCCTCTAGCAGGCTTAACTACTGGCCCTATCAGATCTGTGGCAATTCAGGCAAAAGGAACCTCAATGATGGGCAATGGTACCAGTGGGTTACAATAATGGGGCATAGGGGCTGCCTTTTGACACTCAGGGCATAACTAACAATAGTTTCTCACATCAGCATGTATCCCAGGCCAAAATAAATACTGTAAGCCAGGTGACCCCCCAAGGATGAGTATTGGCCAGGTTCAGCACTGTCCTCCTTTAAGGTCCAGGCACAAGAAGTTGCTACACAATCTCACCCTGAATTGTGTCAACCCGATACAACATGGTGAACCGCCATATGAGGAAACACATTCTCCAGCCCTGGGGCTACCGGGGTCCCATTGTTTACCTTCACATTTCTCCAGGCTTGTACAAGAATAGAATCCTGTAACTTGGCGGTCCCAAAGTTGTCCCGAGAGACCTCTAGTTCCAGCACACTGGTCAACTCTAGGGTCTTAGGGGGTCATCTCTGGTTCACTCCCGCAAATTGCTAAGGGAAAAGACACAATTTCATCAGTGCCCACTCCTACAGCATTTTCATCAACCTTTGGTTCAAAGGGGTTGGGGTTTCCCCCTGCAGTCCCACTAGAAAGTCCAGGCTCAGGACTCTTTTCCTTCCCACTGCAGAGTTCCTTGAACAGTGGATAGTCTCTCCTCAGTATTGAGTGCAAAAGGATAGGGGGCACATCCACTTCATGACAAACAGGTCCTGAGGAAGTTTCAAATGTCAACAGCGCTGCGTGGTACTTTTTACAGTCACCATGCACACCTACCACTCCTACCTGACGCCGGGTCAGCTGTTTGGGGTCCACAAGCCGGGTATGGACCAGGATGACCATCATTTCAGAGTACAGGAGGGCACACACACTTTTTCCCCTTATCTTTATAACAGAGCTTGGCATGTCTGGATCAGTGACTAGGCCCGGGCGAGCAAACAGGGACATGCCCAAGGGGTCCTCTGGGGCTTCCCAGACAAGTTCTTTCAACAGAGCCTGACCCTTCGACAACTCTCAACGGCCTCTCAGAACTTCCCCTTTTCGGGCAACTCCACTATTTGGGGTCCTGTGAGTTTCTCAGGTTGCAGCCACCATTTGACCAGGTTGACTAGGTCATACATTTGGGAGCGGGGGGGGGGGGGATCCACCTGCCTTGAAACTCCAGACCCCCAGACGCTGCAAGATCTCAGCTTTTCGTTTGTCATAATCTTGGGCGTCCTCCGCAGACAAGTGAAATTAGGCTTTTTGGGAGTTCCCTGCCAACAACGGTGCCACAAGAGCAGCCCAGCGGTCTTTATGCAAGGCCTGCCCTCAGCAGTTCTGACAAAAGTACATAGGAAGGCCTCCACATCATCCTGGGATATCATCTTTTGAAGAAGGTGATTTTTGGTGCCTGCCCGGGTGTCACCAGGGGACCCTGGGGAGACATTTGCAGTCTGGGCTGGAATCCGCTGTAGTACTTCCGTTATGGCCTGTTGGTCTTTCTCGGCTGCCTGAGCCAAGGCAGCCAATTGAGCCCCAGTTGTCTGTGCCAAAGCAGTCGCTTGGGGCTCTTTTGCCTGAGTCAGGGCAGCCACAGCTTGCTGTCTGGTTGCTTGGGCTTGCTCCTGCTGAGCAGCCAACATTCTGTTAGTTTCTTGTTGTTGTGCAGCAGCTTGCTGCTGCGGAGCCAGGACTTTCTGAAAAGTCTGTTGCTGTGCTGAGGTAATCCAGCTGTGTTCAAGGTTAAGGGCTTCTTGCCCGTGTTTATTTGGTCAGCAAATACAGCAAACAGAAAAGGATTCCCACGCAGGGGTAGAAAATATAGTCCCAAAGCAAAAGTCTATCAAAAATGGTCCACTGGGTTTTATCAAATCCAAAGTCAGCGCAGCCCTCATCCAGGAAATTCTAGCGCACTTCATGCTTTCCTCTGCTGACCAGCTTTATGGAGATGCTGATTTCATTTTCCAGCAGGACTTGGTACCTGCCCACACTGCCAAAAATACCAATACCTGGTTAATTGATCATGGTATCGCTGTGCTTGACTGGCAAGCAAACTTGCCTGACCTAAACCCAATTGCGCGGTCGTGCGACGCCGTACCCAAACGAAATTTACGTCCTTTTTTTCCCACAAACAGAGCTTTCTTTTGGTGGTATTTGATCACCTGTGCGATTTTTACTTTTTGCGCTATAAACAAAAAAAGAGCGTTTATTTTGAAAAAATAACAATATTTTTAACATTTTTTTATATGAAATTCCCCCCCAAAAAAATGTAAAAACCAATTTTTTTAAACATTTTTGGCCAATTTGTTTTCTGCTACCTATGTTTGGTAAAAAAAATCACAATAACCATATTTTGATTGGTTTGCGCAAAAGTTATTGTGTTTACTAACAAAGGGAAAGATTTCTGTCATTTTTGGTGTTTTTTTTTTTTAACGCGTAATGGCGGCAATCTGCGATTTTTTTTGCGGGACTGCGACATTGCGGCGGACAGATCGGACCCTTGACTGACATTTTTGACACTTTTGGGGGTACCAGTGACATTACTGCAGTAATCAGTGCTATATATATGCACTGTTACTGTAAAAATGACACTGGCAGGGAAGGGGTTAATTTTATTGGAGAGGGAGGGGTTAATGTATGCCTGGTGCTTACTGACGTGTGGGGGGGAGGGGACTGAGTGAGTCATGGACAGATCGGATGTCCAGCTATACTGAACAGTCCGATCTGTCACTCCCTGTCACTATGGAGATCCGCCCGCTTGTGTTTACACAGGCGGGCGGATCTCCACACTAGATCCCCGACGATCGGGGGAAGAGCGGCGGCGATCGCCGCTGCTCCTCCCCTGGCACGACTCCCGCTGTGACTGAATACAGCGGGAGCAAGCGCCGCCCAGAAGGGGGAGTGTCTGACGACGTAGTACTACGTCGTCAGACGATAACGAGCCACTCTGCCGCAGTAATATTACTGTGGGCGGTGGTAAAGTGGTTAAAAAGGGAAAAAAAATGCTAGGATCAAAGATCCCAGCAGGGAGCTAGGTCCTTACTCCTGACTAGGCAGAAAAAAAACTGAAGTCCTATAGCAGGAAGTGGGCATATACCCCCTGGGACTGCCCTATAGGCGTAGTCAATTGTTTTCCACCAAGTGTCCTACTCCTGTAGGGGGGGCAGCATAACCAAACGGTAAAGAAGCTATGGAGCTGTGTCCGTCAATGAACAAAAAAGAAATACTGATTTTAACTTGTTAGCAACCAGGTTTCAGAAAAAAGGCTTAGTCCTTAAAGCAGCCTTCCCCTCCAAAAACTAAAAGTCAGCAGCTACACATACTGTAGCTGCTGACTTTTAATATAAGGACACTTACCTGTCCTGGAGTCCAGCTATCTTGGCACCCCAGCCATTGCTGGTAAGGAAACCCGGCAACTGTGCGTGCGCAAAGCGCGCTGCGCATTCGGATTGGCTCGACAGCGGGGGAAGGAGGAGGGGGCCAAACTTTCGAGGGACAGTGCCACAGTGCCGTCTCCCGGAAGTGTGAAAGGGTACCTGTCAAAAACAGGTGCCCCCCCCCGAAAGGTGCCACCGGAGGGAGGCGAGGAAGCAAGTGAGCGGAAGTTCCACTTTTGGTTGGAACTCTGCTTTAAGTGGGTAATTAATTTCAATTTAACCACTTGCCGACCGCTCACTCGAGCTCTACTGCGGCAAAGTGGTTAGTTCCTGTCCAGCAGCGTAGACCTACGTCGCTGGACTCCTCCCCTTGTGGGCGGCGTACGTGCGCCGCCGGAGGCTCGCTCCCGCTGTATTCAGTCACAGCGGGAGTCGGGCCAGGGGAGGAGCGGCGCCCGATCGTCGGGGAATCGAGTTTGGAGATCCGCCCGCTTGTGTAAACAAAGCGGGCGGATCTCCGAAGTGACAGACAGTGACAGATTGCAGGGTTCAGCATAGCTGAACATGCGATCTGTCCCTGTGTCACTCAGTCACCTCCCCCCACACACGTTAGTAAGCACCAGGCATACATTAACCCCTCCCTCTCCAATAAAATTAACCCCTTCCCTGCCAGTGTCATTTTTACAGTAACAGTGCATATGTATAGCACTGATTACTGTAGTAATGTCACTGGTACCCCCAAAAGTGTAAAAAATGTCAGTCAAGGGTCCGATCTGTCCGCCGCAATTTCGCAGTCCCGCAAAAAAAAATCGCAGATCGCCACCGTTACTCGTTAACCACTTAAGCCCCCGGAAGATTTTACCCCCTTCCTGACCAGGGGTTATTTTGCGATTCGGCACTGCGTGACTTTAACGGACAATTGCGCGGTCTAAACGAATTTGGTGTCCTTTTTTCCCCCACAAACAGAGCTTTCTTTTGGTGGTATTTGATCACCTGTGTGATTTTTTGATCACGCGCTATAAACAAAAAAAGAGCGTAAATTTTGCAAAAATAGCAATATTTTTCACATTTTTTTATATGAAATCCCCCCCCCCCAAAAAAAATGTAAAAATCAAAACTTTTTAACATTTTCGGCCAATTTGTTTTATGCTACCTATGTTTGGTAAAAAAATCGCAAAAAGCGTATTTTGATTGGTTTGCGCAAAAGTTATTGCGTTTACTAACAAAGGGAAAGATTTTTGTCATTTTTTTTTTAACGCGTAATGGCGGCGATCTGCGATTTTTTTTGCGGTACTGCGACATTGCGACGGACAGATCGGACCCTTGACTGACATTTTTGACACTTTTGGGGTTACCAGTGACATTTCTACAGTAATCAGTGCTATACATATGCACTGTTACTGTAAAAATACACTGGCAGTGAAGGGGTTAACTTTTTTTTGAAAGGGATGGGCTATGTGTGTCCCTAGGGGCGTGCTTTCTACTGTGATTGGCTGTGGCTTCAGATGTATGAAGAGTGATCAACGGTTCTACATAGTAGAACCGTATGATCATCCTTCATACACAGGGGAGAATGACAGGCAGCTTGTTTACACTAGTCGCCTGCCTTTCTCCCTCTCCCCCGTCGATCGCAGAGTGACCGGCGGACATCGGGTCCGCAGGTCACACGCGCGGGGGGGTCCGTGACCACGCGGGAGCGCGCCTCCGGGGGCGCGAGCTCGCTCCCTAGACCCTCACAAGCTAGTGACGTAGCCCTACGTCACTTTGCCTGTGAGGGGCTGACTGCCGACGTAGATCGGCGTTAGGCAGTCGGCAAGTGGTTAAAAAAAAAAAAACACCAAAAATAACTTTTGTGCAAACCAATCAAAATACGCTTATTGTGATTTTTTTTACCAAATATAGGTAGCAGAAAACAAATTGGCCAAAAATTTAAAAATATTTTGATTTTTACATTTTTTGGGGGGGGGGGGGGGAATTTCATATAAAAAAATTTGAAAAATATTGTTATTTTTTCAAAATTTACGCTATTTTTTTGTTTATAGTGCAAAAAGTAAAGAATCGCACAGGTGATCAAATACCACCAAAAGAAAGCTCTGTTTGTGGGGAAAAAAAGGACGTAAATTTTGTTTGGGTACGGCGTCGCACGACCACGCAATTGTCAGTTAAAGTCGCACAGTGCCAAATCGCAAAAAGTGGCCTGGACGTAAGACAGCAAAATCCTCCGGTGGTAAAGTGGTTAAATTGAGTCTAAATTAATCGTTTTGACCGAGTTAGTTACTCATCAAACGGACAATAAAACTGAAGTGTCTGTGGCCACAATAATAGTCTGCAAGAGCCCGAGAATTATAACTGTGATCTGCAGGCTCCAAAGCAAAACAAATTAATTTTTATTTCTGCAATATGAACGCATTTACTATTTTTCTTCTCTCACAGCGTCAACTAAGCTCGGGTCTCGTCTCACTCATCACTCCTCACTTTAGTTTTGGCTGCTTTCAGCAGTGGCGCTTTAAACAAAATCACCACCAATCAGCCCTGACAACTGATGTTAAGCCCACCTTTCCTAGCGACCAATAGGATTCCGCTCCCATGCCTCGCTATCAAATAGCAGCTCTCCATCCAGATATCGTGAACCTCGCTGGTGACTGCGCATGTGCGGCTTTCGTTTTGCCAGGTTGCAAGATGGCGGGCACCAGCTTGGTTGCCGGCGATGTGGTGGTGGACGCTTTACCGTACTTTGACCAGGGTTATGATGCTCAAGGGGTCCGGGAGGCGGTGAGTGCGGTGTTGGCCCTGGTCGTGCCTTGATTTTAAGAGGGAAGCAGAGAGCCCCGTGCCCCACATGGGAGTGTAGAGCTGCTCTGGTCCCTTCTATAGGTCAGTCGGTGTGCAATGTGTGGGACTGGGGCAGCTACTGGCTGCTCTGTCGTTTTACCATTGACTTGTTATGGGATGAACTTTGTGTACACAGGTAGCCATGCTGTGGGATGTTAGGACAATGCACTGCTTGTTTCCATAGAGGAAACCTTACAATGGTCCTCTGCAGAGGGGCTGTGCCTGTGTTCTATCAGAATCCCGCTACCTATTAAATTGTGCAACTGCAAGTGACGTTTGGACGACAACAACTAACTGTGCATGCACCATGCGTTCCAAAATTGGTGCTATGCGTTCCAATAGGTTTCCTAATGTGACAGAACACGAAGCAGCTGCGGACATCTTCTTACACCCACGCAAGTCTTAAATCTTACATTTATTTTAGCAGTAAACTCCCCTTCTATACTGAAATAGGCTATTTCACTGCGATCGAGTGAAAAAGTCTGTTTCACTATATAATCAGTTTGTTGCTGAGCAGTGTTGGGTGTACCAAGATGGCCGTCACCACCTTCTATCTGCAGGTTTTACGCTATATTTTCTATATAACAACAATAATAATAATACAAATGTAATACTGTCTTTCAGTATATAAGATCAGTTTACTGCTAAAATAAATGTAAAATTCAAGACTTGCGTGGGTGTAAGAAGATGTCCGCCGCTGCTTCGTGTTCTGTCACATCAGGAAACCTATTGTAATGCATAGTGGCCATGTTGGAACGCATGGCGCATGCGCAGTAAGTTCTAGTCTGTACGTCACTTCCGGTTGCAGAATCTGATGGGTAGTGTTCTATCAGAATACCGCTACCTATCAGATTCTGTAACCGCAAGTGACTTACGGACTAGAACAATTAACTGTGCATGCGCTATGCGTTCCATAGGTTTCCTAATGTAACAGAACATGAAGCAGCTGCAGACATCTTCTTACACCCACGCAAGTCTTAACTGCTTGCCGACCGCCGCACGACTATTTACTGCAGCGGTCAGCCCCTCACAGGCAAAGCGACGTAGTACTACGGCGCTAGCCTGTGAGGCTCTAGGGAGTGCGCGCCGCTGCGCGGTCACGCACCCCTCCCCCCCTGCGCGTGTGTGCCCGGCGGCCCCGATGTCCGCCGGGCACTTGCGATTGTCCGTTACACTGGAAGAAGTGCAGGCGGCTGATGTAAACAAAGCCGCCTGTCATTCTTCCCTGTGTAAGAATGGAGATCAGACGGTTCCACTATGTAGGACCGTTGATCTCTGTTCTTACACTAGTAGCCACAGCCAATCACAGTTAGAAACACGCCCCTAGGACATACTTAACCCCTCCCTCTCCAATACAGTTAACTCCTTCACTGCCAGTGTCAACTCCTGCCCCTGCTCGTTCACTGCCATCCCAGCGCGAGTGACCGGCGGTTCTGATGTCCGCCGATCACTTTCCGCTGGAGAGGGAGAAAGGCAGGCGGCTAATGTAAACAAAGCCGCCTGTCATTCTCCCTGGTGTAACTGCAGAGATCATATGATCCTGCTATGTAGGATCGTATGTCTCTGTGGTTACATCAAAAGCCACGCCCCTTTACAGTTAGAAGCACGCCCCTAGGGACACACTTAACCCCTGGATGTCTAATAAAGTTAACCCCTTCCCTACCAGTGTCATTTTTACAGTAACAGAGCATATGTATAGCACTGATTACTGTAGTAATGTCACTGGTACCCCCAAAAGTGTCAAAAATGTCATTCAAGGGTCCGATCTGTCCGCCGCAATTTCGCAGTCCCGCAAAAAAAAATCGCAGATCGCCGCCATTACTCATTAAAAAAAAAAAAAAAATGACAAAAATCTTTCCCTTTGTTAGTAAACGCGATAACTTTTGCGCAAAACAATCAAAATACGCTTTTTGCGAGGTTTTTTTTTTTTTTTTTTTTTTTTACCAAACATATGTAGCATAAAACAAATTGGCCGAAAATGTTAAATTTTGATTTTTACATTTTCTTTTTTTTGGGGAATTTCATATAAAAAAATGTGAAAAATATTGTTATTTTTGCAAAATTGACGCTCTTTTTTTTGTTTATAGCGCATGATCAAAAAATCGCACAGGTGATCAAATACCACCAAAAGAAAGCTCTGTTTGTGGGAAAAAAGGGACGTCAAATTCGTTTAGGTACAGCGTCGCACGACCGCGCAATTGTCCGTTAAATTCACGCAGTGCCGAATCGCAAAATAGGCCCTGGTCAGGAAGGGGGTAAAATCTTACAGGGCTTAAGTGGTTAAATCTTACATTTATTTTAGCAGGAAACTCACCTTGTATACTGAAATAGGCTATTTCACTTTATAATCAGTTTGTCGCTGAGCAGGGCGGGGTGTACTAAGATGGCCGTCGTCGCCTTCTGCCTGCAGGTTTCACGCTATACTTACTAGAATACAATAATAATAACAAATGTAATACTGTGATTCAGTATAAGGTGAGTTTACTGCTAAAAAAAATGTAAAATTCAAGACTTGCGTGGGTGTAAGAAGATGTCCGCAGCTGCATTGTGTTCCTTCACATTACAAAACCTATTAAAACGCAAATTTAAATTAATATACATTTATTGTCAGCCGGTATTGGCACCTTTTAGAGCAGTGCTAAAAATCCTGCTTGCTACTACATTTTTGGGGCATATGTGGCAAACCGCACCATAAAATGCACCTCCCCACTGCAATGCATTAAAAACACAGCAAGAACGTGCAAAAAAAGCACCTGTGTTGTGTTTTTGATGCATTTTTGAGTCTAATGATCTATGAAAAACACACCAGAAGCAAGGTAAAATCGCAGGCATTTTCAGCAGCCATTATCGGCACTTTTTCAGCTGATAATTTTCGGCAACCAAAATTTCAGTGCATCACTGGTATTTTTTAACCCAGCATAACAGGTAAATAGAGATGAGGGTTGGGGAGTAGGGGCATGTTAGAGATACACTGATACCAGTTTTTTAAGATCGTGTACGAGTACTGATACTTTTTCCTTAAGTACTTGCCGATACCTATTTTTTAATTTTATTTATTATTTAGATTTTTTTTTTTTTTTTTTTTTTTAACACTGTACCTTTTTAACTTTTTTTTTTTTTGGTCAATTTTATTGCTATTACAAAGGATAAACAGCCTCCCTTGTAATAGAATAGCATGAGCCTTTATGAAGGGATCTGGGATCTTTTAGACCCCAAATCTCTCCTCTGGCCTTCAGTGCAGCCGATCAGACACAGATTGGTCTTATTGGTTGCTTCACTGGCCACTAACGGCCAGGTAAACAAAGACCCAAAACAGGAAGTGTCTAAGTCCCTGTCGCTTTTTGTTTCTGACATCACACAGTGCGAGGAACAGCATCCGTTCCTCTCTGTCTGTTGCTGGTCACGTCCTTACCTTTAAGATCACATGGCAGAGTCTGGTAGAGGAGGCGGTGGCAGGAGTAAAATTAATCCAGTGACTTATTAGCTTCCTGGATTACTTTTATCTAGTGCAAAATCGCTGGGGCTAAAGAATGATATCACCATTCCTGCATGCAGAAGACGGGAAGTGGTTCAATGCAGGACACCTTGTTGGGTCCAAGAATTGTCTCTCTTAAAGAGGAAGTAAACCCTCCTCTGACACTTGTACCTATAGGTAAGCCTATGATAAGGCTTACCTATAGGTACTGTAAATATCTCCTAAACATGTACCGTTTAGGAGATATTTACCTTTCATGCAGCCAGTGACGTCACTGGCGCATGCGCTCTGAAGGAACGGCCGCTGGTGCCGTTCCTTCACAACTCCGTGCTGTGACCATTGGCTCGCGTGCACGAAAGTGACGTCACCGCGGCTCCGGCCAATCAGATGGCCGGATGTCGCGATCCCGCAAGACGGGCGACTGGACATGTCGCCCGTCATACAGCTAAGCGGGCGGCACGGCAGGGGCTCGTTCTAAGGTATTTCATAATGAGCTAGTATGCGATGCATACTAGCTCATTATGCGTTTGTCTTTCAGGGTGAAAAAGAAAAAAAAAAGGGGGGGTTTACAACCTCTTTAAGATGTGAGTGACACTGAACAGAGGATAACAGAATGTAAAGTGAAGGCAATGTCTGATCCCTGATGCCTTCATTTTACCTTCTGTTATCCTCTGTTCAGTATCACTCACATTGTAAGAGAGAGAAACAGTGAATAAAGTATCCTCCTAGAGAAGAGGAGAGGGAGCACTAGTTCACAAGGGACCACCAATCATTGCCACATCCCTAAAACATATTAGAAAATAAAAATTGGGTTGAGGGACTGGTTCCGCATCTACTCAAGCCAAAGGCGAGAGAAATGTCCGGACTCTGCCTCACCAGAAGCATGGGACTTTAAGGCAATGATTATATGGTGGTAATAATAGTTGACATAAAGAACCACAATGTATAAAATTATTTAAATTTTATTACAAAAATGAAGTTAAAGACATCACATAAGATGTAAAAGCAAAAATATCAAAGGGTAAGCGCTGGACCGGACTAAAGACCAACAGCCCACGATACGGTATCCAGGGAAAAGAAAAAGGATATATATACAAGTCTCTAGTCAGATAATGTCCCTGCTAAACAAGTCCATAGTTGTGTTAAGAGTATGCCACCTGGTTCACGCTGTGTAAAGGGAGCCGTGTCCTCCTATCTGCGTTCTCTCTGCAAAATGTAACGAACGTGTGGTGAAATCAGGACCCCCTTTCTCTGACGTTTGTGGAGTCTGTGCTTGCAATGACCTTTCTTGGCCGTGCAGTAAATTAACCGGGTGTCCAGCCAGCTGCGGAGAGGCCAGGTGAGCGGTGCGAGCTCAAGGAGCAGCCCAGCAGTTGCCTTACGGGTGTCACCCGGGTGCGGCCTGCACCCCCCCTAGCGATACCACTATGTCACTTCTTGTATTGGTTTCGAAGGCATTTGCATGAGTACCGATACTCCTGCAAATGCCTAGTGTCGGTAACGGTGGAAATAAACCCATTGATTTAACAGTTTTAGACAGTTAGATTCCTGATATACTGGGAAAGTAACTCACATTGGTTGTGCTCTCAACCAAACTGCCAAGCCATCAAATGGCTGGTGTTGTAACTGATCACATGTGCAGCACCATAGGAGTTGAAGATCAAACAGAGGCCAAGATGGCAGCTGAAAACAATTCACACTGCCCCTCCATTAAATAGTAAAGCAGTTGTAGCGATTCACCACTCCAGCCACTCTGCGCTGTCAGCTGGCTAGGGGGCAGTGTGGTGCACGATTCAGCGCACTGTACCGCCCCCCCCCCCCTTTTTGTTTTTATTTTGAACTACTTTATGTCAAGTGTACAAAATGTACACTTTATACACTGCAATGTCGGCCGGCGCGATGCTCTGCCTGTTATTTCAGTATGATTTGGGCTGTTGCGCTGTGATAAAATGCAGCATGTCTTAATTTTATTGCAACACGCTACAGCTCAGCGCTATGCTGCATTGCAGTGTTAATGGGACACATAAACAATTGTTCCCTGTGTGTCCCCGACAGTGGCAGATGTTTTACACTGTGGTCACGACACCACCTAAGAGGGTTTAGTTCCTCTCCATTCACATTTGGCACTTCGGGATCTCGGGCAAAATCGCTGCAATTATCAAAGCAAACCGCAATGTGTGAAGCTTGCCGCCCAAAAGAAGCTCCTGCGCCTTTTTGGGCGATAAGCCAGTGAAAATGAATGCTACCCAAATATGCATTTTGCAATTGCAGTGTGGTTTGAGATTGCGAGTAGAATCACAGCGATTCTACCGGAGATCCCAGGATGCCAACTGGGAATGGATCCTATTATTTTCATCCAAGGCAATCTTTAGAATTCGATTGGGTCTGCACACATCAGTTGGGGTGAGGGATTTGTGTAGCAGTTACATGAATTTGGGGCAATCACTGTGTGCAGAGGTGAAATGAGGCCAGAGTGTCCATATAGACCAGGGATCCTCAAACTACGGCCCTCCAGCTGTTGCAGAACTACACATCCCATGAGACGTTGTAAAACTCTGACATTCACAGACATGACTAGGCATGATGGGAATTGTAGTTCCCGAACAACTGGAGGGCCATCTTTTGAAGACCCCTGATATAGACACTATGTCCTCAGTGCAGCTGGACTCCATCCCAGCCTCTACAGCTGTCACATAGATAAGATAGAAGCTGGGTGGGTGGGACTTGATGGGGGATTTGAAAACACCAGTTCCCCATCAAAGAGCCTCCATTTGGCTATAGTCAGCCCACTCCCTGCTGTTAATCACAAGGGGAACGATAAAAGTAAACCCCCTTGCTCCCCTCTCCAATCGCTGGGTAACGGCTATCAAACGCCTGGTCTTTTTCCTCTTTTTACTTCTTGGATGGGTCCTTTTTCTGAGTATCCATCTCATTGCGTAAGTGACCTGGGTGTTTCCCCTTGGCTTGTCAGCTGAGGGATTTTCTCAGGACCCAAAGGACCATCAGATCAACTGAAGTTAAGAGGAACATCTGACAAGGGTTAAGGTGCAGCACTGAACTAGCATATCTTGCAGTTGAAATCAGCATGAGAGAGGAACCTTAACTGGGGAACCCAGGTGAGTATAACTTCTCAAAGTAACTAATGATAGTAAAAACAAAACGAAAAATCCTCCCCCTGATCTTGCAAGATCCCCAAAATCTAGTGAGATCTATGATTTACAATTGAGATCTCCCTGCAAGGCACTGGTGATGTAACCCAGGGACATCTGTGAGCCTGGGCCTGTCACCAGTGCCTCAAGAAACCCAGAAGTGGGAATAAAGAAGTGTATATAAATATGTATTTTACATGTGAACTTAAAGCAGAGATGCATGCACCAGGACTTTTTGAATTGAGGGGAAAAGGTCCACTTTAAATGTTGGAGACAGATGAAGGCTGTAGAACTGGAATAAAAGGGGGCATAGAATGCATGAAAAGTCAAACTACCACTCAAAGACATTTCAGAATTCAACACTTTGGGGGGGTCACATTCCTGGTCCGATCCTGTGGTTAGCCCTTACCTTCTGTAGTTATGTAGGGGATGATAAATCAAACCACTGAGTATAGTGATGGACCAGGAATCCAACACTCCTAGAAGTGTCATAGTCTGAAGGTTCCTTGGGCAGCAGTTTCTCTATAGTACAGTAAAGCAAGGTGCATTTCTATTTTGTCCAGGCCATTCAGCTGCTTTGATAGGGGGGGGGGGGTAGTTAAAGCATTTCATCCAGTTCACCTTTTATGTTTGCCTTTATATAATTGTAATGCATTCTGTGTGTTTTTATGTATCTAGGCAGCAGCTCTGGTGGAAGAGGAGACCAGAAGATATCGCCCAACAAAAAACTACCTGAGTTATTTACCCACTCCGGACTACACAGCATTTGAGGTATTTTGCTTTATTTGTGATTTAATATGCAACCCCTCACCTTGTAAAACAACCCATTCAGTTTTAAATGAAAGGCAAATTATGGGTGTGTATGTGTATGTATGTATGTATAATACACACACCCACACACACACACACACCTCTCAACAAAAAAAATTAAAGGAACACTTTGAAAACACAACGGATCTCAATGGGGAAAAATCTCATGCTGGATATCTATACTGATATGGACTGGGCAATGTGTTAAGCCCCATACACATGTAGCGATTGTCGGCTGTAAATATTCGGCCAACGACCGATCAGCCAATTGTAGGCTTGTTAGTATGATGCTGCCGACAGCGCATTTTCGGCTGAACAGAATCGGGTGCGCAGGCATTAAAATTTTTGTTGGCCAACACCAGAACGGCCGATTGTTCGCCAGTCAGTACAGAATTCGGCCGACAAACAGTCGATTAGCAAGACTGGGCATGCTCAGAGAAGAAAAAACACACGGAAAGTTAACCATCACATGACATCACTTCTGCAGTCGGCTGTTGGCCGACAAAATTCATGTGCAGTCTTTTGCAGTTTTCAGCCGACAGGACAGCACCGGACAAAAGACGGCCGATCGTTCAGCCGACATTCGGTACGTTTGTACGGGGCTTTAGGAACAAAGGGATGCCACGTCGTTTGATGGAAATTAAAATTGTCAACCTACAAAGGGCTGAAATCAAAGACACCCTGAAAATACGATGCAGCCGGCTAGTCTATTTTGCTCAGGGTGCCATTGTCTGCCAGTGGCGGACCTGCCAATTCTTGTGTTCAATGGCAAATACCAGTTGAGCTCCACGGTGACAGGGAATGAGCACAGGGCCCACTAGAGGACGTCGGGTCCTCAGGCTACCTTCATGAAGTCTGTCTCTGAACAAACAATCAGAAACATTCACACCAGTGGCCTGCTGGAGGTCATTTTGTAGGGCTCTGGCAGTGCTCATCCTGTTCCTCCTTGCACAAAGGAATAAAGAGTAATCTTAAAAATAATAGTGTGCTTTTCCTAAACAATTATGATAAATTATGACATATTAAAAATAATTAGCTGAATCAAAAAGGGCAAATAATTTGACTTATGCAGGTGAGTGCATATATAAAACTAAAATAAATGTGAACCACAAGGTGCATAAATCAAATATATACACATATACTACAATAATATAAACTTATGCATATATAAAGGTCTCGGTGCATAGTATGAAAAAAAATCATATATGAAGTCCAACATTTCGTGGCGGTGCATATCTCAAGTGAAAAAAGTGCATGAATATTGAGTATTCCGCTCCGTGTTCACCAGTGCTCTGAAATGTGAAAAAGGTGCTCCTTCAACCGGATAAATTGGCCTCTTACCGAATACAATGGATCCCTATTACAGAGATCAAAGCCACTTAGGAGGGAGTGACCACAGATGCAGATAATTCAAAAGCCAAATCTCCAAAATGTTGCAGGGATAGGCATTTCCATCCTCCAAACAGTCAAGACATTTATGTTTCTAGCAGGCAACCCATCACATCAGTGCAAAGCAGTTTTCAGTAAACAAGCTATCTTGCTGATGCAGAATACAGATAAATGTATTTGTGTAATAGAAGACCAGGCTCTCTGCAAACCCAAACTTTAATATTTTTCAGCTTCCTTCTTTACGAAGTAGAGGAGTGTCGCAGCTTGTAGCATTTGATGTGTAATTCACGTGAAAGTTAGATAGCTGAAGGGTCATTTGCACAAAGCAGCAGATACTGGTCTTGCTTATGAGTTAAGAACCTTCTACGGCCCTGTCCAGCTCTCTTAGAGTAACAGTCTGTCTTCTGGAATCTTCTCCATGCTCTTGACACTGTGCTGGGAGACACGGCAAACCTTCTGGCAATGGCACGCACGTATTGATGTGCCATCCTGGAGGAGTTGGACTGCCTGTGCAACTTCTATAACATCCAGGTATCACCTCATGTTACCAGTAGTGACACTGACCCTAGCCAAATGCAAAACAAGTGAAAAACAGTCAGAAAAGATGAGCAGTAAAAAAAAGTCAGTGCCTCCACCTGTAAAACTATTCCTGTTTTTGAGGTTGTCTCATTGTTGCCCATCTAGTGCACCTGTTAATTTCATTTCAAGCAGCTGAAACTGATCAACAACCCCTTCTGACTAGATCACTATCCCAGGAGTTTACTTGACTTGATGCTATACTCTGGTTAAAAAGTGTTCCTTTAAGCCCCGTACACACGCGTCGAAAATTGGCAGGGAATTTTCGTCCAATGTCCGATCTGCCGATTTTCTGCTTGTTAGTATGATGCTTCCGACAACTAACTCCGACTTTTCGGCCGAAAAAAATCTGGTGTGCAGACTATAAAATTTTTGTTGGCCGTCACCATAACGGCCGATTTTCGTGCAGTCAGTACAGATTTTGACAGGGAAAAATCTGATGAGCAAGTCTGGGCATTCTCAGTGAAAAGAACACAAAGAAAGCAAACCAACACATGACATCACTTCTGAAGTAGAATTTTGTTGGCCGAGAAAATTCGTGTGCAGTCTAGGCACATTCCAACCAACAAAACACAACTCTGGACAAAAGACGGACGATCAGTCGGCCGATAATTGTTGCGTGTGTACGGGGCTTTAGTTTTTTTGAGCTGTGTGTGTGTGTGTGTGTGTATAAATAATATATATATAATTTCTCACAAAAGTAAGTACACCCTCACAGTTTTTGTAAATATTTTATTATCTTTTTATGTGGCAACACTGAAGACATTACACTTTATATTGTAGCAAAGTAGTGAGTGTCTAGGTAGTGTAATGTCTAAACCGCTGGCAACAAAAGTGAGTACACCCCCTACGTCAAAATGTCCAAATTGGGCCCAAATGTCAATATTTTGAGTGGCCATCATTATTTTCCAGCACTGTCTTAACCCTCTTGGGCATGGAGTTTACCAGAGCTTCACAGGTTGTGAAGCCCCCTACAGGCTGACCCCCCCCCTCCCCCCACCCCTTCAACCTCTGCAGCAATGCTGGCAGCACTCATACGTTTATTTCCCAAAGACAATCTCTGGATATGATGCTGCACACGTGCACTCTTCTTTTGGCCGTCCATGGTACATGAAAAGATATAATAAAACATTTACAAAAATGTGAGGGGTGTACTCACTTTTGTGAGATATTGTATGCGTGTGTGTGTGTGTGTGTGTGTGTATGTGTATGTGTCGCATACAGAAAAGTGCAGCGCTAAATATTAAGTGAATACATATAACTGTGATAAAAACATCAAAATCTTACAATGTCATGAAAAGTGAGTCCATAATTCGTATAACATGGTGAACAAACGTGGAAAACCACAAAGCGAAGCTGAAATATTAAAATATAAGTATCCAAACTCGTCAGTGAAGACAGACCCAGCACCAAAGTGAAAAGGCAAATACGCTCACCAGATGGTATGGACCCAGATATCTTACAGTAGATGAGTCATACAAGCTAAAGACTCCTCCCCAAGGAGAAAAAAAAAATCAATCATAGATGGTGGTTGATCGAATTAATCCGTAGGGTTCTGTATTAGGTTGTCTTGATCTTCGGATGGCACACCGATATAGAAAATAAGCCAGAGTACACAAACATAGGGTAAAAACTGCTTAAATGAGATTTATTCTAATGGTGAAAACACTTACAAACATCTGTGGATAGCCAGCATGTATAAATCCAAATGATAGGTGACAAGAAATGACGGCACTGTCGCGTTTCATCACAAATTACTTTTCACTGGCAATCTCTTTAGAAGGCAGCTTTCGCAGATAAATACACACTCTGATCACGTCCAAGGGGTGCAAAGCCACCCCTTTTAGGGTGTGAAGGTCAAGGAAGGAAGAACAATGTCCTCGTTCAAGTGGAACTCCGACACCACTTTTTAAAAAACGAAAGACGATGGAGGAAGAACAACTTATCCCTATGCAAAACCAGATAGGCTTACAGGACAAAGCTGCCAATTCTGACACCCATCAAGAAGTGATGATGGTGTCTATTATATCCCAAATGCTCTTGAAGGCAGGTTTCTGGAGAATTGATAGAACCAAATTCAAGTCCCATTGCATTAACAAAGCATGCAGGGGGGTGCAACATGACGAACCCCCTTGAATAAAGGTGCAAATCAAGGAGTGCGTGGCCAATGAATGCTGAAAGAAGACCGCAAGGGCAAAGACCTGAACCTTGATAGTACTCAAGACAAGCTTTTGGTCAATGTCTCATTGAAGAAAGGCCAAAGCCACCTAGAAGGAACAAGGATGGACTCCCGAGGCCTTACACCAAATGATATAGGCCTTCCAGGTGTGGGAATATATCTTCCAGGAAGTAGATTTTCAAGCCTTTAACATTGTGGGAATCACCGAGCTGGACAACCCCCCCCTATACCTCAGAACCTGGCTTTCAACAACCATGTCAGTCAGCCAGCGACGGTAAAGCAGGGTGGAAGACTGAACCCTAGGACAGGAGGTCCTCCAGAAAAGGTAGGGAGGTCTGCGACCAGTCATGCTACATCAGCGTACCACACCTGAGGTCAGTCTGGAGCCACTTGAATGAGTGTAATCCCTTTGGCCTTTATGCTGTGCAGCAAACAGGGAGGCAACTTGAGGAGAGGGAGGGTGTAAACGAGATGATACTGATCCTACGGCACCACCAGTGCATCCATTGTGTCCACCAGAGGATCCCTCATTCTCACCACAAACCTCAGAACCTTCTGGTTGAAGTGTGATGCCAGAAGGTCCACGTCCGGTGTCCCCCATCGAAGACAGAGCTGTTGGAACACTTCCGGGTGCAGGGGCCACCTCCTTTTTCTACCTATGACTGGAGGGATCTGCCTGCCAGTTTTCATACCTGATCAGGGCCCGCGAACACTGAGCCCAACTCTGGATCAAAAATGTCCGATAGCAGTGGGCACTTCTTGCTTGCCTCCTTGTGACCGAACACAACCTCCACCTGGAGAGTCAGCTGGGCATGATCAGTGTTCAAGCTGTACCTGTGGCCCTGGAACTGGAGCATGGGGGTGTTCCATGCTGCTTGTAGGAGTTTCTCTTTTGACCGGAAAGGTCTCTCTGTCCTTTTTTCCAGGTGGTCAACAGGGACCAGCTCCTGGAAAATTGCTGTTAGTGCCTTGAAAATCCTTGATCGTCTCTGGGAAGGCCCTGTATAAATATATTGCTTCTGCAGGTCTTCAGGTTGGTTACCGAGGCCAGCTCTTTTTGGCCTGTTTCCAGCTCCTGCTCACGTCCTTTAAGGACCATTGTAGCAGCTTCCATCCTACACTCCAATGACGTAATGGCCGATTTCACAGCTGTTGCGCCAGAGCTCCGAGTTGATAGCTGCCTGATGCCATCTTGGCAGGTGCAGGGTAAATGCATGAAGTGGATGTTGCAGTGGGTTTTCTCAAGGGTTTAGAATGCCGGTTCATGCCCGACAGGCTGCCAGCTGGAGCGAGGGGTTACCTGGTCTAGTCTGCGTGGCTGGAGTGCTGTGAAGTGGAGGACATGGTATATGCTCAGAACAAACAGAGCAACCTCACATGTCCATATATGTGCACGCATGCTCCCCAACCCTGTCAGTTTTTTATTGTGGTCTGTGCCCCCATTGGGGAGATTCACCCTCTTTGTCCTGTTTACAGTTCTTAAAAGTAAAAAAATCACACATTTTAGGTTGACAGGGGAACAGTATTTGAGGGGAAATCTTCCAATGGGGACGTTGGTTCTGGTGACCCTGGGATACCCTTATTTTGGGTGGATTTTTTATTATGTCCTGTTGTGGTTATCACAGGAAGTGGAGGAGAGTCTTCACTTTTGGACACAGATGACAAAGAAGCAAAACGAAAAAAAAAACATGGGTTAACAACCCTCCCTTATGCTACACAAAATGGGGTGGGGATTTTTGCCTTTAGTTACACTTTAAAGCATATCTATCTCGCCTAATAAAGGTCCATGTAAAATAAACTTTATACTTACACATGCATTGGTTTGCTTAACCTTCCTAGCGGTATTCCCGAGTGTGACTCGGGGTAAGATTTTAGTGCCAAAAGCGGTAACCCCGAGTCACACTCGGGGTAGCGCTAGGAAGATCGCTGGATGCTGGAGGAGGTTTTACTTACCTTTTCTCCGGGATCCAGCGAAGACTGCCAGCGGTGTGCGGCGGCGGAGCTCTCTCCCGATCGTCTGCGAGCCCCGGCTTCCGTCTCCGGCGACGTGACGTCCGCCGGGGGGGTGGAACCGGCGGCAAATTCGAATGTAAAATGCACCAAACACACTGATATCGTTCAAAATAAAATAAAATCACATTACATTACCCCCCAGTGCCCTTTCCTGCAGTTTTACTGTACTTTTTATGTAAATATATGTGTATATATATATATATATATATATATATATATATACAGTATATATATACACATATACATTATATATATATACACACACATATTATATATATATATATATATATATATATATATATATATATATATATATATATATATATATATATATATATATATATATATATATATATATATATATATATACACATATATATGTATATATATATATATATATATATATATATATATATATATATATATATGTATATACACGTAATTCTTGTGAATGAGCAGCCCAAACCAACTGTATACATTTTATATATATATATATATATATATATATATATATATATATATATATATATATATATATACGTATATATAATATATATATATAATATATGTATACATACATATATATATATATATATATATATATATATATATAATATGTATAATAAATGTATACAGTTGGTTTGGGCTGCTCATTCACAAGAATTACATGCTTTCAGCACCTAAAATAATGGTACCGCTTTCAGCACCTAAAATCCAAAAGAATCATACCGCCAGGGAGGTTAAAGTGGAGTTCCACCCTAATTTTATACTTGCCTCCATCTTCTCGCTCCGGGTCACCTGAAAAACAAATGGATAATCGCAATTTTTTTTTTTTACTTACCTTGTAGAGAAAATATACTTACCTTACTTCCTTCTTCCTGCCCTCGGCGGCCGCAGCGATTCGTTACTTCCTGGCTTTTGCAATGATTCCTGGGAGCTGAACGTCATCGCTCCCAGGAATCATTGCGCCTGCACCGGCCCCGACGTCAGTTCCGGCGCGCGCGTCATTCCCTTCTAAACAGCTTCTGGGCATGCCCAGAAGCTGTGGAGGGATGACGCGCGCGCCCGGAAGTGACGTCGGGGCCGGTGCAGTGCATCGTGGGACCGAAGAAGAAGGAAGAGGACGCCGAAGAGGATTGCGCTGGCTTCAAGCTGCCCACACCTGAGATGGCAGCGCTGGAGAATACTTTTTCAAGGTAAGTATTTCTCCTAAAAGGTAAGTGCAACCCGGGACAGATCAGAGGCTAGCCATTGTGGAATGTACTAGCCCTGACTGTCCCGGGGGTATTTTTTTTAAAAAAAATGTGCACTGGGTGGAACTCCGCTTTAAGATTTACAGCCACTGCAGACACAGCTGACACATTTCCAGATGGGTTTTATGTTTTGTCGTTTGCTTTGGTTTCTCCTGCTGGCTGCTATGTCATTGATGTGTCTCGTAGTGACGGGGGGGGGGGTGACTGATCAAACCACTGCACAATGGGGTACGCAGGCCTCTGACACTCTTGGAAGTGTCTGATAGGAAGATCCTTTCCAAGGCCATTGATTTTTAGCAATGTGCCAATCTGAGCCAGCAGTGCTAGAAAGGTAAGTATGAACAGTCTTTAAAGAAAAAAAATGTATACTTTTTATATCTGCAATTCCAGGCAGCAGAGCCTTTTTAAAGCAAATGTTTTTTCCTCTCAGGCAGGGTAACAGGTCCACTTTTTAGCAAGCAGAGTTAAGCATCTTGTACTTCCGTTTCTGTGCTCCTCCACCACACCAGTCCACCATCAGAGGCCTGAAAAGTCTAGTGTTGGAACTTAATACACATCTCCACACCTCTCAACATTATAGCAATGCTGTCATATGGGGAAGGGGGTGCTCCATATCCTAAATTGCCCCCACTATCATACACACTGCTACTTATTTTTTTGGGGAACTTATTTATTCAAGTCAGGTAACTCATCACTTCTTGTATTATGTGACCTTTTTTTATTTGCAGACTGAAATAATGAGGAACGAGTTTGAAAGACTATCTGCTCGCCAACCGCTTGAACTTCTCAGCATGAAAAGGTGGCTTTATTTTTTATGTTTTTTTATATTGATGAGTTATTCTCACATTCCCAGCGTGTAATCATGCATATCTACTCTCATCTGTTCTTTGATTTAAGGCTCAAAAGTAAATATATTCAGATACATAATTTGCTTTTAAAAGGTGCGGACATTGCTTTGATTTATCCATTTGCCTATGCATATATTCTGTGATTTTGTAATACTGGCTTCTAATTCTGTACTGTGCTTTGTAAATCTGTATTTGTATTTATATCTTTAGTTGTTCATATAGGGTGCAGTGTAAGGGCTCCTGTTTTCTGCCTGTAATAGCATGTGCTTGTAAACTCCTGGAAAAAGCCATAGTGTGCATGGACACATTGACTAACATGGCGGTGAGTTTCCAGGCAGTATAAAATGAGCGTTTAAAAAAGCTCAAAAGTCTGTAGGAGCTGCTTCTTTGAGAGCCCTAAAGCTGCAGTAAATTCTATGCTTTTTTTTCAGCCTTTTATGCCTTTTGTCATATTTCTCTTTTGTTCATTGACGGACACAGCAAAATATCTTCATTAGTCGAATGGGTTATGCTGTGCTTCCTAGGAGTAGGACACTAGGCAGAAAAGGGTTAACAAAGTTAATAGAACTTTAACTACACCCATGGGGCAGTCCCAAGTGGTATACTCCCACTTCCTGCTCTAGGATTCAGTTCCTGTGAGAACTACAATCAACTGCCGGACTGGATATTCTAGATCCTTAAGGTCTCCCCAGTCTGGCCAGTGAGCGGGCACAGGCCTCAGCTCTGCGCTAGGTTGGCCGCGACATAGTCCCACTGGACCGGGGACTGGCCTGCGAGTGAAACATCTCGCTAAGACGCACACGATGGTCGCAGCCTGAGTGGCAGCGTACCTCGAGCCCGCAACACCCCCCATTCCAAGATGGGGAGGGGGTTTGCCTGGAGTGGTGCCCACCCAGTTCCATGGTGTGGTAAGTAGTGTCCCCCCCCCCCCCCTTCTCCCTTTGTGGTTCCTCAGGGTGGACGTGGGCCCCTCCTTGGGATGGTTGGGTTCCCATACATTCCCCCCAGCCCCTCTAACAGTCACGGTTGTCCTTTGGCCCCAACCTATCCCCACTTCCCCCTTCCCTGGGTGAGGTAGGAGCTGGCCTTGCCACTTGCTCCAGTAAGGGGGGGTGGATGTGGTTGTTGCTGACCGGGCTTTTCGGATTGCACGCAGAGGCCTTTGAGCAAGTTCCCAGCCCCATGGGGGTTATGACTGGGGCAGGGATTTCCTTTGGGCTCCCTGCGGTAGTTATAGGCTGGGGGGAAGCGGATGACTCATCTGCAGGTTTGCGCCTCACGTGGCTGGATCGGGCCAAAAATTTAGTCCGCGGCTTTGTGGCCTACTCGCGGCTGTCTGGGTACCTGACCGAGCTGAGCGGACAGTACTGCCGACAGATGTGTGCCTCACGCGGCCGGATCAGGCCGAAAAATTAAGGCCGCGGCTTTGGGACCTACTTGCGGTTGACGGAGCTGGATGTCTGAGTGACTGACCAAGCTGGCAACCCTTAGGTCTAATAGGTGGTCCTTTTGTTGACTTTTTAGCCGGCGTCCCCTTGCAGGACTGTGGTCGGTGACCTCCCGTGCTTATTTTCTCAGGGTGCGCTTAGCACATAGCGACTCTACTGGGGATGGGTCCATGCACTTCGAGTGCTTTGCGGTGAGGATGAGTCCTCTCTTTACTGCACATGTCTATGCAAGGGTGCTGGTGGATGCACTGATTGTATCGGTGCAGGAAACTTTAAACATGGGGGATGCAGCTGCTGCTGCGTCAGAGGTGCCGGTCCCCTCGGGGCCTGCAGATCCCCTAAAGTGGCAAAGGTATTCCCTTTTCCCGCCTACTGTGACAAAATTGTCACGAGTCAGTGGAGTTGTTCTAAACGCGATATGTCGATGTCTGAGCGTTTTGATAGACGTTATCCCTTGAAGAGCCTCTGTTGAGTAGGTGGGCAGTCCCACCTGTGGTGGACTCCCAGGTTCCCAAGCTGTATAATTCTGTCCTATTTCCGGTGGTGGACTCTTCGGTTTAAAAGATTCTTTTGATGGGAGAGCGGACACTTTGGTCCGTCACATGTCTTCTGTGTCCGCTTCGATCCTTGGGCCGGTGTTCACCAGTGCATGGTGTCCCTTACTTTCCCGCATGGGCAAGCTTTTGCGCCAGGATCTGGAGGGGGGAACAGATTCCTTCTGATTTTGTGGAGCTGGTGGACTAGTTGGTCCAGGCGTTGTAGTTAGTCTGTGATGCCTCTCTAGATGCAGCTCCCTTAATCTCTGGGCTGTCTTTGACAGCAATGATCCTTCGATGCACGATATGGCTAAAATGCTGGTCTGTGGACCAGACTTTCCAGATGGCTTTATGTGATCTTCCCTTGGTGGGGAATCGTCTGCTCGAAGCCTCCCTGGATGATATCATTAAAGGTCTTTCATAGGGAAAAGTACTCTTCTTCCACAGGCTGCCAGGGGCAAAGAGTCTCGTCGCAGTCGTGGACCTTTTTTTCCTCTTGGCTCATAAGCGGCCTTTTCATTCCTCAAGACCTTAAGTCAATGAATCTAAGTCTGTCAGGACCTCCTGAGGGCCTGGTCTGGTATGCCGAGAGCGGGTCCTTCCAGACCTCTGACAAACACCCCTTCTGCTAGAAGGGGTGCTCTCACACGTATCTGGGTGGGGGAGGATGTCTTCGCCTTTTTCCAGACCCGTGGATCTCCCTGATTCAAGACAAGTGGGTCCACGAGCTTAGTCGGTTCGGCTAAAAGATTGAGTTTTCGGTTTTCTCCTCCAGAGAGTTTCTTTCCTTGCAACCTGCCTTTTTTCCAGACCACGTGCGAGGTCTTTTCCTGGCGGTGCAAGCCTTGCTAATACGAAGGGTGATTGTTCCAGTGTCAGAAGCGGAAACTTTTGTTTCATGTTTGCAGGTGCCAGGAGCCTAGGGCCACACCACCCTGAATGCGCCTGATCTCAGAAGCTAGGCAGGGTCAGCCCTGGTTAGTACTTGGTTGGGAGACCGCCTGGAAATACCAGATGCTGTAGACTTAAAAAAGCAAGGTACGTCCAAATTTGGACCTCAAGCTTTGAACCGCCTTGTGCGGGTACAGATGTTTCAAATGGAGTCTATTCGTGCCAAAGTGGCATCCCTACATCAAGGGGAACTTCTGGCCTCTATCGCTTTTAAGGACCCTTACCTTCATATTCCGAGATATGTCAGTCTTCCGTGTTTCCTCCACTTCTCTTGGGTGAGGAACATTATCAAGAGGTCTCACCTCAACCCTTCGGGTTTTTCGGTAGTGCTGGCCCTGGGTGTTGGCATTGTTGTGCCAGCGAGGGATTGCGATACTGGAGTAACTGGATGATCTTCTGCGAGCAGAGTCTCTGACTCCTCTGAAGGACAACTGGTGATTATTTTGGGGACTCTGCAGGTATTAGCTCTGGTTCTGTCCACCTAGTTGGATTATCAGGGACTGTTCTGGACTCGGCTTCAGCCAGGGTGTTCCTCCCATGGGACGAGTTCCAAACTCTGTCCACGCGAGACGTCTGCAAGGGAAAATCTTGTCATGTGGGGCAAGAATCCACAGTGTCTAAACACTCCGATCCTGTTGAGCCGGGGTGGGAGAGGGTCCCTGACGTGGTGGCTTTGCTCTGCGGCGATTCGACAGGTAAATCATCCCTCCCCTGTATGGGATGGTGGTCACCACGGATGCCAGCCTGTCCGAGTGGGGTGGCATTTTTTGGCACCGTTTGTGCTTAGGGGGTCTGGACTCTGGAAGAATCCAGACTACCGATCGATATACTGGTCACTTCTTCCGGAGGTGTTTTCATCAGTTGTTTCCGGTGGGGTACTCCTGAAGTGGTCTTGTTGGCCTCTCGTTTCAACAGGAAGGTGCTTGGGTTTGTGGCATGATCTTGGGATCCTCAGGCCGATGTCAGACACACTGGTGGCTCTTTTGGGACCAGTTTCGCCTGATATACGTCTTTTCTCTTCTGCTGCCAAGACTTCTGCGTAGACTCGAGGCAGAAGGGATTACGGCCATTCTGGTGGTTCCAGACTGGCCTAGCCGGTTTTGGTACGCAAATCTGATATGGTTGGTCGCTGATGCTCCTTGGAGTCTCCCTTTTTAGAAGAGATCTGCTGGCTCAAGGGCCAATCTTCCATCTTGCCTTCCGGTCGCTGGCTTTTATGGCTTGGCTGTCGGAAGCCAGGTGTGGAAGGCTAGAGAGTGGTCTGAAACTCTGAATCGGTAATTCCCACGCTGCTGTAAGCTAGTAAATCTACTTCTAGGTAGTTTTACCATCGCGTTTGAGAGCGTACTTTGCGGATGTGAATCTCTCTTGGAGTTCACCCCTGCTCCTTTTCGGTGACTTGGATTTTGGCCTTCCCCCAACAAGATGTGGAGCAGCGTCTTGCCTCGGGTTTCTTTCATCATCCTTTGGCTATGTTTTTGTGTAGTTTGTGCCTTTGTTCGAGGGGTTCGCCACTTGGCTTCCCCAGTGCGTCTCCATTGCCCTCATGTGATCCCATCTTGGTGCTGTCGTGTTCTTCAGTAACCGCTGTTGGAAAATATTCACAAGATTCCTCTGCTTACATGTCCCAAAAGCTGGACTTGGTGGCTTTTTCCTTCTGCACGTAGGGTGTCGGAGCTGGCAGTTTGTCTTGTCATTCACCTTACTTGGTGGTTCACGGAGATAAAGTGGTGCCTTGGCCCTGCAGTCGTTCTTTCCAAAAGTTGTCTTTACTTTTCATTTAAATAAGGCATGTGTTGCCTTCCTTGAGTCCTAGCTTAAGCACCCTAAAGAGCTTGACTTACACTCTTTAGATGTAAGATGTAAGACTGTGTCGTTCCAAAAATCATATTCCCTATTCGTCCTTGCGAATGGATTCTGTTAAAGGCTGGCCGCATCTTCTGCGACTATTTCCACATGGATAGGCAGACAGTGGTGCTGGCCTATTCCATTAAGGGTCAGGATCCTCCTTCCCTATTATAGGCGCTTAGTGCCTCTTGGGACTTTCGTCATCAGGCGTCAGTGGTGCAGGTTTGCAAGGCAGCCACCTGGTCGTTCTCACACATTTTCACAAATTGTTTATAAGGTGGATGTGTTGGCATCTGCGGATGCCTCCTTTTGGCTGCAAGGGTTTGCAGGCCGCTGTTGGAGAGGATTAGTCCTCCCCGAGGGTGTATGTTTTTGTCAAGTGAGCTCCAGTTGTTCCTGGTTGAGCTCCTGGGCTACCTGGTTGGCTATGTTTAGCCCTGTTGGGAATTTGTTTCTTGCTGTGTTTGTTTCCCACCCCTCGTGCTGATACTGCTTTGGGATGGCCCATTCGACTAATAATGATATGTCGCTGTGTCCGTCAATGGACGAAAGAGAACTGAATTTTTGTCTTCCCGTAAAATCCTTTTCGCTGATGTTGATTGACGGACACAGCACCCACCCCTCTGTGGAGTTGGGTTATGTATTCTTCTGACACTGCTTGTTAACTAAACTGAATCCTAGAGCAGGAAGTGGGAGTATACCACCTGGGACTGCCCTATGGGTATAGTTAAAGTTCTGTTAACCCCTTTCTGCCTAGTGTCCTACTCCTTGGAAATGCAGCATAACCCATTCGACTAATGAAAATATGTCGCGGTGTCCGTCGGTGAACATCAGAGAAAAGGGTTTTACAGTAAGACAAAAATACATTTTTTTTGTGTCCTCTGTTGTGGATGACACATAAAAAATATTTTTTTTTCCCCTAAAATATAATTTCTTTTCGTACATCACGGGACACAGAGCCATAAATCATAACGTATGGGTTACATAGCCACCTTTTAGGTGAAGGACACTGGCAACCAATCAGAATTGATGCTGTCCTATATAACCCCTCCCACACAGGAAGTACCTCAGTTTTTTCGCAAGTGTCTAAAGGGGATGGTCACTGTAGAGTCTCCACAATTTTCCTTTTTTTTTTTTTTTCTTCAAATGAATACAGAAGATATGCTGTTTACCCCGATCAAAGATCATGGAATCTAAGGGGTTAGCTATCAGATCCATCCTAAACAGTCAATGGACTAAAAAGATGGTACCTGAGCCTCGGGAAGCAGATACAAGGTTTTGCCTGTAATGCTGACCTTTTTAGGCGCTGGACCCTGGGATCCGGACCCTTGGAATACCAAACCCCAAAGGAGCACCGTGCAGGGTACTCTACAGATACAAGGCCATGGCCCCTCTTATATAGGGGACCTAGTCCTTGAAGGTTGCCAAGGCAAAGCTTACGTGATGGGTGATGATTGGATTCCTGTTTCAAAACGGAATCCTGCGGCAGGACTGAGTCCATTTTAAAATATTTAGGGAAAAATTTGTATGGAAGGGGAAGTGGGGGCCTGTTTAAACAGAAATTATATTGGCACCTTCCCCCATGTATAATGTCGAAACAGTAATAGGGCACAGATTAACCAGAGGAGTCGGTCAAGCTATGTCCTAGAAAGGGGGGGGGGGGGTTTAAATGTGCCTCTACAAATCATCAGATATGCATATGTTTATAGGAATAGTCAGCAACACACATATATTAAAAAAAATATATATATCTTTATTTAAACATGTAATAAAAACATTAAGTACGTAGTTTGAGCATATGTAAGTTCAACACGTCAATGTCTTATACACAATTTACAAATCTATAAGGATATTGCTGGAGCTACGCGTTTCGCATTATGCGCTTCTTCAGGGTCCAGCAAAAAAGGTGTATTTAGACAGAATCAATCTTAGAAATCTAGAAATACATAAGAAACTTATTAGGTGTATAAATACAACCGAATAAATAGAACATTTTTGTTACCAACTCATTATATGTAGGCTTTATTTTACATTGCTATTTCTATTCATACATAAAAACAAGACCATTCTGTTGTATAAACATAGATATTTCTACCTATTGTCCCTATAAGAGGAACCAAAAGTGTGTTTAAATCGTAGACATGTTTCATATAAATTATACATGATAAATTATTTTATTTCCTATATATATCATTTGGAGAAGTTAGAAAACAACTCAATAGACTTCCAGGAGAGAGATAGCGCATCAAAAATCAAGAGAAAAAAGTCTTCTGAAAGGGGAAGGAATAGGGAAAAGGAAGGGGGGGGGAAGGGGAAAGCAAGGAGTAGAAAAAATATTGGGAAGTAATGTAAGATGTGAATTACCAAATGACCCAAAGGGGGGGCAAAGAGAGGGTAGACTGGTACCCCAGAATTGAATCAATCCCCCGGTTTTGATTCAATTCCGGGGTACCAGTCTACCCTCTCTTTGCCCCCCCTTTGGGTCATTTGGTTTTTGATGCGCTATCTCTCTCCTGGAAGTCTATTGAGTTGTTTTCTAACTTCTCCAAATGATATATATAGGAAATAAAATAATTTATCATGTATAATTTATATGAAACATGTCTACGATTTAAACACACTTTTGGTTCCTCTTATAGGGAAAATAGGTAGAAATATCTATGTTTATACAACAGAATGGTCTTGTTTTTATGTATGAATAGAAATAGCAATGTAAAATAAAGCCTACATATAATGAGTTGGTAACAAAAATGTTCTATTTATTCGGTTGTATTTATACACCTAATAAGTTTCTTATGTATTTCTAGATTTCTAAGATTGATTCTGTCTAAATACACCTTTTTTGCTGGACCCTGAAGAAGCGCATAATGCGAAACGCGTAGCTCCAGCAATATCCTTATAGATTTGTAAATTGTGTATAAGACATTGACGTGTTGAACTTACATATGCTCAAACTACGTACTTAATGTTTTTATTACATGTTTAAATAAAGATATATATATTTTTTTTAATATATGTGTGTTGCTGACTATTCCTATAAACATATGCATATCTGATGATTTGTAGAGGCACATTTAAACCCCCCCCCCTTTCTAGGACATAGCTTGACCGACTCCTCTGGTTAATCTGTGCCCTATTATTGTTTCGATTTTAAAATATTTACTTATTCAGCAAACCTTAAGGCTACATTCACACCTGAGCGTAGCGTTTTTCGCGCGTTTTTTACCGCGATTTTTGCAGCGTTTTTTACCGCGATTTTTACCGCGATTTTTGTGCAGGCGTTTTTAGATTGAATAGAGATCAATGGAAAACGCCTGTAATCTGCCCAAAAAGAAGCTTGTGTACTTTTTTGAGCATTGGGCGTTTTGTATACAGCGTCAAAACGCTCAGATGTGAACAGGGGCCATTGAAATGAATAGGATTTGTCTTGTTGGGCGTTTTGAGAGCTGATCCTAGAGCAGAAAAACGCCCCAAAAACGCCCCAAAACGCCTAGATGTGAACGGAGCCTAAAGGTAAAAAATTGCTGGCATAATTGTAAATTGTAAATATTTTATGCACTGTTCCTTTTAAAAGATAAGAGACCATGTGCCATATGATCCCTCCATGAAGTGGATGTTATGCTTACAAGTTACATCTTGTTGAGGCTGTTATGGGATTGTTGCAAAGCTTGATTTAAATCATTGTTTCTTTGCCTAATTGTTTCAGATTGTGTTTACCCTGAGCTGATCACCTCAAATAGTATCAGCTGTGACCAACAAGATTCAGCCTAAGCTGCACTCGCCCCATATGTTTGTTGTGTTCGCCCTGGCGCATAAATGTCCGCATGTTCGTCTCTGCCTTGATCGCATGTCTATGGTGTAGGCATATTCGCGCGTGGGAATGTTCGCCTTTAATTACAGGCATACGTATCGTGGTGGGCGTGTTCTAATTAGGGATGCACCGATCCAACTTTTTTGGACCCGATATCAATATCTGGCATTGTGAAATCACCGATACCGGAACCGATCCGGAGCTACACACAAAGCAAGCTGCTGCAGTACAGAGCAAAGGCGCTGCTTCATGTGTACGGCTCCTCCGTTCACAGGCGGAGTGCATCTGATATCACTCCGCCTGTGAGCCGGGACTATGCAGGAAGTAGCGGCTCCCATCCCATACTACTGCACCAAGTAAGGGATGGCTGAGCCGTTACTAAGCAAAAACCGGATCGGCCAGTGGATCGGTCAATATTCCCGATCCAGCTATAATGAGGGTATGATTGTTGGTATCATTGCAGCATCTCAAGGGAAGAAATGTGATGGATCTCCCTCACCTGAGTCAGTTTAGGATTGGGCAGAGGATGTGGAAGAAGTAGCTGTTGATGACCCTATAGGAGGTCAAGCTGCAGTTTCCACTTCTGGGGAGTCAGGGTCAGAGGAGTCTCTACCTCTCAGACCCAGAGATTGTTTATTCAGTCTCTTACTGAAATGGTCCGGTCTTGATACAATTTTACTCCTCTAGAGACAGCTGAAGTCACTTTTTCCTCTCTAGGCTCATTGCGCCCTACTCATAGTCCTCAGATGTTTCCCAAACATCCGCTCTTGGAGCAAGAAATTTATAAAGATTGGGACCATCATGATAGGATTTTTGTTCTGCCCAAGGTTTTCTTTATTGTATCCTATGGAGGAAAAGTTTACTAAGAAAATGGAATATACCCTCTGTGGGTGCTTCTATTTCTGCGGTTAACAAGAGTTTAAGCTGTCCTGTGGATAATGCCCAGGTTTTTAAAGGTCCAGCAGATAAGAAGTTGGAATATTTATCGAAAGCCTCCTTTGCGGTTGCAGGGTCTGCGATACAACCAGCAGTAGCAGCCATAGGACTTTGTCAGTCTTTGAAAGACCGTATGAAGCGAGTGGCCAAGACAGTTCCTTCTCAAGGAGAGTCTGTGGAAGATCTGTCAGATCTACCTAGAACTTTGTTTTTGCAGTGGATGCTCTTACGGACTCCATAAGGCAAATGTCACGATTTGCTCTGATATCAGTGCATGTGCGCAGAATCCTTTGGTTAAAAAATTGGTCTGTGGAATTACCATGTAAAAATTACTGCCTGGCTTCCCTTTTCAGGGAGAATGCCTTTTTGGTGATCTGGATAAGTATATTCAAAAGATCTTGGGGGGGGGGGGGGGTCCTTCTTTCAAAATCCCCAGCACTCATAATACCAGTGCTTCTACTTCAAGGCCTCAACCATCTGGATCCAGAACCGAGCCTTCAGGGCAGGACTACAAAAAGCCCTGGGCCCAGAAATCAGCCAAGTCTTCTACTAGGCCCTTTCGGTAAAGAGGCACCCCCACTCACATGGGTGGGGGGAAGACTGCTGCAATTCTCAAAGGTTTGGGTGGAATTGATCCAAGACAACTGGGTTATCTCCACCATTTCACAGGGGTACAAACTGGAATTTCGGGTGTTCCCTATGGTTTATAAGGTCAAGTTTACCGTCAGATCCCCTATAAAGAAGGTCTCTCTTTCTGGCATATGACCAGCTGATTAAGGCTCAAATAGTGATAATAGAGGTTCTGGAGGACGAAAAGTTCAAGGGTTTTTACTCAAACCTGTTCATTGTCCCCAAACCAAACTGGGATGTGAGACCTATTCTGGATCTCAAAACTTTAAACCAGTTTCTGAACGTTCGTAGTTTCCAGATGGAGTCAATTCGTTCAGTTGTAGCCTTCCTGCAGGGAGAGGAATTTGTAGCATCCATAGACATCAAGGATGCATATCTTCACGTGCCTATTTTCCAGGCTCATCAAAGGTTCCTACGCTTTGCAATAGTGAACCGTCATTTTCAGTTTGTGGCCCTGCCCTTTGGGTTAGCCACACAGATTCTAGCTCAAGTATTGGCTGTTCTAAGGTCCCGAGGGATCTCTATAATAGGATATCTGGATAATCCTATTACTAACAGATTGATTGGCTGAGATAACCTTCTATACGCCGTTGCATGATGTTACTAGGGAAGATGTTGTCTGCATTCGAGGCAATTCCCTATGCTCAATTCCATACCAGACCCTTACAGAACAACATTCTGTCTGCCTGGACCAGAAAGGTTCAGTCTCTAGACCGATCCATGCCTTTAGTACCAAGAGTACGTCTGAGTCTAAAATGGTGGTTGTTGACCAGAAATCTAGAGAAGGGGAAATCCTTTGACTTGGAAATTTAGTCACTAAAGATGCTAGCCTCTCAGGCTGGGGAGCGGTTCTGGAGGAAGCCACTGTCCAGGGGAAATGGTCTTTGGTAGAGAAAGGTCTCCCAATCAACATTTTGTAAATCCGAGCAGTCAGTCGGGCTTTGAAATTCTGGACATCCAGGTTTCAGGGTCACCCTGTCGGGGTGCAATCCTACAATGCCACGGCTGTGGCTTATATCAACCATCAAGGAGTCGGTCAGCTCAGAAAGAGGCGGACAGGCATGCAGACTTTTTGAATCGTCAACAGATTTTTCCAGGGGAATGGCCCTTGCACCCCAAGATTTTTCAATCAATCTGCCTACGCTGGGGGGGGTACCAGATCTGTTGGCATCCATTGAAGAAATTTGTGTCCACGGCCAGGGATCCACTCGCAGTAGGAGTGGATGCTTTGGTGACTCCTTAGGAGGAGTATTCCCTGATTTATGCCTTTCTTCCGGTGCAGCTGACTCTGCGTCTATTGCGCAGAATCCAGCTAGAGGGGAAACCAGTGATTCTGGTAGCTCTGGCATGGCCGAGGAGGGTTTGGTTTGCACAAATCCAGAGATTGGCTGTGGCGAGGCCCTGGGTCCTTCCACTGCGTCCGGGCTTTCTCTCTCAAGGTCTGATATTCCACCCTGCTATACAGTCTCTAAATTTAACGGCTTGGCTATTGAAGCCTTAATCTTGAAGGAGTGGGGTGTTTCTGGCCCTGCATTTCATACACTGATAAATACTGATACTGTCTCCAGAAACATTTATTAGAGTCTGGAAATCCTACATTGCCTGGTGTGAGGACAGGAAATGGCATCCTGGCAATTATATAATCTGGAAAATTCGAGCTTTCCTTCAAGCAGGAGTGCATATGAAGTTCGCCTTAAGCACTATCAAAGGACAGATTTCAGCCTTAAGCCCCGTACACACGTACTGATCGTCTGCCGAACGATCGGCCATCTTTTGTCCAGGGCTGTCGTGTCCGTTGAAAACTGCAAAAGACTGCACACTAATTTTGACGGCCAACAACAGCCGACTGCAGAAGTGATGTCATGTGATAGTTAACTTTCCTTGTGTTTTTTTCTTTTCTGAGCATGCCCAGTCTTGCTAATCTGCTGTCTGTCGGCCGAAATCTGTACTGACTGGTGAACAATCGGCTGTTCTGGTGTTGGCCAACAAAAATTTTAATACCTGCACACCCAATTCTGTTTGGCCGAAAATGCGCTGTCGGAAGCATCATACTAACAAGCCTACAATTTGCCGATCGGTCGGCGGCCGAATATTTACGGCCGACAATCGGTACGTGTGTACGGGGCTTTCTTGGTTTTCTTCCAGGAACCGATCGCTTCCCATTCGTTGGTTCCAGACCTTCGTCCGGGGAATGTTATGTTTGCTTCCGCCTGTGAAGCCACCATTATGTCCTTGGGACTTAAATTTGGTGTTGGCAGTTTTGCAAGTTCCCCTAGTTCTTTTGACCAGAAAACTGGTCTTTTTGATTGCGATAAGCTCAGCTAGAAGGGTATCGGAACTAGCAGCTCTTTCTTGTAAAGAGCAATTCTTGATATTTCCTCAAGATAGGGTGGTTTTATGTCCACACCCAGGTTTTTTGCCCAAGGTGGTGTCCGACTTTCATTTGAATCAGGACATTATACTACCTTCCTTTTTTCCAGATCCTCACCCAGAGGAGGTAAAGTTTTTGTATTCTCTTGATGTAATGCATGCAGCTGGTTACTTACAGGAAACCGCTCAGATTCGTAAGACCAAGAGCTTGTTTGTGCTGCCAGAAGGCCCCAGAAAGGGGTTGGCAGCATCTAAATCTATGATTTATTTTTGGATTCACCTGGTTATTACCCAGGCGTATGATCTAGTAGGGAAAGTTCCATCTTTTCCTGTGAAGGCACATTCTACCAGAGGAGTAGGTGCCTCTTGAGCACATTGCCATCAAGCCTCTGTGGCTCAGATTTGCAAGGCCACGACCTGGTCGTTGGTGCATACGTTCACTTGTTTTTATCGAGTGTATTTTGTGACCCAGGAGGAATCTGCATTTGGCTGCAGTGTTCTGCAGGCTGCGGTGTAATCCTTTTTTTGGGGTCAGATGGCCGTATTTTCTGGTGGTCCCCCTCCCCTCACATGCATAGCTTTGGGACATCCCAAAGATTATGATTTATGGCTCTGTGTCCCGTGATGTACGAAAAGAAAAATTGATTTTTTAATACATACTTACCTGTAAAATTTCTTGAAGTACATCACGGGACACAGAGGTCCCTCCCCTCTTTTATGGGGTCTTTATTGCTTGCTACAAAACTGAGGTACTTCCTGTGTGGGAGAGGTTATATAGGGGGGCATTAATTCTGATTGGTTGCCAGTGTCCTTCACCTAAAGGTGGCTATATAACCCATACGTTATGATTTATGGCTCCCGTGATGTACTTCAAGAAATGGATTTAACAGGTAAGTCTGTATTAAAAAATCCATTTATTCCTCTTTGTAAAAATGTAAAATGGTTTAAAAGGCATGTCCTGAAAATGAGATAATCCATCATAACGCAGTTTTTTTGTTGCATGTTTTCTACTTTTCAGATATGAATTACCTGCCCCTTCTTCGGGTCAGAGGAACGACATCACAGCATGGCAGGAGTGTGTCAATAACTCAATGGCACAGCTGGAGCACCAGGCAATTCGAATTGAGAACCTAGAAATTATGTCCCAGCATGGCTGCAATGCGTGGAAAGTCTATAATGAGTGAGTTCAACTTGGGAAGAAAAAAAGTGAAACGTGTTTTTAATTTTTTTTTTTTTTTTTTAATTTGATTGGCTTTGCAAAGCTGTGACAAACAGTAACTGAATAAACTAAATATTGAATTTGGTAGCATAATCTGTCACTCTCCTTTTCCTGCAGCTGTGTATGGCCCCAACCAGAGATGTAGAATTTCTGGAAATTTTAAAACCATGGGGAACATTTCTTTTCAGAAAAAAAAAAAAAAAAAAATTTACATTTTTGGGAAAATTGAAAAAAAATTCAATGTGAAGTAGTTTTACAAATTTGAAATGCTTTTTGTTACACTGGGAAGATGAAATGCAGTATACAGTGCTTCCGGAAAGTAATCACAGCGCTTCACTTTTTCCACATTTTGTTATGTTAGTATTATTCCATAATAGATTAAATTCATTATTTTCCTCAAATTCTACAAACAATACCCTATAATGACAACGTGAAGGAAGTTTGTTTAAAATTTTTGCAAATTTATAAAAAAAAGGAAAAACACACGTACAGAAGTATTCACAGCCTTTATCATGACACTCAAAATTGAGCTCAGCCGTATCCTATTTCCACTGAGCATGTCAGAGGTTGAACCAAGGAATTTTCTGTAGACCTCTGAGACAGAAATGTATTGAGGCACAGATCTGGGGAAGGGTACAGAAAAATGTCTGCAGCATTGAACGTCCCAGTGAGCACAGTGGCCTCTATCTATAAATCGAAGAAGTTTAGAACCACCAGGACTCTTCCTAGAGTGGGCCACCCAGGGCAAATGGTGATCAGGGGAGAAGGGCCTTAGTCAGGGAGGTAACCAAGAATCCGAAGGTCACTCTGACAGAGCTCCAGCGTTTCTCTGTGGAGAGAGGAGAACCTTCCAGAAGAACAACTGTCTCCATCACTCTACCAATCAGGCCTGTATGGTAGAGGTGCCAGACAGAAGCACTCCTCAGTAAAAGGCATTTGACAGCCCACCTGGATTTTGCCAAAAGGCACCTGAAGGACTCTCGGACCATGAGAAACAAAATTCTCTGGTCTGATGAAACAAAGATTGAACTCTTTGGCCTGAATGGCAAGTGTCGTGTCTGGAGGAAAACAGGCATCCCACATCACCTGGCCAATAACCTGGTGGTGGCAGCAGCATGCTGTGGGAGACTAGTCGGGATTGAGGAAAAGATGAATGCAGCAATGTAGAGACATCCTTGATGAAAACTTGCTCCGGAGCACTCTGGACCTCAGACTGGGGCGAAGGTTCATCTTCCAACAGGACAACGACCCTAAGCACACAGCCAAGATAACAAAGGAATGTCTACGGAACAACTCTGTGAATGTCCTTGAGTAGCCCAGCCAGAGCCTAGACTTGAACCCGAATAAACATCTCTGGAGAGATCTGAAAATGGCTGTACACCAACGCCCCCCATTCAACCTGATGGAGCTTGAGCGGTCCTGAAAAAGAAAAATGTGAGAAACTGCCCAAAAATAGGTGTCCCAAGCTTGTAGCATCATACTCCAAAAAGACCTGAGACTGTAATTGGTGCCAAAGGTGCTTCAACAAAGTGGTGTTTTTTTTTTTTTTCAAAGATTTTAAGTTTCTTTCATGTTGTCATTATGAGGTATTGTTTGTAGAAATTTGAAGAAAATAATGAATTTCATCTATTTTTGAATAAGGCTGTATAACATTAACCACTTACCCACTGGGCACTTAAACCCCCTTCCTAACCAGACCAATTTTCAGCTTTCAGTGCTCTTGCATTTTGAATGACAATTAATCAGTCATGCAACACTGTCCCCATATGAAATTTTCGTCCTTTTTTTTCCACACAAACAGAGCTTTCTTTTGGTGGTATTTAATCATAATTGGGGTTTTTTTTTTTTTTTTTGCGCTATAAATTAAAAAAGAGCGAAAATTTTGTAAAAAAAAATGCATTTTTCTTAGTTTCGGTTTTACATTTTGCAAATTTAGTCACTTTTCTTTATAAATTTTGACAAATTTATACTGCTACATATCTTTAGTAAAAATAACCCAAATAAGTATACATTTTTTGGTCTTTGTGAAGGTTATAGAGTCTACAAGCTATGGTACCAATCATTGAAAATTGATCACACCTGATGTACTGACGGCCTATCTCATTTCTTGAGACCCTAACAAGTCAGGACAGTACAAATACCCCCCAAATGACCTCTTTTTGGAAAGGAGTCATTCCAATATATTTAGTTAGAGGCATGGTGAGTTTTTTGAAGTTGTAATTTTTTCCCACAATTCTTTGCAAAATTAAGATTTTTTTTTTTTTATTTCTTTTTCACAAAATGGTCATATTACAGTTATTTCTCACACACTGTACAGGCATACTTGCAACTACACCCCAAAATACATTCTGCTACTCCTCCTGAGTATGGTGATACCACATGTGTGAGACTTTTCCACAACCTGACCACATACAGAGGCCCAACATCCAAGGAGCACCATCAGGCGTTCTAGAAGCAAAAATTACACATATAATTTTCTAACAACCTATCACACTTTTGAAGGCCCTGGAGCACCAGGACAATGGAAACGCCCACAAAATTACCCCATTTTGGAAAGAAAACACCCCAACACATAATCTAGGAGGCATAATGAGTCTTTTGAACATGTCATTTTTTTCACAAGTTTTTGGAAAATGTGGAAAGAAAACAAAATGCATTTTTTTTTTTTTTTTACACAAAGTTGTCCATTTATAAGACATTTCTAACACATAGCATGTACATGGCAAAAAATGACACCCCAAAATACATTCTGCTACTCCTGAGTATAGTGATACCACATATGTGACACTTTTCCACAGCCTGACCAAATACAGAGGCCCAACATGCAGGGAGCATCGTCATTTTCTGTCTTCCCATTACAATTTTGTGAGGCACTGATGAGCATTGATGTGGCACGGATGTGGCATGGATGAGCACTGACGTGGCATGGATGTGGCACGGATGAGCACTGACCTGGCATGGGTGTGGCATGGATGACCACTGATGTGGCACGGATGACCACTGACATGGCACGGATGAGCACTGAAGTGGCATGGGTGTGGCACGGATGAGCACTGACGTGGCACGGATGAGCACAGATGTGGGATGGATGTGGCATTAATGACACAGGTGGCATGGGTGGGCACAGATGTGGCAAGGATGAGCACGGATGTGGCATGGATGAGCACTGAGGTTGCATTGATGGGGCACGGATGATGTATGGATGGGGCATGGATGGGGCACGGATAATGCATGGATGGGGCACGGATGAGACATGGATGGGGCATGGTTGAGGCAGAGGTGGTGTGCAGCTGCAGTTTCTCTCCTCTCCTCGCACGCTGTACCGATTGCGGTGTACAGCGTGCGAGGAGAGAAATGAACCGGACATGCGCCGGTTTGTTGTCAAGTGATCGCTCCGTCATTGGACGGAGTGATCACGTGGTAAAGGGCCGCTCTCATTGGCCCTTTACCACGTTCCGTGATGCGTCGGGTCCCCGGGACCCGGCGAGCACAGACACTCCCGTGTGCGCGCCCCAGGGGGCGCACGGGAGCGCGAGTCTGGGAGGACATCGACGTCCATGTATGCCCTCCTAGAACTAGCCGACCGCGCTGTAGCCGTCTTTCGGCATTGGCCGGTCGGCAACTGGCTAAATGCGGAAAAAGTCAAGCAAATTTGATTGACCCTCTTACCTGTCAGTTAAGGCCTGAGAGGACAGAAAATATCATCTACTGTATCCCAACAATCACCCAACTGTAGAAGGTACAGGATGGAGCCAACATACAAACTAAACTGGAGCCTGTCCCCTGCAGTCCCCACTAGTGGCAGATGCATATTTCTCTTGTTTGAGAATTAGTGTTACTTGAATTTTATTCCAGGATTTTCTTGTCTTCAGCTGTGAGAAATTGCAACAATTTAAGACTTTTAAGTCTCAGAAATCTTTCATTAACCTCCTTAGAGCCGGCGCCTGCCGGCCTTTTAAGGGTTTAAGATCGCTGGGAGGTGGGGCTTATGGTCATGTGACCGCCGTGATTGGCTGTCATGGCGGTTACATGACCAGAAAGCTCCCGATCGCAAGTAGCGAACAGAAGCTTTTCAGTTAGCCAGTGGTAACTGACGTGAGCACGCAGGGCGCGTGCTATTGGTGCTATTATATGCATCCACTTTGTGCTAAGGCCCGGCCGCATATTTGTGTGCGCTCAGCGCATAGGGGTTGAGGTTATATAGTTTGAATACAGTGTCATATCCTAGATAAAACATGAATCATTGTAAAAGTAAAGTAAAAAATTTTTTCAGGCGGGGGGGTTTGGAGAAAAATGAGTAAATACAAAGAAACAACATCTACAAATGTCTTCTTTTGCAGAGTTTCCAACCTTCCAGAGCTTACATTTGTCCAAACAAACCATCATAAGATTATATATTAAATAATGCTCAATGCATATGCCACCAGTACAGATGTTTTACCAATCTTACCAGGTTTATAGCTGTCTATACAATATTCTATCAAATGGTACCAATCCCAGTATTCAGCCAGCCCCCCTTTTGTTCCATTTTTCAGTATTTTAACATGAGTTTGCAGAACTGGAATAATGCTCTAGAAACTATGCCCCCCAACCCTTTAATGTATCTCATTCTTTACCTGCATCTACGAGGCGGAGAGGGTTCGTGATTTGTAATGTGATGCAAATCAAAACTGAGAAATCGTTCTTTGACCTCTTACCAAGATTAGGCCTTGTTTATGAATTTTAATGAAAGTATTTGTACTGAAATACTAGGGTCACCTATTCTCTTTAATGTCATGTCCTCAAATCTGTGTTACTAGATACTTTCACTGCTGGATTAATTTTTCCATTTTACACACATGCTTAAATGCTCATTATTGCATGGAAAAAAATAGTAACAGCAGGATTCGGAGATTCCAGCTGTGGCTCTCAGCGGCTATGTGCTGCCTTCCCTGTTCACTTTGACAGGTGACTGGCGGCTGCAGCTATTCGCGGCTCATCGGCCTTAATCGCTGGTGTGAATGTAGCCTAAGGACCGGTAAAAGCGTTTCTTTCAGTATTTATTTTTTTCAATTGAAGGGAAATTTTAAATAACGTGGCATTTATTATAAACGTTTGTCTGATGATGTAAACCGTTAGGTATTCTACAACAGAAGTGAACTTTATAATAGATGTGTTCCCTTGATGGGGGGGGGAAAAATCATGTTATGTAAGATAGTCTTTCAACCTCCTTGAAACGGGAAAAATTACCATCCAGGAGGAACACCAGTTTGATGTGGTCCTCTGTGCGAAAGTAAAATGATTCATAATTTGGGTAAAGGACACTTGGGTCTTTTGCACATGGTACTGATGTTTGAGCATCTGCTTTTTGGACGTAATTCCAGGTGTTTGTTTTGCACACTCACGCGCATAATACATTCTTCGGGAAAATTCAATAATTTTTCTGCTCCAATGCGCATACCGGCGCAAAATACTGACTGGAAATGCCAAATACGTCAAGCATTTGCCACACTTGTTTACGTGCCTGTGTGTACAACCACATTGTAAACAATGGGCCGCATTTTGGATCAGTAAAAAAAAAAGCACTGTACTGAGCTTTTTTAAGCTGCAGTATGCAAGAGGCCTTAGACTTACAAATATTGGAGCAAAATGTCCCTACATCGCCCTCATTCAAAGATCTCTGGAGATCTAGGGCGATTATCACATGACTGGAATGATGGGGTGGCAAAATGTATGTTCTGATGTAGCACATGGGGTGGAGAGGAGAAAAAAAAGTTTGATTTGGGAGGTGGGTGGAGTAATTGGAGCAGGCCAGGCTGGGGAGTTTTGCTCAAGGGAATAAAATATTAAATTATGTTCTTAACTTTAAATCCGTAGTGAGTGCTCACCCTTCACTTTCAGGGCATCTGCCTGTCCATGATCATACTTGAAGGTATAATATAATCGGTTGCATTCAGTGTCTGATATTCCGATTTGTTGTCTTTTTAGAAACCTTGTGCGTATGATTGAAACTGCACAAAAAGATCTTCAAAAATTAAGGTAAGAAGTTGTTGTTACAAATATGTGTGTGTGTATATACAGGCGGTTCCTGGGGTTACAAACAAGATAGGGTCTGTAGGTTTGTTCTTAAGTCAAATTTGTTTGCAAGTCAGAACAGGTAAATTTTTTAAGTTTAGCTCCAGCCAAAAGAATAATTTTAAAGTTTTTTTGGATAGCATAGGGGAGGGTTAACCCCCCCTGTACCATGTATAAGGATAAAATGATCCTTACTGATACCTACATCATAATATACGATGATAATATATAGTGGTAATAATAAATACATATTAATACATTTAGATATGTAATATACCTACATAGAAGTATTATGAGTGACTGAGTGCAGTGAAAGGCATAAATATATATTTATAAAGTATTTCTATATTCATAAATGCAAAACTAAAATGGTGTTTAGAAGATTGTTAAAAACATGTTTTTAACACGTCTATCAAAACATGTTTTCGATTAAGATGTTATCATAAGTGGCCAGGTATTAGGATGACAAAGCATAAATGTAAATGTGTTGTATGTGATAACAATCCCTATAAAAGGGAAGTCTGAGCTGTAGCAGATCAGAGCATATAGGGCGGAGTTACATATGCTCTCACGCAGTTGCGTTTGATAAAAAATTATCTTTCATTTGAAACTTTCTCAGTCTGTGTTCATTCCTTCTATTCCTATTCAACCTTTTTTTTTTTTTTTTTTTTTTTTTTGCTGTCTGTACCCCTGTTCAGAAGATATCACCTCACTTTCTGTCCCTATGACAACCTAGATTTTGAAAATTTTGGGTTGTTGAGGAAACCAGAATTAGTGATAAAGCTTCAGTGGAGACACTTTCCCATGTAAATTTCCCTTCCTAGGGGTAGATTTCCTCTCGCTTCCTGTTGTCTCCCTCCGTGAAGATGGAGAAAAAAAGGATGGAGGATGAAACCTGTTTTCGCCTCTGTAATGGTCTATCAGGCTGTGGTAGACTGGGCCAAGGTGCTCACACACCCTTGTGGCTGATTCCGCCCCTCCTGCTACTTTGGAGATGGTGGACCAGATTATTCAGGCTGTTCTATACCTGTGTGACGCGGCCTTGGATGAGGCCCCTTTAGTCTCACGACTATCTGCTGTCGCAGTGATAATCCGTCGTATGGTATGGCTAAAGAGCTGGTCGGCTGACCAGACTTCCAGGAAGACGGTGTCTGACATCCCTTATGCTGGGAATCGCCTTTTTGGGGACTCCCTGGACGAATTGGTTAAGGGGTCACCGGGAGCAAAAGCACTCTGCTGCCCCAAGCTCCCAAGGGTAAGTTTTTCCGCAGTAAGCGGGGCCCTTCCTTTAAACCAAATCAGGGGGTCCTTTCCTGCCAGAAGAAGCCTTGGGCGGGCAAGCCCAAACTCGCCCATGCTGGCACGGCGGCCCAGTCCGCCTCGACCTGAAGGGGCGCCCTCACCCGTTCCAGGGGTGGGGGGACGTCTGCGTGGTTTTCCCGAACCTTGGCTGTTCCGGATTCAGGACGGGTGGGTTCAGGAAATCTTTCGATCAGGATACAAGATCGAATTCCTATCGCGTCCAGCGGACAGGTTCTTTCCCTCAAATCTTCATTTGACCCCAGATCGTTTACAAGATCTTCAACGGGCGGTTCAGGATCTCCTCGCCCAGGGGGTGATCATCCCGGTGCCGCATCGGGACAGATTTCGGAGGTTTTACTCAAATCTGTTCACAGTGCCCAGAAAGGAGGGCAAGGTACGTCCGATTCTGGACTTGAAGGCTCTGAACCGCTTCGTGCGGGTTCAAAAGTTCCGTATGGAATCCCTCCGTTCAGTGGTAGCCTCCCTGAGCCCGGGAGATTTCCTGGCTTCAATCGACCTAAAGGATGCGTATTTGCACATCCCCATATTCGAGGGTCATCAGAGGTTTCGCAATCGCGGAGGAACACTATCAGTTTGTGGCGTTGCCTTTTGGTCTCGCTTCGGCTCCAAGGGTGTTTACCAAAGTGTTGGCTCCTGTTCTGGCCCTGTTGCGGGCGCAGGGAATTGCGATCTTGGCATACTTGGACGATCTCCTGTTAAGATTGAATTCCAGCCCGAGTCTGTTGCGCGATCTGTCAACCACGGTTCAGACACTCCTGGAGCATCTGGTGGACCATCAACTTTCAGAAGTCGACTTTGTCCCCTTCTGTTCGCTTCCCTTACTTGGTGATGGTCCTGGATTCCGCCCAAGCAAAAGTCTTTCTGCCGGAGGACAAACTCCGGACTCTACAGAACGAGATCAGGCCCCCCAGGGACAACAAATCCTCATCGCTCAGGACCTGCATGCGGTCCCTGGGGTTGATGGTGTCAGCCTTCGAGGCAATACCATTTGGACAGTTCCACACACAATCTCTTCAAGCGGAGATCCTGGCCAGATGGGACAGGCATCCTCCTTCATTGGAAAGGAGGATATCTTTGAGTCACCAAGTCAGAGAGGATCTTCTGTGGTGGCTCCAGTCTCCTGCTCTGATGGGAGGGGAAATCCTTCCGGCCGTTGTTGTGGACCGTGATCACCATGGATGCCAGGCTGGGGTGGCGTTCTGGGCACTCTGTCTGCCCAGGGCACTTGGTCGGAGGAGGAATCCTCCCTGCCAATAAACATCTTGGAACTGCGAGCGATCAGACTATGCTTGCTCCGTTGGTCGGATCATCTTCGGGGCCGCCCTGTGGGTGCAGACGGACAACGCAACTGCGCTGGCTAACATCAATCACCAAGGGGGCACCAGGAGTGCCCAGGCGGCCCAGAAAGTGACCAAAATTCTGTCTTGGGCCGAGACGCAGGTCCTGGCGATTTCGGCAGTTCACATTCCAGGTGTGGAGAACTGGCAGGCCGATTATCTGAGCCGCCAGACCCTGGACAAGGGGGAATGGTCCTTACACCCGGAGGTGTTTCAGATGCTGTGTGCGCGTTGGGGATCCCCGGATGTGGATCAGTAGCCAAAAAGGCTACTGGAAGATATTCTTTATAAAGAGGGGAGAATGATATATTTTTTTGAGCCTTTTTACCTGAATTTTTATAAACCTTGTTCGGAAATACTTTCACTATTCTATTCTCTGCTATCTTTAACTTTTAAACATATGCCTCCCCATACCCTGAATTACCAGGATATTTATACAGTGCCTTTAATGATCTAAATGTGGTAAAGGAAGGTATTGGCATTAAAGGTTGCATAGAACTATGTAGGGGGTGGTTTGAGGGTTTTTCCTTTGCAGTTAGTAAAATTTTAATTGCACTTGGGAATTAGTTTAGTGATATTAATCTTCTTCTTTTTTTTTTTTTTTTTTTTTACTCCTAGAAAGCGTATTCAGGATTTGAACTGGCAGAGAAAGAACTCTCAACTCACATCCGGTGCCAAATTGAGAGAAATGGAGTCAACGTAAGTCAAAAGATATTTTTGCAAACATAAACAGTAATTGTCACTGTCCAGTATCTTAAATCAGATGAAGGCAAAACAAAATTCTTTGGCAACTGTGGCCAATTTTGTTTCTCACTGTAAACAGTCTCCTGACCCTACAACAGGTGAATTGGCTCACCTGACCAAAATATGGATACCTATATTGTATTTAAAGGATCTGTCCACTCAAAATTACATATCCATTTTATGGATGTTTCAGAGTTAAACCATCAGACAATGTTTTGTATTATTGTGGGGTATAGGTGTGCGATTCCCAAAGAAGTTTTCAGTTCTGTTTAGCCATCATCCCGAAAGAAGTTTTGAATATGGGGTTTGGTGCCTCAGGTCAAAAAATGGGACTTTACGGGCTATATATATGTTCATAGGAGAAGATTGTTTTGAATAAAACAGATTTATTATATGTATTGAAACATATAGTATAAATTTACAAATATATACAGTAGATTCAAGAAAGTATTGAAGTAATCATATGTTTGGTTATAGACCCATTAGTGATTGTGAGCGAAAGAGAAAGTAGGAAAAGGTGACACGGTGATATGGTGACAATCACTGTCTCTCTATTGTTCCACGCTTATGGGTATAGCGTCGGATCCATAGGGAGGATATTCAAATGTCCTACGCGTTTCGGCCAAAGGGCCTTTATCAAGGAGAGTATGTCAACCACATCTGTAAGTATAGTAAATAAATGATTTAGGTATATATTATTTGAGCCAATCGGAATGTTAGTTTTCCTTTGGTCATATAATAGAGAACATACTTGTTAGGTGGAGATTTTGCTTCTGGTCCTTGCCTCTGCTCCTTATCTATCACATAAGAATCGTATTGCCACTGCTGCTAGGGTATAATTGTGAAATATATTGTTTTTTAGTGTTTGGTAATCTTTCTGTTTATTTTATGTGTTTCACATTGGTTTGGTACTTACTGGTCAGGCCATATGTTTCTTTGGGCCAAGGAGAGCGGGGAAGTACTGTCCCAGGTCTGGTCCAATCTGTGTTTTAAAATGTGAATATGCTTATACATTTAATTATCATCAGTGCATTTTTTTATATATTTAAATCCTTTTGTTTTTGGTTGCACTTACTTGTGTGCATATAAGGTGTGTTCTCCTGGATGACCACTAGGTGGTGCTGTTGTATAGCAGGTCCCCTTCTATTCTATCTGGATAGATAGAAAGGGGAAGCATAAATATATGAAGAAAGTACTGAAGTACCATCAATGCTTCGGATTGGCATTGTGGTTACTTTTGGTTTCCAGCAAGTGTCCAAGGTTTTCCTGGCAGCAGGGTCCGGGCGTCTTCACTCTCCCTCGGTCAGAGGGAAGTGGCACCCTGTTTCGATTCCCGGCCTATTTATGTACCGCGGTGCGCATGCGCAGATGAGCGCAATGACGTTGCTTCCGGGTTGGTTAGATGACGTGGCGCGGGTGCGCGCGCATCTTGTCATTTACATATTTTGTATTATTGTGGTATTCTGTTAATGTGATTTGCACTTGAGCTCATTGGAATCCCCCTAAGTCATCGTTTTATTTATATATATATATATATATATATATATATATATATATATATATATATATATATATATATATATATATATATATATATATACAGTACAGACCAAAAGTTTGGACACACCTTCTCATTCAAAGAGTTTTCTTTATTTTCAGGACTATGAAAATTGTAGAGTCACACTTTAAGAGGTAGCCACCTGAAATGGTTTTCACTTCACAGGTGTGCCCTGTCAGGTTTAATAAGTGTGATTTCTTGCCTTATAAATGAGGTTGGGACCATCAGTTGTGTTGTGCAGAAGTCAGGTGGATACACAGCTGATAGTCCTACTGAATAGACTGTTTGTATTATGGCAAGAATAAAGCAGCTAAGTACAGGAAAACGAGTGTCCATCATTACTTTAAGAAATGAAGGTCAGTCAGTCCGAAAAATTGGGAAAACCTTGAAAGTGTCCCCAAGTGCAGTCACAAAAACCATCAAGCGCTACAAAGAAACTGGCTCACATGCGAACCGCCCCAGGAAAGGAAGACCAAGAGTCACCTCTGCTGCGGAGGATAAGTTCATCCGAGTCACCAGCCTGAGAAATCGCAGGTTAACAGCAGCTCAGATTAGAGACCAAGTCAATGGCACACGGAGTTCTAGCAGCAGACACCTCTCTAGAACAACTGTTAAGAGGAGACTGTGTGAATCAGGCCTTCATGGTAGAATAGCTGCTAGGAAACCACTGCTAAAGAAAGGCGACAAGCAGAAGAGACTTGTTTGAGCTAAAAAACACAAGGAATGGACATTAGACCAGTGGAAATCTGTGCTTTGGTCTGATGAGTCCAAATTTGAGATCTTTGGTTCCAACCACTGTGTCTTTGTGCGACGCAGAAAAGGTGAACGGATGGACTCTACATGCCTGGTTCCCACCGTGAAGCATGGAGGAGGAGGGGTGATGGTGTGGGGGTGCTTTGCTGGTGACACTGTTGGGGATTTATTCAAAATTAAAGGCATACTGAACCAGCATGGCTACCACAGCATCTTGCAGCGGCATGCTATTCCATCCGGTTTGCGTTTTAGTTGGACCATCATATTTTTTTCAACAGGACAATAACCCCAAATGCACCTCCAGGCTGTGTAAGGGCTATTTGACCAAGAAGGGTAGTGATGGGGGGCTGCGGTAGATGACCTGGCCTCCACAGTCACCGGACCTGAACCCAATCGAGATGGTTTGGGGTGAGCTGGACCGCAGAGTGAAGGCAAAAGGGCCAACAAGTGCTAAGCATCTCTGGGAACTCCTTCAAGACTGTTGGAAGACCATTTCAGGTGACTACCTCTTAAAGTATGACTCTACAATTTTCATAGTCATGAAAATAAAGAAAACTCTTTGAATGAGAAGGTGTGTCCAAACTTTTGGTCTGTACTGTGTATGTATGTATATATATATATATATGTGTAGTGTAATTTTTGGGGGCTCCCCGATTCATCCAACAATGGTAAAGAAATGGGGATCTTTATGAAAACAACTTTTGGGATAGTGACAATCCTCTCTTTTCTTTTATTAACATTAAGCAACATGCATCAAAAGCTGACATTCCGAAACTCTGCCTTGAGAAAGGGATGCTGTGAGGTCTGGAAATGTCAGCTTGCGATACATGTTGCTTTATGGAAATCTACCATTTTACTATAGCATCCTGCACGAACTTTGAGCAAGCGGATAAGGTGTGCAATGGATAAAATAGAGCTTCACAACCCAAAGATGTTTGTATCCAGTTAAAAATATGGTGAAACTGAGTACTCAAGGAGGCAATGCAGTGGTGTACATGACTGATTTACATTGTTACATAGGTTGAAAAAAGACACCTGGCTCAGCCAATAAAAAAAAAAAAAAAAAAAACAACCGTACAATCCTATACCCGCAGTTGATCCAGAGGAAGGTGAAAAAAAAACCCCAGCAAAGCATGATCCAATTTGCTACAGCAGAGGAAAGCAAATTCCTTCCTGATCCCCCGAGAGGCAATCAGATATTCTCTGGATCAACTTTACCTATAAATATGGTACCCATTTATATTTATTATATGTACACCTAGGAAAGAATCCGGGCCTTTTTTGAAGCAATCTAGTGAGCTAGCCAGAACCACCTCTGGAGAGAGTCTATTCCACATTTTCACAGCTCTTACGGTGAAGTAACCTTTCCGTATTTGGAGACTAAAATCTATTTTCCTCTAGACGCAAAGAGTGCCCGCTTGTCCTCTGTGTTGACCTTAAAGTGAACAACTTAACACCAAGTTCACTATATGGACCCCTTATGTATTTATACATGTTCATCATATCCCCCCTTAATCTCCTTTTCTCAAGAGAGAATAAATTCAGTTCCTCTAATCTTGTCTCATAGCTGAGCTCCTCCATGCCTCTTATCAGTTTGGTTGCCCTTCTCTGCACTTTCTCCAGTTTCCCGATATAATTTTTAAGAACTGGTGCCCAAAACTGAACTGCATATTCCAGATGAGGTCTTACTAATAATTTGTACAGGAGCAAAATGATATCTCTCTCTGGAGTTCATGCCTCTGTTAATACAATAAAGCACTTTGCTTGCTTTGGAAACCGCAGCTTGGCATTGCAAGCTATTATTAAGCTTAGGCTCAATTAGAACACCCAGATCCTTCTCCGCTATGGATTCCCCCAGTTCTGCTCCGCCTAGTATGTATGATGCATGCATATTCTTAGCCCCAGTGCATAACTTTACATTTATCATCATTAAACCTCATTTGTCACATAGTTGTCCAATGAAACAGTGCATTGAGGTCAGCTTGTAAGTTGGAGACATCCTGTAAGGAAGTTATTCCACTGCAAAGCTTGGTGTCATCTGCAAAGACTGAAATGGTACTTTTAATCCCAGACCCTATATCATCTATAAGGATATTAAAAAGTAAGGGTCCTAACACTGAACATTGGGGTACACCACTGGTAACCTTAGACCATTCAGAGTAAGAATCATTAACCACTACTCTCTGAATTCTATCTTTTAGCCAATTTTCTATCCATTTACAAATGGATCTTGCCAAGCCTACAAATGGATCTTGCCAAGCCTACAAATGGATCTTGCCAAGCCTGTAGACTTTACCTTACACATTAGCCGTGTGTGGGGAACTGTGTCAAACGCTTTTGTGAAATCCAAGTATACTACGTCCACAGCCACCCCTCTATCCAAAGTTTTACTTACCTCTTCATAAAAAGAAATCACGTTTGTTTGACAACTTCTGTCTGTTGCTTAAAATATTTTTTTTCTAGCAAGAACTCATCTATGTGGTCTTTTATTAAACTCTCCAGTATCTTCCCGACTATAGAAGTTAAACTAACAGATCTATAGTTACTTGGCAAAGACTTTGATCCCTTTTAAATATAGGCACCACATTGGCCCTACGCCAATCCAGTGGTACTATTCCAGTCCTTAACGAGTCCCTAAAAATTAGAAACAATGGCTTTGAAATTACAGTGCTCAATTCTTTTAGGATGCGTGGGTGGATGCCATCTGGTCCAGGTGCTTTATCCACCCTTATTCTGTCTAAATTTTTTTGGCCCATATCACTTTTTAACCAAGGTGGATCATTTGGGGCTGTGTCAATACCATCCATATTATGGTCATGAGCTCCCCCATGCTCCTTTGTATACACAGAGCTGAATAAAGTATTTAATAAATTTGCCTTCTCTTTGTCCCTAGTCACCCACTCCTGATTATTTTGTAAAGGGCCTACATGCTGAGACCTAACTTTTTTACTAATAATATATTTGAAGAATTTTTTGGGGGTTTGTCCTACTATCTTTTTGCAATCGGTCGTTCATTTTGGATTTTTGAGTCCTTGATTTCCTTTTTACACATTCTATTATATTCTTTGTAACAATTAAACAATGATAGTGTTTCTTCATTTTTATATTTTTAAAAAGCTCTTTTCTCATTTCTTATAGCTTTTTAACTTTGGCCGTGAGCCACATAGGTTTTATTTTTTAGCCTTTTAAACTTCTTGCCCATGGGAATATACTTTGCAGGGAGTTTGCATACAGTCTTTTTGAAGAATTCTGATTTCTGTTCTGTGCTCATCGATGCCAATATTCCCTCCTAGGCTAAATCCTGGAGAGTAGCCCTCATCCTTGGAAAATTTGCTCTCTTAAAGTTGTTTTTATATTTCCTGTATGCATTTTTTGCTTACAGCTAACATTAAATGAAATGATATTATGGTCACTGCTACCCAGATGTTTTTATATAAACATTATTAATAAGCTCTACATGGTTTGAGATTACTAGGTCCAACAGAGCATCATTTCTAGTGGGGGCCTCAATAAACTGTACTATAAAATTGTCTTGTAATAGGTTTTTAAATGTTTGCCCTTTAACTGTTCCAGCAGTGCCATTACTCCAGTCAATGTCTGGGTAGTTAAAATCCCCCATTATTATTACTGTCCCAGCCCTTGCAGCCCTTTTCTATCTGTGCCAGGAGCTGAGTCCCCACCTCCTCATTAATACTGGGAGGTTTATAACAAACTCCAATGATAATCATTGTATTACGCACACCCATACTGCTTCAGACTCATCACACACTCCATCAACTAGGTCCTCTTTTACACTCACTTTGAGATCACTTCTCACATAGAGGGGTGGTGGTGCCTGTCTCTGTTTTTACTCTGTCTTTCCGAAAGTGAGCATAGCCAGGAATATTAATAGCTCAGTCATGTGAAGAATGAAGCCAAGATTCAGCAATACCAATTAAATCATAGTCCTCCTCGTGCACCAGAGCTTTCAACTCACCTATTTTGCTTGGCAGACTTCTGGCATTGGTGAACAAACCCTTTAATTGTCACATTTTTCACACTTATTTTGCATATTTTTTATTTTGGTACAAATAGTACAATTTCCAATGGTTATTTGTAACATGAGAATCTCTGCCATAACTCTCCTCCCATCTTTCCCCATTCCACCCACCAATAGGGGCTGACCCCTGTCTGACCTGTTTGCCCCATTATAATCTAATTCACCCTCCCCCCTCAATCCTAGTTTAAAAAACTTCTCCAGCCTTCCCATAAACCTCTCCACAAGCACAAAAGACCCCTTCCATTTAGGTGCAAACCATCGTTGGCATATAGGTTGCACCCCAATGAAAAGTGAGCCCAGTGCTCTAAAAACCCAAATCCCTCCTTCTTACACCAGGTCTTTAGCCATGCATTCAGCTCCCTAATATCCCCCTGTCTTTCCTTTGTTGGACCTTGGAGGTCCTTCCCTTCAACTTGCAGCCTAGTTTATTAAATTGGTTCTTAAGGAGCCTCCACCTTCCATATATTCTGTCATTGGTTCCAATGTGGACCAAGACAGCTGGGTTATGCCCAGCCCCTCCCAGTAATTTTAACAACCCGGTCCACCACATGCCGAACCCTGGCACTAGGGAGAGAGCAAACCATTTGGTTAAGGTGATCCTGGCGACAAATTATTCTATCAGTCCTTCTGATTATAGAATTCCCAATTACCACCAATTGTCTAGGCCTACCTACAGTCCCCTCACCACCTCTACTAGACGGACTGCTCTCCGAGCTGTTAGGAATGGCAGTGACATCTAGGGCTGCCATCTCTGAGCTTGCCACCTCCACATCTTCACCCAACATGGCAAATCTGTTAGGGTGTTTAAACCCAGGTCTGGCCTTCCTTTTCTGTGAGCCCCTACCACTCCCTCTGACTGTATTAACCCATCTTCCTACCTGATAATCCTGACTTACCCCTCCACCCTCCCCATTAACCCCACTAGCCACCTGCTCAGCGAGCAGAGGACCCCTTTCAAGGTTGTCAGTTCTGCCCAGTACTGCAATTTGCTCCTCCGGATCTCTAGTTCCAGACAGGCAGCCCGCTCACATCTGTCACAGCGGTATCCATCCTGGAGTATTTGCTCCATTATTATATACATGCGGCACACTGTGCACTGCACAAAACCTTCAATCTTGCTAGCACACATTTTCCTGGTTGCAACATTTTCCTGGTTGCATCAATAATACAACTAATAGAAAATTTCAGATGTTACTTACTGGTCAGAAGACCAGTAAGTTTTAAACTCTGGTTTTAACTCACCACTTAGTCAAGGTCCACTTGTCAGAGATCCAGCAGGCAAAAAGGAGGCAAGTTCAAGAAAGAGCAAGCTCAGAAAGGAGTCCTGCAAAAATTTATATAGGACTTGAAGCGCCTGTGACCATTTAACCACTCCCCTTAAATAGTAGTCTGAAGGAAGGAAAGAAAGGGGAAAAAAAATGCTGTTTAAAAAGTGACAGAAAAAAAGGGAAAAAAGCACCTAAAAACCTGCAAGGAAAGAGCCCCTAAAAATGCAGTCACCAGCAGTCAAAAGCAAAACTGTTTATTTCTGTCTTTAATAATCAAATAGGCAAATTTATTGGTGTGTGCCAGTTCAGGGCCAGCCTCAGCCACCGTGATCTGCGCTATCATCAGATGGCGCAGCTCTCTGAAGCAATGTACAGAACTGGTTGAGAGGCTCTATGTTGTGAATGCTTTGATGACAAATCACAGTGATCACAAATGTAAAAACAATGCTGTGGGGTTTTTGTTTTTTGGGGGGTTTTTGTAGAAAAAATACAATGTGTTCAACAGAGTCTTCTCCTTCCTCTTACAACTGTGAAGTAGAAGATGTGAGGATTTATCAATGAAGGGGAATGCATGAAGGGCTAAACAGCTGGTGTAGATTCATGGTGGGAGGTTTTAACTGACTGTGCGACAGTTTTTTTTATTTTTTCCTAATATTTAATGATGCGTTATATCTAGTGCACCTTTACCAAGGTCCGAGTTTAACTACTTCAATACCAGCATGTTTCTTATTTTACAAAAGATTGTGGCAAAAATAAGGTCACCTTGGAGTGTCAGGTTTTGTACCATCCAGACGCTTTGCTTTTCTTTTTTATTTTTTTTTTAATACATTTTATAACAAAGTAAGGGAATTGTGTGTGTGTGTGTGTGTGTGTGTGTGTGTGTTTTTGTTTTTTAATTTTGGTCTTTTTTTTTTAACATGGTAAAATATAAAAAAAGTGATTAATAAATATTACCAAATGCAAGCTCTTATCGGTCTCAAAAGTATATAAAATTAATTTGGGTTCAGTGTTGCATTGACCAGCTAATTGTCAGCCTACTATAACTGCACAGTAAACTGAAAATTGACCTAGTGACTAACTGTTATTACAGGCTAGTACTGAAGTAGTTAAAAAGACGACATTTCAGACCCACATGATTTTGCTATAAAGCGCCACTATTATTGTCTTTTTGTGAGCTTAAGGAACGACTTCTCTGTCTCAGCATGTTATCTTGTGGTGTTGGACATTTTTTGTGTATTTGATTAAAAGCTGGAAGGGGGCTGTGGAGTTTGATTAGAGAAAAATGATTACTCTGTATATTCATTCATCACCCTTTTTCAACACTAAAATGGTGGAAGTTGATTTGTACATAAAATGTTCACTAATTCTCAGTGCTTGTATCCTTAAATTTATATATTTTTTTCTTATTCTTTTAGGTGGGTATCCCTTGTAAGTAAGAACTATGAGATTGAGCGTGCTATTGTGCAACTAGAAAATGAGATCCAGCAGCTCAAGCAGATGGATGGGGAGAACAAAGAAAATATAAAGGACTATTAATTGCAGTGTTTTTTTTGTTTTTTGTTCCCCCCCCCCCCCCCACACCTTTCTTTTGTTGGATTCGGTCAAACTTTTTTTTTTTTTTTTTTGCTGCAGATCCAGTTTTTCTAATCTGAGCTAACTTGCACATAACATGATACATATCTCTTTAATTAATGGTTACAGTTCACGACTGGTATTTGATCTAGTGTTTTTGTTATAGATTTTTCTCCAATAGTAAACACCTCAGCAATTTAACATTTTTCTTAAAAGTAAAACTTGTTCCCAAGACCATACAGCACATTATGCCGGCTATTAACTTTGCTACCAAGAAAATCTCTCTTCTTTTTGTGGTTTTTAGTTTTACTTTCCTAGTAGGGCCTGACTTAAAGCAACTTTACACTTAACAAGTTGTTAAAAAAAAAAATCATGTTCTCTAGCAAAAAAACATACATTGCACATTAATAATTATGCTACCAAAATAGTGTGTGCTGAAACATGCCTCACGCATTGTTCCAGTTTCTTCTTGCTGAGGCTGCAATTTTTCCCAAGCCCAGAGTCTGAGCAGCAGTAAATCTTTAGGCTGTCGGCATGTTTGCCTCCACATATTTGGCACAGTGCCAGAAAAGAGAGCAACTGAGCATGTGCAGAGCAGGGTGAGACAGTGTATTGCTGGATTTTAAATATTATAGGCACTTATATTGTTTTACATTGCTATACCTGCAAAAGGGGCTTGCCTGAAGTGATCAAGCAGGACTTCATTTTCTGGCTAAAGTTCCACTTGAAAGCCTAGCTCCAGGTTTACTTTTACTTTAGTTTGCCTAAACCAAGCTGGCCCAAATTAAACAATTTCTTACATTAGAAAGCCTGCTGTCAATGCTGTATAAACTGTATGTAGCATTAGCTACATACAGTATACAATGCTGTGTTTCGGCAGCACTACAGGTAGGGGTTGTGGCGTCATCCCCTTGCCTCTCCACCCCAGCCAATCAGAGGAAGCCTTGTATTCACTGATAAAAATACAAGGCTTCCTGTTAATGGCTGAGCATTTGCTTAGCATGACTTAATTTCGTTACTGTAGCAAACAGTCCCTGTACTGCTGCTGATGCCACATAGAATTTATATGGCGCTGACAAAGTGAAAGTAAACCTGACATTAAACTTCAGGGAAAAAAAGCCTTGCCACTGCCATTATCCTAACCTCCCTGAATCCTCCCTGACTGAGGCATCCATTTGGAAAGGGGAAGGACAATTGGTGGAGCCTAGTCCTGAGGTTGGGGAATCGGGCTCTGGTAACAATGAAACTAGCTTTAACCACTTGCTGACCGCCTGCCAGCAATGTACTGCGGGCAAGCGGGTGGTGTAGGCAAAGCGCCGTACACGTACGTCGCCTACTTCCGGGTTTAGGGCGTGCCCCCCTCCTGGCAACCTGCTGTGATTGTTTAGAGCGGGAGCCTGTCGGCAGGTCCCGGCCAATGATTCATTTGCAGAACCTGCTGATTGGCTGTACATTCACAGCCCAGAGCTCTTTGTGATAAACATTACAGAGCTCTGTACAGAGAGAGCGATCTATCAGTTGCAGGGATGAGAAAATTAGAGATCTAGTAATAAAAGCAGCACATTACACACACTATACACTGTTAGGCACACGGTTAAACCTTTGATTGCCCTAGATAACCGCTTCCCAGCTAGTGTCATTAGTACAGTGTGGTATTAGCACTGATCATTGTATTATTGTCACGGGTGATGTCAGTGGCTGTCAACCTTATGAAGAAATTTTTTTGTTATTGGCTGTTTTATAACAAAGTAGAAAAAAATGTAGCTTGTGTGTTTTTTTTTTTTTTTCTTTTTGTTTTTTTTTTTTTTCTTTTTCTGGTCTTTTTTGTTTTATATTGCAAAAAAAAAAAAACACAGTTGTGATTAAATACTACCAAAAAGCTCTATTTGTGCGAAAAAATTATATAAATTTAATTTGGGTACAGCATTGCATGATTGCGCCATTAGCAGTTAAAGAAGTGCAGGGCTGAATAGCAAAAAATGGCCTGGTCACAAAGGGGGTAAAACCTTCTGGAGCTCAAGTGGTTAAAAAGAAAAGAGGAAAAGATTTCATGGTTAACGATAAATCTAGCAGCCATCATCTGTTTGCCTGCTCTTAGGCAGGACTATTAACTTTTAAATGATTTTAAACTTTTACATAAGGCTGAAAACCAGCAGAGGGTTTACATTGAGGTCTATGGACTTCAAGTCACTCGAAAGTTGGACCAAAGTAGTGCAGGAACTACTTTAAAGTCACACAGATATGAACAATTATCATAGGGAAACATGGGGTGCGACTTTGCAGTCCAAAGTCGCATGACAAGTCGCACAAGTGTGAATGGGGCCTAACTTCCACACGTGTGCTGGCATTTGAACAAAAAATATCAGTAATAGCAGTTTGCACTACTTTTGTGAAGTATAAATTCCCTATGTAATTATAATAGCTCAGCAATGTTTTTAAGGTTCTATAGGATTTATATAGTCAGATTTTGGTGTTGACTGACTTAAAGGAATTCCACCTTTTGTGCTATCCATCTATATTCTATTCATTTTTATAGAAAAAATCCTGCCCCAAAAGGTCCCTGCTGTTGCCTCGGCCTCTACTCCCCTGGCACTAGATACGCAACAGACATCTGCTACTTCTGAGAATGTAGCAAATGTTAAACTTTACGAATAATGCTGTGCTGAGTTGCAAAGCCCAAGTTTGTCATGTTGGGTGCATGGGTGCTTTCTTCAAAGTCTCTTATGACAATAGTGTAGAAAGTGTGTGTCGCTCTTTTGGTTTGGGGGAGAACAGTCAGGAACTGATATCTTATGCTATGCATTAGGTTTTTCGGTTTTTGTTTTCCCCCCACAATGGGGTCATTTGAATTATTTGTAATTAATCATCCTAAATGTACTCAATTTTTTTTTTTAAAGAAGTATTTTCTGAATTGAATAAAAACAATTCTACTACTACTTTCTACATTTATTTATAATGTAACTTAAATTGTCTTTGTATTAAACTGGTGTGTGTTTTCTTCATGTAATTTGTAGATTGGGTGCACTACTGTATTCTTTAAAATGAATGGATTTTGAGTACATAAAACTTTTTCAGCTCATACTGTTAATCCTGTGGGATCGTTCTGATTTGTGGAATAAATATGCACAATGATAACAACTTTAGTACATTAGAGCAGTGTTTCGCAACCTTTTTTCAGTTAAGGTGCCTTTTAAAATTATGAAAAATCTCAAGGCATCCTATTCAAAAATGGAAAATAAAATCATTTTAGGTAATGCAGCAACATCCGCACAGGTACAACACCCAATGTTAGAGGGGGGTTTATTCTTCCAAAGCAAATACGCTTTTGCACACTGATGCTAACTAGCATTCCAGTGTTTCTCTTCTCCCTCATTCAGCTAATGTGAGTTAAAACCACAGTTCACTTTGATTATAGTTACTAAGGTTGTGTATCCACTGTTCACCCCTGTCTTATAGTTTCAGTCTTATTTCCTTCAACATCCAATTTAGGGGTTAATAATCGAATACTGCAGCCATACATCCAATGCCCAAGATCTTTAGTCAGAAACAGTCTGTCATGACTTCATTATGGCATCCTTATGGCCCAAAACAAAAGTTCACCAGCAAAGTGTCCCTAGGTGTAGGTGCTTGCATATCAATCACACATGGAAGGAGACCGTAAGAACAAGAAAAGGAAAAAAAGGGGGGCTTTCACCCTCTCACTGCTCCTTGCACTTTAATTTCGTTTTGTCCCTTGTTGCTGGACTGGGTCCCAACCTTGCCCTTGATCCACCACCTACGCTCCTCTCCGTTACTCGCCCACACCAGACCGAGTGCCCCGGTCGCTTCAGCTGCCCGGTCGGTTTCGAGGTCCAAAGCCGCTGCTCACACTGCACTCTGTGCTCTGCGTCTAGCCAAGTCACTGCCCCCTCCACACCGGGCTCGACTCGGCTCGGCACCGCTTCACTGGACGTTCTCCCGCGGCGGCTTCTCCCGGATCGGGCGCTGGTGCAGGGCTCCGCGGATCTATCCTGGAAGCAGGGGGGCTAGAGAGTGAGTCCCGGGGGGGTAAATTAACCGATCATAGGGGCTGGAAGAGTGAGATCGCTCAGCATCCTCTCTTCGGACGGCTGTCCACAAGCTTCACGCTGAGCTGGCGCCATTTACAGGCTCCTCCCCAGTTGTGGCACATTCTACTGGCCTTCGGATAGCTTTCTGGTAAAAGGAGTGCGTATAGCGTGGATAGCATATGATGTTGTGGTGTGCATCTAGAACAAATAGCCTTAAACGGGGCTTGTGGGCCAGACCTATCAGGGGAAATTCTCAGATGATTAAAGTGTTGCACTCGAATGTAGGTCCAAAAAGGAAAATATGAGGTGCGCATCTTTGCTTTTAAGGCTTCGTAAGGAAGAAAGCTACCTCCTATGAATAAAACGTCCTGCGCAGATCTGTTGAGATGTGCAAATCATCATTCTGACTTCATAAAACTTTATTTTACCTTTATACCAGTCTATATATCACTGCATCCTTTACTCTGTAATCCAATAACATGTATAATTGTATTTCTGTTCTGTAACACAGATGTTCCTGTTTCAAAGAAAACATTTAAATATATATATATATATATATATATATATATGAGAAAATAAAAGTAGGAATAGTGGGAAAAGTCCTCCCAATAGCATCAGTAGGTTTGAAATGCCAGAAATTCAGTTACAGATATCGAATACATTTTTAGGGCTTATTCACACTATCGACAGGGACCTGTTTTTTTTTCTTTCTACAATGATAAACACAGTCACATAAGTGCCTCGTTTTAAACCACAATGCTGGCGTGGTACTTTATAGAAAAATGCAGCCTGTCACTATGTGACACTTTAACCACTTAAGCCCCGGAGGATTTTCCTGCTAAAAGACCAGGGGGTATTTTGCGATTCGGCACTGCGTGACTTTAACGGACAATTGTGCGGTCGTGCGACGCTGTACCTAAATGAATTTGACGTCCTTTTTTTCCCACAAACAGAGCTTTCTTTTGGTGGTATTTGATCACCTGTGCGATTTTTTTTTGATCACGCGCTATAAACAAAAAAACAGCGACAATTTTGCAAAAATAGCAATATTTTTCACATTTTTTTATATGAAATTCCCCCCCAAAAAAATGTAAAAATCAAAATTTTTTAACATTTTTGGCCAATTTGTTTTATCCTACCTATGTTTGGTAAAAAAAATCGCAAAAAGCGTATTTTGATTGGTTTGCGCAAAAGTTATCGCGTTTACTAACAAAGGGAAAGATTTTTGTCATTTTTGTTGTTTTTTTTTTAACGCGTAATGGCGGCGATCTGCGATTTTTTTTTTTTTTGCGGTACTGCGACATTGCGGCGGACAGATCGGTCCCTTGACTGACATTTTTGACACTTTTGGGGTTACCAGTGACATTTCTACAGTAATCAGTGCTATACATATGCACTGTTACTGTAAAAATACACTGGCAGTGAAGGGGTTAACTTTATTTGGGAGGGAGGGGCTGTGTGTGTCCCTAGGGGCGTGATTCTTACTGTGATTGGCTGTGGCTCTAGCTGTAAGGACACTGATCTACATACTAGATCCGTGTAATCAGTGTCTTTACAGCGAGGAGAATGACAGGCAGCTTGTTTACACAAGCTGCCTGACATTCTCCCTCTTCCCCCGATGATCGCCGAGTGGCCGGCGGACATCGGGTCCGCTGGTCACACGCGCGGGGGGGGGTGTGACCGCGCGGGAGCGCGCTCGCTCCCCAGACCCTCCCAGGCTAGTGACGTTAATTAACGTCACTCTGCCTGGCAGGGACTGACCGCCGCAGTAAATCTACTTGCGGCGGTCGGCAAGCAGTTAAATAGAAATGAAATAAAACATATGCAGGAACACGCACTGCACTGCTCCCTGTCTGTCCAGCACTGGACTAGGCTACACAGTAAAATACTGCAGGCTAGTGTGAATTTATATAACTTGGGTATAACTTTTAATTTTTTTTGCACACTGACACCTTTCGGGAGGCACGCTCCCTTCCTCAGAGCTCTGAGGAAGGGAGTGTGCCTCCTGAAATGCGTCAACTTTCCAAATACAGGGACATGTTGGTTTACACATGTGGTGAACTCATTCCATGTGATTTATGCTCCTACATGTCTGTGAGTGTGTTTTTGGCATTTTATTAAACTTTTTAAAGGTGTCAAAGGGTAATGCCCTAGGAGTTTGCGCCTCCTTTTCTCTTTCATCTTACAAATGTGTAAAGGCAGGTGTCCCAGTACTTTTGGTAATATAATGTATATTTATTTACTGGAGTTTAACTATACATTATAACGCCATTTATTTCCCTACCGGTAATTAGGAAATACTGATATGTTAAAAATTGCAATTCTATTTGATATTGTTTCATACTTGTATTGAAGGCAAAATGAGTAGCGCAAGTCCACACACCCCAATATGTGCTCTCTTTGGTGCAACACACAGAATAAAAAAATGCCGGAGGTAGTACTATTGGAATAAATTGAAACTTATAGAATTTTTGGGAGAATTACAATTTTTACCAGGTTAATCCTGCCCATTCAGCATAGTACGGTATGCTGATATTTTCCTGATCTCTTTTTTAATCTCATTAAGGAGTGGGATATAAATTGCTTGATATGTATTCCTCACGGAAGCTGTTAGTTTTACTTCAAGGTATTTGAATTCTTCCACCCCCCCCCCCCATGTAAATGGAAACTCATTTTGTAAGACCCCCTCCTCTTTTTTTATTTAGACTTATGTTCAAAATTTTTTAGATTTGAGTTGTTCCCCATATTTTTTCAGTTCTGTTATTAAATTTGGGAGTGTTGTTCTAGGGTTGGAGATGTAAAACAGGATGTCGTCCGTATATGCTGCCACCTTATCTTCCTCTTCTCCCCTTTTCACCCCTCCTATGTCCACACTGTTTCGTATAGTCGCCAACAAAGGTTCCAGTGAGAGTACACACAGGAGAAGTGAAAGCGAGCATCATTGTCTTGTTCCATTGAACATCTTGAAGGATGAGGACATTAACCTTTACCAATGCAGTGGGATGATTGTATAGATTTTTATTCCATCAGACCATTTTTGGGCCTTCTAAATTTTCTATTGTATCCATCATAAATCCCCAGTCCACCCTATCAAATGCTTTTTCGGCATCTATTGATAGGAGTAGGGCTGGGGATTTCCTACTTTTCTTTTTTTGTAGAATTAATAAAGTTCTTATCCCGTTATCTTTACTTTCCCTCCCTGATATAAACCCTGTTTTTAATCTTGTTTCTAATACTTTTGCATATAGTTTTGTGTCTGCATTTAGTAGTGCTATTGGACTATAGCTGGAACATAGTGTTAAATCTTTCCCCTCTTTGGGTATGATTGTTACATATGCCAGTAATGACTCCCTCCTTGTTAACTCCCCTTCTCCTAATTTATTCAGGTACTCGCAGATTTTTGGTATTAGTTGTTCTTTACATTTTTTATAATATGTTGTTGTAAATTCATGGGGACATGGATTCTTTCCAGATGGTGTGTTGTTTATTGCTATTTGGATCTCTTCCTGTGTTATTGGGTATGCTTTTCATGTTTTAAACAAGTGAGGCTCCTTTGAACCTACTTCTCCTGCTGATCACAGATGCATACTTAGTTCTATACTCCTGTGACCCAGATTTAGCCAACAACAGGCTAAAATCTGCTGTGACCTCATTCAGCTGGCCCAGGCTCTGGAGGGATCCTGACTATATCCACCCAGATGACTGAGCATGCCACTGAGAGCTTAAGCCAGCCACTTCAGCCCCCTCCACTGCCTGGTGCTTCAGCAAACGCTGGAGGGGTAGACCACATAGCCAGTGACTGATGGTCTCCGGCTCTCTGCTTACTGAAGATGCAGCATCGGAGTGATTCTGCATCCACCTAGGTGAGTTTGAGTTTTTGTTATTTTGAAATCCCATGTTTCTCTTTTAATAATGCATATCCAAACAGTAATAGTTACTGCAAAATGTGTCTTACAGTGTATGCTTGTTTTAAAGTGGTCACATATACCTAGTGAAGTGACTGGCCTCAGGCAATAAACAGAGCTAAAACAAATCCTCCTGTACCTGTTTATCTGCAGTCTTCTCTACATCTGTTCAAAGTGTTGAATTTTTAAAGCTTGTCTGAAAGTTTAGAAAAAGGGGGTGGAGAGGTGAAGTTACACTCTGCAGAGCTCAGTGAGGAGAGCTGATTGGAGGGAAGAGACATACCCTCCTTCATACAGCACACAAGAAAAGAGCTGAGGTTGTCAATCAGCTGGAGGTCCCTCCCATCACAATTTTTCTCTTGGTGTCAGAATTAATTCATACTGATAGCAGAAGAATGAAGAAGCAGACAGAAATTATTCTTACTGCTCTTAAGACAAATACACACTGTAGAGAGATATGCTTTGTTCATATTTCATGTCTTAGGTTTACAACCACTTTAAATATTACATGACAAAATTAGGAAAAAGAAGGGAAAGGGCAGTTCCCAGATTACAGACATGGTCAGATGGGAGCTGAGTCAAAATTCTGAATTTTGTGGAAGAGTACCTTGTATTTGGGCAGGAGAGTGTTTTCCTTTTGACTTTTTTCTCTGAGAAGATACAGCAGTGGATAAGAGAAATACCAAAACCTATATAGCTTCATAGCTTTGCACTTATTAATCCCAGGCAATTCAGCTCCTTTATGTAATCTTTATCACAGATTGTTTTGGATATTATTTATGATACACTGTAATAACGTTATCACACGGGGGGGGGGGGGGGGGGCGCATGCGTGGGGCCGCCGAAGCGATTATGCTAGGTGAAGCTCCACTCACAGAGGGCAGATAACTGGTAAATAAGGAGGTTTATCGGACAACATTCGCCTCACAAATTACCACACCGGTATCTGAGAGTCCCTTGCTCATGGGGATATGGTGCTGGTCGGACACCGACACAAAACAAAAATCCTTTAAAGAAGCCCTGGCCCGTGTTCTTGCCAAAATGGCAGCGGCTGCAGCTTCCACCTCAGCCTCAGCATGTCTCTCCACACACTCCGCTAAGCCCGCTCAGGGCTCCATTCGCTCTCTGCTTACAGGGACTCTCTCTGCTCAGCAGGATTTCAGTGATAATTTGCAGGGAAATACAGATAAAGAAATGGCTTCCCCTGCTTTGCTAAATCAATTGGAACATACAGTGCATTGCGAAACTATTCGGCCCCCTTGAACTTTTCGACCTTTTGCCACATTTCAGGCTTCAAATATATAGATATAAAACTAATTTTTTGTGAAGAATCAACAAGTGGGACACAATCATGAAGTGGAACGAAATTTATTGGATATTTCAAACTTTTTTAACAAATAAAAAACTGAATGCAATTTGAACTGGACATGCAAAATTATTCAGCCCCCTTAAGTTAATACTTTATAGCGCCACCTTTTGCTGCGATTACAGCTGTAAGTCGCTTGGGGGTATGTCTCTATCAGTTTTGCACATCGAGAGACTGAAATTTTTGCCCAATCCTCCAAAACAGCTCGAGCTCAGTGAGGTTGGATGGAGAGCGTTTGTGAAAAGCAGTTTTCAGTTCTTTCCACAGATTCTCGATCGGATTCAGGTCTGGACTTTGACTTGGCCATTCTAACACCTGGATATGTTTATTTGTGAACCATTCCATTGTAGATTTTGCTTTATGTTTTGGATCATTGTCTTGTTGGAAGACAAATCTCCGTCCCAGTCTCAGGTCTTTTGCAGACTCCATCGGGTTTTCTTCCAGAATGGTCCTGTATTTGGCTCCATCCATCTTCCCATCAATTTTAACCATCTTCCCTGTCCCTGCTGAAGAAAAGCAGGCCCAAACCATGATGCTGCCACCACCATGTTTGACAGTGGGGATGGTGTGTTCAGGGTGATGAGCTGTGTTGCTTTTACGCCAAACATAACGTTTTGCATTGTTGCCAAAAAGTTTGATTTTGGTTTCATCTGACCAGAGCACCTTCTTCCACATGTTTGGTGTGTCTCCCAGGTGGCTTGTAGCAAACTTTAAACGACACTTTTTATGGATATCTTTAAGAAATGGCTTTCTTCTTGCCACTCTTCCATAAAGGCCAGATTTGTACAGTATACGACTGATTGTTGTCCTATAGACAGAGTCTCCCACCTCAGCTGTAGATCTCTGCATTTCATCCAGAGTGATCATGGGCCTCTTGGCTGCATCTCTGATCAGTATTCTCCTTGTATGAGCTGAAAGTTTAGAGGGACGGCCAGGTCTTCGTAGATTTGCAGTGGTCTGATACTCCTTCCATTTCAATATTATCGCTTGCACAGTGCTCCTTGGGATGTTTAACCAGCTTAGCGGTATCCCCGAGCGTGGCTCGGGGGTGGATTTTTCCTGCTATTATCGGTATCCCCGAGTCCCGCTCGGGGTGGATGTGCAGAGCGAGCAGCGGTATCACTTACCTTCTCCTGTCGATCCAGCGATGATCTCCCATTGCTGTGATCGTCAGCCACGATCCCCGCCGCTCGTCTGTCGGTATGAGGACTTCCTGGTTCCGTTCCCTGCCGCAGCAATGCTGCATGGGAGCGGAACTAGGGAGGGAAATTCAAATGTTGCACCAACACAAACATATAAAAAGGAAGTGATACAGTGTAATCTGAGAGGTTTACACTGTATCACTTTGGTAAAAGACACAGTGCCCTTTCAGTGCCCCTTGCCATTGTCATTTGTGAGAAATAAAATCATTTGAAAATGGCATCAAAAAAGCGCTGTACTACATATGCGCTTTTGGATCAGATGAGTGACTGCGACAGCGGCAGCGACACGGAGCTGCTCGCAGAACAGAGTGACAGTGAGTCGTGGGGAGATTTGTCATCTGACTCTGACACCGACAATGATCCAGAAAGTGACGCTGATGATCCCGCACCTGACCTAAGTGATGTGCGCACTTGGTGCCCTCTAAACAGCGATGCGGACCAGGCAGCGCCCCCGAGATTCCGATTCACTGGATCTCCTGGGATGAAGGTTGAGGTGGAGAGTGACAACCCTCTGATGTACCTGAAGTTATTTCTAACTGAGGAGGTAATTCTAAAAATAGTCACTGAAACTAACCGCTACCATGAGCAGCAGTCCGCTACGCTGCGTGCCAAATTTTCCCGATCCAGAAAATGGAAACCGGTCAGTAAAGAGAGGACATCTGGCAGTTTCTGGGACTCATCATCCTTCAGGGGATGGTGGGGAAACCGCTCCAGAAATGGTATTGGACCACCAATAAGATGCTGGCCACTCCATTTTTTGGCACAGTGATGTCCAAATATCGTTTTTCACTGATCATGAAAAATTTACATTTCGCCAACAACGAAGAGTTTTATGAGGCCACGTATCCTGTGCCCAAACTCAAAAAAATCTGGGAGGTGTGTCAAATGATTGTCACCAACTTCCAGCAGACCTATGTGCCAGACAGGGATGTCAGTGTGGACGAAAGTCTGATGGCCTACAAGGGACGCCTGAGCTGGATACAATTTATTGCATCCAAAAGAGCGCGGTTCTGGATCAAATTTTATATGCTCTGTGAGCCGTCCACAGGATATATATGGAATGCTATAATTTACACCAGGAAAGGTACCAAGTTCAATCCCAGGTACAGCTGCTATGGGATGGCCACATCCTCTGTCCTTTCACTGCTGGACCCACTGCTGAACCAGGGATATTGCGTGACAACGGATAACTTTTACACCTCTCCGGAACTTTATGAGGTTTTGCTCCTAAACAAAACAGATGGGTATGGTACTGTTAGGCCAAACCGGCGTGACATGCCATCAATGTTTACCAGGAAAAAGCTAAAAAAAGGAGAGATGGTTGCCTTTCAAAAGGGTAAAATGATGGCAATGCGGTGGCGAGACAAAAAGAATTTGTGTCTCATGAGCACCGTGCACAGCACCTCCACTGCCATGGTCCGCACAAAACACGGAACAGATGTGCTGAAGCCGCAAGTCGTGATCGACTATAATCGCACAATGGGAGGTGTCGACCGAGCCGATCAGGCAATGACCTTTTACCCGGCGATGTGGAAGCAACAAACATGTACTACAAAAAGATTTTCAGGCATCTCCTTGAACAGTGCCTTTGGAACACCTATATCCTTTACAAAGCAAACACTACCATACCTCTTGTTCATTCGGACTTTATCTGGAAGGTGGCTGAGCAGATTTTCGTCAACCACCCAACGCCATCAGTATCTGCTAACAGACCCGGGCGACGCGCTGTTGACGTTGGCAATCCAGAACGCCTGACAGGCCGTCATTTTGTAGACTTTGTACCACCCACCCCAAGAAAGTTAGCGCCTACTAGGATGTGCGTCGTTTGCTGTTCTAAGAAGGATGGCAATGGAAGAAAAGTCAGAAAGGAAACAAGGTACTATTGTGCTGATTGCAACGTCGGACTTTGTCTAGTTCTATGCTTCAAACTGTTTCACACTCATGATGTGTATTGAATTTCTTTGTTTGACAAATTTCATTATTTTTCATTGCATTATTGAATAAAATTATATTATTGATTAGATTATAATTCATGTGTTTGGGTTTCAAATTTATCACATCTGGGATGTCTACTAGTGTCTTGTTTTGGTAAGTTTTAAGTAAGTATTTACTAAGAATTGTAGGCCTTTAATACATAACACCAAATTTCCATGCAAAAAATTGTACCGCTTTTGGTACATAATTCCTGACATAATCATGCCGCCAGGGAGGTTAAAGCTTGGGAAATCTTTTTGTATCCAAATCCAGCTTTAAACTTCTCCACAACAGTATCTCGGACCTGCCTGGTGTGTTCCTTGTTCTTCATGATGCTCTCTGCGCTTTAAACGGATGAGACTATCACAGTGCAGGAGCATTTATACGGAGACTTGATTACACACAGGTGGATTCCATTTATCATCATTAGTCATTTAGGTCAACATTGGATCATTCAGAGATCCTCACTGAACTTCTGGAGAGAGTTTGCTGCACTGAAAGTAAAGGGGCTGAATAATTTTGCACGCCCAATTTTTCAGTTTTTTATTTGTTAACCAAGTTTGAAATATCCAATAAATTTCGTTCCACTTCATGATTGTGTCTAACTTGTTGTTGATTCTTCACAAAAAATTACAGTTTTATATCTTTATGTTTGAAGCCTGAAATGTGGCAAAAGGTCACAAAGTTCCAGAAATTACTTACCCAAACCTCTGGCCACATTACTAACAGTCTCACAAAAGAGATTAGTGAACTGGGTTACAGACTATCTGACCTTGAAACACGAGTGGATGACATTGAGAATAATACACAAACTTACACTGCAGAAATAGAGAATCTTAAAGAAGAAAACCTTCTGTTACAGTCTCGCCTGGAATATTTTGAAAATAGGGCACGGCGCTCTAACTTGCGCATTCGGGGCATACCTGAAACTGTGATTGATTTACATGCCACCACGCTTGCACTTTTTTAAGAGCTGTCCCCTGCTATCCCAGTTGAGCGATTAGAAGTGGACAGGGTCTATCGTGCACTATCGGTTAGAAAACCTGCCGGTCCACCTCGCGATATTATCGCTAAATTTTATTTCTATCGCACGAAAGAGAAACTCCTATCTGCAGCTAGAGAGAAAGATATTTTGAACTTTCAGGGTCATACCTATCAAATCTTTGCCGATCTTTCTCCTCTTACCGTCAACAAACGTAGAGCTTTGAAACCTCTGCTCCAAGTTTTATTGCAACACCAAATCTCCTACCAATGGGGTTTTCCCTTCTCCATCTGCTTTACCTTCCAAGGCACCAAGTACGTCTGTCGCTCAGCGGAGGACCTACAGTCCACCCTTCAGGACCTACATTTGACGGACCCTTCACAAGTTATTGAAACTACTCATCGGAAATCTACCTCAGGCTTTCCACAGAAACATCCACAAATCAACGGAAGGAAAGAGAAAGCTTGCATAAACGTGGTCACTTCATCTCTCCAGCTCCTGACCCGGCGGACTCTATGGACTGATACCACCAGCGGTATATATCGTAGTCCCACTTTGCTAGTGTTTCTCCCTTCTCTTTGGGTTTACTACTCTATTGTCTCTTTTTGACCTCACCAACTACGTGGACCCACCTTATATTCAAATCACTATGCTGTTTTGCCATTATGACAGACTTCCGCTTTCTGTCAAAATGCTTTGGGAACCTGAGTTTTTCTTTCTTGCATACTAGTCAACCTAATTTTTTTTCCTCTCATGACTATTTCCTATAGTTACTTAATTTATGCCTTCAGACCCACGCTGTTGGGTCCCCCTTGGGGTTCTCGCCAGGTGTATCGCTGGTCTGCGGGCATAGTCTGGGCTCTGCTGCCCTCCTGGCTTATTATATGATATTACTATATAGTTCTGTTGTCTGCTCCCTCATGGGTTGCTCCGTGCACTCCCACCGGTTGCCGTCAAGAGTTCAATTTATATGGGTCTCTTGAAGCTGACCTTTCTTCCCTTGATGGGGAACCCTTGTTTACCCACCAACAGAAAACATTTATGTATGATTTTACATATGTCTTTGCCTTTATAGCTTATTTTTATTTTGTGCCTTACCTCTTCTCCTGCTTTCCCTTTCTCTTTCTTCTTTGCCTTTCTCTCTTTTTTAGATCTCGGGAATGAGGCTTGCCTCCACATGGTTTTACCCTCTATTTTATAGCATGTCTCCAGACACCTTATCATGGCCCCGTTGACGTTGCTTTCATTAAATTTCCAGGGTCTTAATATTCCCTATAAACGCACTCAGGTTTTCCGTACATTCACTTCCTTGAAGGCCCAAGTTCTATGTCTACAAGAAACCCACTTTTTCATTAACTCCACCCCAAAATTTTTCAGCCCCAAATTTCCACAGGTTTATACGGCCTCAGCCGATACCAAACAACGTGGGGTACTAATAGCCTTACACCGCAACACTTCCTTTTCGCTCCTGAAGGAGATAAAAGATTCTGATGGACGATACCTAATCCTCACTGGACATCTCATGGACACGGCGGTCACCATTGTATCTTATTATGCCCCCAATAAAAATCCTGCACCCTTTCTATCTCATCTTTTACAGGTGGTTGACTCCCATAAAATTGGTACATTAATATTAGCTGGTGATTCAAACCAAGTTATCTCACCTTTTTTAGACAAATCCCCAGCAGCTCCTTGGTTGAACTCCAAAAGACTCTCTTTAGCTCAATTACTCATACAATACATATGTGACTGGAGTCACTTTGGCCGAGGGGTGACCAGGAAACTGGGGGGCACTGGGGATATGGTTTGGATTGCTCCAAATTGTACAGTGATATTCAGGAATGATGTCTCTCTTGAAATATGAAGATTTTATTCCCTGTACATTGTGAGGTCTCTGACCAGGAAGTACAACTCCTAATATGGGCATTCCAGGAAGTTTAATGTGGAGACCGACTGTCTAACGATGTTGCTTTTGTCTGAATATTCCATTCACCTATTGTTAAGTGTGCTAATGAACTCACCTGTATTGACACTCAGAGTAATGTGTATTGGGGGCTCATTATGTAACCATTGTGTGATGTTGGGGGGGCTGGATTTGGGTCATTGTTCATGTAGTGACTGTATTACTTCTAACGTGTATATAAAGCGTGTGTTCCTTTTCAATAAACAGTCTGATTCCTGCTTGACCCTTAATACAGAGCCTCGTCTCGTACTTAAGGGGGATTATTCGTATGGGTTTCTTGTTCGGCTGAGTGGAGTGTCCGGTAGCTGCCTTTGTGTTCTGGAATGAAATGTCCTAAACGACTGTAACCCCGTTCATAGACAGGGGTGTTGTTACAACAACCTTGTTGACTTGTGGAGGGAACTTAATCCAACCAAAAGGAGATATACTCATTTTTCACATCCACATAATTACTTTTCTCGTATAGATCATATCCTCCTTTCTACCGGCATGGCTCCTGAAATCCTTTCTTCTATGATTATTCCTGTCACTTGGTCAGATCATAGTGCAGTTTGTACCACTCTTAACTTCAACCGTTCCTAAAGCCCGTGATCACAATTGGTATATGAGCAATACTTTACTTAAAATTCCAACTCATTGCTCTGAATTAGCCCTCTCTGATTTTTTAACTCTTAACGCCACACCTGAAATTTCACCGGTAACCCTTTCGGAAGTGCACAAAGCGGTTCTCAGAGGAATATGTGTGCGCCAAATGGCCTGTTTTAAAAGGGAACATTACTAGAACCCTTAGTAATAAGCTAGAATCAACTTTTAATGACTGTTATACAGCATTCCAACACGATCCCTTAACTGCCCGGAAACTTGAATTAGAAAAAGATAGACTGGAATTTGACTTATTTCTTACCGAGTCGGCAGACAAAACTCTTCGCAGATCCCGACATAACTTTTATCTCAAATCTAATAAACCAGACACCCCTATGGCTTGGATGCTTAAGGCGTTACATGGCCCTGCTAAGCATATCCAACTTAAAATCGTGAAAGACACCTATTCTAGTAACCCTGTCAAAAATCTCGCAAAATTTAGATCTCATCTTGCAACATTGTATATGTCTGAAGGTGAATTAGACCCTAACGTAGCCACCTCTTTTTTTTCTAATCTAAACCTTCCCTTTCTTTCTGCTACTCAAATGGAATTGATGGAGGCTCCCATTACGTAGGGTGAAATTCTGGAGTTCATTAAAACTTTAAAACGTAATAAGAGACCAGGCCCTGATGAGTTCTCTGCACTTTACTACCAACATTTTTCATCCATTTTAGCCCCTCTTCTATCCAATGCTTTTAACTCTCTTCTTCATGGTACTTCTCTAGGTAGGGACTCCTCACAGCTACTATCTGTATGATTCCTAAACCTCATGTAGACGATTCCATCTCGACCTATTTCCTTATTAAATTTAGATATTCATTGCTCAGTGAGTAAATAACTGTTTTGGTGACATCATTCATCGTGATCAAATGGGCTTTATACCCAGGCGCCAAACAGGTGACAATATTCGGCGTGCTATATTATTGTCTCACATTGTTAAAAAACGGCGTATCCCTACATGTTTTCTATTGTTGGATTTCAAAAAAGCATTTGATACTATCTCTTGGTCCTATATGAATTTCACTCTTCGTAAGTGGGGCTTTGAACCCAATTTCTTGACCTGGGTGGCTGCCTTATACAATAAACCTAGAGCCTACATTAAATATGCAGGCTTTAAATCAGATACTTTTCTTGTACAACAGGGAACACGTCAAGGTTGTCCTTTATCACCTCTACTTTTCGCCCTACTCATTGAACCGTTGACCCAACATATTAGATTAGATTAAATACCTCAATCAAAGGTATTGAGCTGGGGGGTCACCACCACAAATTATGTCTATTTGCTGACTATGTGCTTGTATTTCTCTCCTCCCCACACATTTCTGCACCCCAATCTTATTAACACTCTTAAAGAGTTTGCCCACATTTCAGGCCTACATGTAAATTTTCACAAATCTACAGCTTTAAACATCTCATTATCTGACAGTGAACTCAATCTTGCTCAATCAGCTTTACCCTTTTCATGGTCCCCACACCACCTTTCGTATCTTGGCATTAAACTCACAGCTAATACTTCTACCTTATTTTCAGCCAATTACACCCCTTTGTTGAAGAAAATAACTGACCTTTTGAAGTTCTGGGCCTCTCTCCAACTTTCTTGGATTGGAAAGATTAGCGCTATCAAAATGTCAATTCTTCCCAAACTCCTTTATTTGTTTAGATTTCTCCCGATCTCTGTACTGGCCCACTTTTTCTGCATCTTGCAGCGTAGAGCTTTCTCATTTACATGGGATTACACCCGGCCACGAATTCCCAGGTCTACTTTGTTTCTTCCCAAAGTCTGCGGCGGACTAGGTTTTCCTAACTTTGTTTCGTATTACAGGGCTTCCCAGATTGCCCCCGTTACCAAATATCATGCCACTAAAGAAATTCCACTTTGGGTAGCTATTGAATCTACCGAACTTGATCCCTATTCAGTATCCAACCTCCTTTGGTTGAATCCTAAATCTCGTCCACCTGCTCTGAACCCAATTACTAAACACACCCTTTCGATCTGGGATAATGTGAAAACCACATATGGACTTCAGTCTGCACACAACCCCCTTCTTTCCTTCTTACAAAATCCAGCATTCTTTCCTGCCTGGGTTAACCCAAGATCTTTCCGCAAATGCCGGTCTAACTTGCTTGTATAACATGGCCTCTCCCTCCTATTACCATTCCTGGATCTATGTGAAACTTTTCTCTTGCCAAACTCTGAAATATTCTGTTATTTGCAAATCAAAAATTTTTATTCTACGTCTAGAGATGTCCCTTTGAATCGGCTATCGCCCTTCGAACATATATGCACTGTTACTGTACTAATGACACTGGCAGGGAATGGGGTTAACACCAGGGGGGGATCAAAGGGTTAAATGTGTCCCTAGGAGGTGGTTTCTAACTGTGGGGGTATGGGCTTGCTGCATGAACACAGAGGCCTGTGTTCCTAAAAAAGAAGAACACAAGATCCCTGTGTTCATAACTGACAGAACAGCGGTCTGCTGTGTTTACAAACAGACCGCTGTTCTGTCTCCACAGGGAGCGATCATGGGTGCCCAGCGGCAATCGCGGCCATCGGACCTGCTGATCAGCTTCCCCTATGGCGAATGGGCATGCGCGCGGGCCTCCACTAGTGGTCCCGCAAAGGGACGTACAGGTATCTAGTTTCGTGGGACAGAGCCGGCGGCTGGTCAGCAAGTGGTTAACAGACCAAGCTTTCCATCAAAAGTGGCAGTTGGAGGGTTGAGACAAACCATTTAACATGGATAGGTATGCTTACAACATTTAGCTTTTATTCATTTCATTTTTATCCCAAAAAGGGGGGAAAAAAAACGGTTGCTATAACTGCTTAAAAAATGTTAGTTGGAGTTAGGCTTTAATTTGTTGGTCATTTGTGTAAAGTTCATCTACTAGTCAAGGTCGAATTCTACCCTCTCCAGATGCTGCAGTCCAAGGGTGTTTCTGTTGCTCCTATCCTGTCGAATAATGCCTCCCGTTGAAAAATGCATCCCACGAACGGCGCATGCTCAGTAAATTTCGTCATTCCAGCTGATCTCAGCTGAGATCAGCTGGCGGTGACGACATTGCCAATGCACAGTTTGTCGGATGCATTATCCAACGATAGACCGAGAGCAGAGGGGACAGAATTTAATGTCAGATTCTGCCTCGCTTGCTGTACTATCTGCGCATGCGCGGGAAGGAACGGCTTATTTTTATGTGAAATTCATATGGACAAATGGCGGGAATATTATGTGATTACAGAACACAGTCACACAGCTCTTATCGAGACACATTAAAGGGGCACTCTCACAGCACGGGGACACTGATGTAAAGGAGAACTCTTATGGGGACACTGATGTAATAAATATATAATAAAGGGGAACTCTGACCTCAATAAAAAGGGGGAACTCTGACTGGACACATAAAGGGGCACTCTGACGGGGACACTGGATGTAAAATAGGACTCTGATAGGGACACACTGGATGTAAAGGAGAACTCTGATGGGGACACTGGATGTAAAGGGGCCCTCTGACGAGGACACACTGGATATAAAGGAGCACTCTGATGGGGACATGGATGTAAAGGAGGGACTCTGACAGGGACACACTGGATGTAAAGGAGGACTCTGATGGGGACACTGAATGACGGCGGGGTACACGGGCTGAATGACGGCGGGGACAGGGGCTGAATGATGGCAGGCACACAGGCTGCACTGATGTTGCACAGATGAGGCACAAATGAGCACTGAGGAGGCATGCATGGGCATCAGTGATGCACAGGTGGGCATGAATGGGGCAGAGATGTTTAGGAATGAGGCAGAGATGGGTATGAATGAGGCACAGATGGGCATGGATGAGGTAGGGGTGCTGCCGATCAGTGTGTACAGCGTGCGAGGAGAGAGCTGAACCTGACATGCAGCGGTCTGTTGACAAATGATCGCTCCGTCATTGGATAGAGCGATCACGTGGTAAAGGGTCGCTGTCGGTTGCCCTTTACCACAATCCGCGGGAAGCGTGATTCTGGGAGGACGTCTCTATACGCCCTCCCAGAATAACCTGACCGCGCTGTAGCCATCATTGGGCTATGTAGTTATTGCCCATAGTCTTAGCTAACCGATAGTACCCGTGAAGCGGGGCTTTGCATTACCTATCTTTCGCAATATTTGGCCAAACTCGATCACCATACCAGTCCCTGTGAAAATTATTTATTGCCCCCAAAACAATTATGTGGCTATTGGAGGTCCTCTAGTATACGTTTGCCAAGTATGGTGCCCTGAACCCCCATAGTTTGGGCCCTACATTTATAGTAGCTTGGCCTGCTATGTTAATCTATATAACAAGATTTGTTTGTGCTATGTTAATCTTTAGCAGGGTCTTAGTCTGGAAATTTGAGGGGCTACAGCTTGGACCCCAAATGAGTCCGGGGGGGGGGCCATATTTGGCACAGAGGTAGGGGGGTCCTTCCTTTACCACCCCAAACATCTTGGGGTTTCTTAGCCCAAAGTTTCCTGGTCAACTTTTTCTAGGGCCCCTTGAGAGTATGTGGCACCCGGGCCATACGGCACAGCAGGGAGTGCTGGATACCCCAGGAATCCCTTGACTATTCTGCAGTCGTCAGCTAAAGTGTACCCCAATGCAGGTCCCTGTGAAAATTAAGGATCGCATGTCTCTGTGATGATCTCACAAGCCATGCCCCTCTACAGTTAGAATCACGCCCCTAGGGTCACACTTAACCCCTTGATCACCAGTAAAGTTAACCCCTTCCCTGCCAGTGTCATTTTTACAGTAACAGTGCATATTTATAGCACTGATTGCTGTAGTAATGTCACTGGAACCCCCATAAGTGTCAAAAATGTCAGTTAGGGGTCCGATCTGTCTGCCGCAATGACGCAGTCCCCCCACAAAAAAAAATTGCAGATCGCCGCCATTACTAGTTAAAAAAAAAAACAATAAAAATTACATAAACCTTTCCCATATTTAGTAAACGCAATAAATTTTGCACAAACCAATCAAAATACGCTTATTGCGATTTTTTTTTACCAAAAATATGTAGCAGAAAACAAATTGGCCTAAAATGTTAAAAAATTTCGATTTTTACATTTTTTTTGAGAATTTCATATAAAAAATGTGAAAAAATATTATTTTTTCACAATTGTTGCTCTTTTTTTGTTTATAGCGCAAAAAATAAAAATCGCACAGAATACCACCAAACTAAAGCTCTGTTTGGGGGAAAAAAAGGACTTAAATTTCGTTTGGGTACAGTGTTGCATGACCGCACAATTGTCCGTTAAAGTCACGCAGTGCTGAATCGCAAAATAGGGCCTGGTCTTTGAGCAGCCAAATCCTCCGGGCTGAAAGTGGTTAATATATGGCACAGTAGGGAATTTTGAGGGGCCACACCTTGGGCCCCAAACATGTCTAGGGGCTTAACCTGTGGAAGCCTGGACTCTTTCGTGTCCCGAGCTGAGGCCCCTCAAATTCCCACCCGCGACCGAGCCATGGATTTACATAGCGGGCCAATCTACCATAAATTTAGGGCCCTGTGGTACCTGCATAATGGGGTTTATGGGCACCAAACTTGGTACAGGTATACTAGCTGACCCCCAGGGGCCACACAATTTTTTTTGTGGCCAATACCTAATTTTCAGGAGCATTGGCAAGGGGGTCAAATTTGCACAAATACTGTGCAACATAGGTACCAGTGAGCCCTGCTCTGCAGGTAACATTGGATAGCTAAGAATATGGAGTTTAATATGGTACCTACCAGTCCCTGCTCCATGCCCGAGGGCCACACACTCCCAAGAGGTCCCTGAAAAAGTTGACCAGAAAATTTCAGTCTAGCTACTCCAACATTTTAAGAGTGGTAAAAGGAAGATCCTCCCCTACCACTGTGCCAAATATGGTCCCCTGGACCTGTTTGGTGCCCGAGCTGGAGCCCCGCAACTGTGCCCACTCGAAGATTGCTATACAGCACCAAGCTGACTTAAACTATGGGCCTCGTGGTACCTGAACCCTGGTGGCTAGGGGCCTCAAACTTGGCTCAGAGATATAGGATACCCAGGGGCCACATGCATTTTTCGGGGCCAATGCTTAATTGTTACAGGGACCTGCATAGGGGTCGATTTGGGACTATGGAAAACAGGAACTGCAGAGTCCCACTCTACAGATACTGTTGAATAGCTAAGAGTCCAGGGATTCCTGCGATACCCAGCAATCCCCGCTCCATGGTACGGCGGAGGGCCACAAACTCTCAAATGGCTCTGGAAATAGTTGACCAGGAAATTTTGGGCTAGCGACTCTAAAATGTTTGGTAAAGGGAGACCTCCCCTACCTCTGTGCCAAATATGGCCCCCAGACTCATTCGGGGCTAGAGCTGCAGTCCCTCAAATGTCCAGACTACGACCGTGCCAAAGTTTAACATAGTGGGTCAAGCTACTATAAATTTAGGGCGCTTAACCACGAGGGTTAAGGGCACCATACTTGGCAAACTAATGTAGCACCCTACAGGTAGGTGCTAGGAAAATGTATATTGGGCCTTGTCTGCCTAACAGCAGAGCTGTGATTTGTTTAGTTAGGGTGTCACGGTTTCCAGATGTGCTTGCTGAGAGAGAAGTATCCCCATTGGCTCCTGTGAGAAGGCTCCTCATAGGGCAGTGGAGGAAGCCCAATCAGGGGACACATCCAAGCTTGTAACTACCCCAGAAGGCAGATTATGCTGCTGCAAAGGATTCTGGGAGTGGACATAAGTTTGTTGGAAGTGCGTGACACGGTGTCTTTGGCAGGAGCAGAGTCCCAGGAGGGAGAGTATGGCTGTCTCTCCTCCTGTCTGAGGAAGCAGATATCTTGGGGTGTCCCTGGGAATCCAGAGAGTGTTGAGTTCAGCCTGCGGAGAGCAAGAGGGTTCCATTCCCAGGAAAGCCTACACAGGTCGTGAGTACTGAGGATTGGCCCTGGGGGTCTGCCTGAAGTCAGAGGGGACCACTCCGGAAGAGGTTCTGGGATCCAGTGTCAGCTAGCTGTCAAGGGGGTACCTAGGTTGAGGACCCTGAAGTTACAGAGGGGGTACATAGTCAATGGACCCTGAAGAGTTCAAGATTAAAGGGGGCACCTGCAGTTGGGCCCTGAATTGTACAGTGTGCCAGTTGAAAGTTACAGCTATACAGAATTCTACAACATACTACATCAAGCCAGTGCAAGGTGGGAGGGAAGTATTCAGTGACTTTTGCAATACAATACTGTCAGAAGTTCCACCGTTCTCAGTCCTGGATCTTCTGGACTTTAAGTCAAGGATTCAGCACTTCTATCAAGTTGCAGTGTGTTCTCAGTGTTAGTGAGTTTTGGTTGGCATCAAGGAAGCGCCAACGGGCATTTTTCAGGAACAAAGTCCCAAGTGTATTTAGTTGAAGCCTAAAGGAGTATCCCACTCATTCCCTTCTCCCATCCCCTTAAAATACAATAAAAACCACAAACAAAGATGCCGGAGTTATCAATGCTTCAGTTCTCACACCCAGGGTCACAGCTCACATGGGTTGGAGAGGTTACCGGTAACAATGGCAGACCCACATCTGGCACAATGCCTGTAAAACCTGCTACACTAATACTAGAGGACATCTAGGAGCCACACAAATTTTTTGTGGCCAATGCTTCATTTTTACATGGGCTGCCATGGGGATCAACTTTGGCCAAATACTGCAGAACATAGGTAATGCAAAGCCCACTTCACGGATAACTAAGTCTATGGGGATTAATATGGTACCCAGCACTCCCTGTTTTGTTGTATTGACTGGCAGCCATATGCCATATGCCATGGGCTAATGACTCTAACATTTTTGGGATGGTAATGGTAAACCTCCCCTACCTCCCTGCCAAATTTGGAACCCCTGTTCAGGGCCTGAGCTTTGGCCTTGCAAATGTTCCAATGCCAAGCTTGCCATACTGCACCAAGCTGACCTAACCCAGGGGGCTAGGGGCACCAAATTTGGCACAGGGATACTAGGGGCCCCCAGAGATAGACCTCACCTATCCCTGTGCCAAATGTGTGGCCCTGTCTGATTATCAGGGGGGCCTGATCAGTTAGTTAAGCTGGATACACATTTAATATTCCAGTCAGAGTTCCCCTTTATTATTTCAGTCAGAGTTCCCCTTTATTATTCCAGTCAGAGTTCCCCTTTATTTTTTCCGGTCAGAGTTCCCCTTTATTATTCCAGTCAGAGTTCCCCTTTATTATTCCAGTCAGAGTTCCCCTTTATTTTTTCCGGTCAGAGTTCCCCTTTATTATTCCAGTCAGAGTTCCCCTTTAATATTCCAGTCAGAGTTCCCCTTTATTATTTATTTATTACATCAGTGTCCCCATGAGAGTTCTCCTTTACATCAGTGTCCCTGTGCCATGAGAGTGCCCCTTTAATGTGTCCCGATAAGAGCTGTGTGACTGTGTTCTGTAATCACATAATATTCCATTTGTCAATATGAATCTCACATAAGAATAAGCCGTTCTGTCCCACGCATGCGCAGATAGTACAGCGAGCGAGGCAGAATCTGACATTATTTTCTACCCGCTCTGTCTCTCCCGTCGAAAAATGCATTTGACGGACTGCGCATGCGTACCGATTACGTCAACCCCAGCTGATCGGAGAAGTCAGCTGAAGTGACATGAACTACTGCGCATGCGCAGTACGTGGGATGCATTTTTCGACAGGAGGTATTATTCGACACGGCAGCTCTTCCATAGATAGATGAGCCACCCTAAGACGAGAAGTATGGTATTGACTAGATCACCTGGCTTAAATAAAGAAAAAGCCTAAATTCAGAAAACGTAAGCAGCCACCACATCTAAGGATTGTAAGGGCTCATTTCTGTGGTTATGGTAAGGCTTTAGATTATTAGGAGGGTTTTGAAATAAACACACACACGCACACTCATATTCAATTGGATTGACTGTGTCTTTATTCAACATTCCTAACTATGTAGCTACTGTATGTAACTTTGCATTGGGGATGCTTTATTGTTAGAGCAGTTTGCATTGTAGTGACATTAACCACTTGCCGACCGCCGCACGACTATCTACGGCGGCGGTCAGCCCCTCACAGGCAAAGTGACGTAGGTCTACGTCGCTCGCCTGTGAGGGTTTAGGGAGCGAGCGCGCGCCGCCGGAGGCGCGCTCCCGCTCCCGCGTGGTCACGGACCCCCCCGCGCGTGTGACCGGCGGACCCGATCGCCGCCGGCCACTCTGCGATCGGCGGGGGAGAGGGAGAAAGTCAGGCAGCTTGTGTAAACAAGCTGCCTGTCATTCTCCTCTCTGTATGAGAGATGATAACATGGATCTACTATGTAGATCCATTGATCACTCTGCATACAGTTGAAGCCACAGCCAATCACAGTTAGAATCACGCCCCTAGGGACACACACAGCCCCTCCCTCTCAAATAAAGTTAACCCCTTCACTACCAGTGTATTTTTACAGTAACAGTGCATATATATAGCACTGATTACTGTAGAAATGTCACTGGTAACCCCAAAAGTGTCAAAAATGTCAGTCAAGGGTCCGATCTGTCCGCCGCAATGTCGCAGTACCGCAAAAAAAATCGCAGATCGCCGCCATTACGCGTTAAAAAAAAAAACAACAAAAATGACAAAAATCTTTCCCTTTGTTAGTAAACGCAATAACTTTTGCGCAAACCAATCAAAATACGCTTTTTGCGATTTTTTTTACCAAACAGGTAGCATAAAACAAATTGGCCGAAAATATTAAAAAATTTTGATTTTTACATTTTTTTTTGGGGGAATTTCATATAAAAAAAAGGGAAAAATATTGCTATTTTTGCAAAATTTACGCTCTTTTTTTGTTTATAGCGCGTGATCAAAAAATCGCACAGGTGATCAAATACCGCCAAAAGAAAGCTCTGTTTGTGGGAAAAAAAGGACGCCAAATTCGTTTAGGTACAGCGTCGCACGACCGCGCAATTGTCCGTTAAAGTCACGCAGTGCCGAATCGCAAAATACCCTCTGGTCGTTTAGCAGCCAAATCCTCCGGGGCTTAAGTGGTTAAAGGAGAAGTAAAACCAAAGCTTGTTTGTCTGTACTTGTATGGTTCACAGGAGTGCAGTTCATTCTGCACTCCTGAAGCTCACTGTCAGTTGACGTCACAGAGCAGGTCCACATTTGGGAAAGAGCTTCATCAAAAAACTGCTGGATTCCTGGACAGATAAGTGTCCTAATATGAAAAGTCAGCAGTTACAGTATTTGTAGCTGCTGACGTTTGAATGTTCGCTAGAATAGCACAAATTGTATTTATCATTACAAGATCATGACTTCAGAAAATGCATCTCTGGGATTACGTGCAGAACTTGTTTAAGACAGAAGTGGGTCCAAGGCAAGGATTAAACCTTATAAAACAGGAAATGATCTTTACACTTAAACGGAAACGCCAGCCAAAATTTTTCTTGGCGGTTCTTAATAAAGAAAGTTTAGTCTGCTATTTTGGGTTCATTTTGTGTCCTGCTGAAAGAACAGGAAGCTAGAAATCTTCTCAAAGGATTAAATTTTTAAGCCTTGCATGATAGAAAAATAAAGCTGAACTGGCAACCAAGCCAAATGTTTGAATAGCCAGCTTAGTTCATAGCCTAGGACATTACAACCACAAGGGCGGCACACAACCACTCACACATCATGCAAAGGAGAGAATTCGTCCCTGTAATTTATACATAAAATAAAAGCAAGAGTGTGGGATTTTAAATGAGGTTGACTAGACAAGGACGTTTATTGCAAAAATACAAAAACATATGAAGATATTATTGCATAGACACACACAGAGATATAGTAAATAGCATGGTACAATATTAGTACAGACAAATGCAGATACAATATAATACAATATTTCTCGGATCACATGCGGATCTCTCTGAAGTACAATAAGGCACCCCCCTTTCTGCCAGGGTATGTCTCTTCTCACAATTGGATCACTTATCACCTGATTACTTTGTCACTTTGGTTTTCTTTTGGTACACCTCCTTTTCACTCTCTTTCACTCTCTTTTTCTCACAGGTACCCTCCCTTCCTATTAGAGGTGTCTCTCTCTCCCCCTCTTGGTCTTCTCCCCTTTCACTTTCCCTTACAACTTGGTTTCGTTATGGGCTTCACCATTAAGCCCTGATTATTTCCAATTTTTATCTCCTTGGTGGCTTTCTTATTGGCACTATTTTTGGGTCTATTCACTTGAGTATATCTATCCAATATTGTTGACAATTTTGTTCCTGAGATGGCTTTCTCAGTATATCCTATTTTTATAGTATATATATATTTATTGAATGTTTTTATACATACCTACAGACCCCGTCTCTTGGCTTACAATGTGCCTTTACCATCATATTCTCAAGCAATACACCTGGAGTCCTTTGAGTTGTTTTGGCTATGGTCCTCTCCTTCCCCCCTGTTGGCCCCCTGCTGGACATATTCCGCGCCTCAGCCCCGGGTCAGGCTTTCTCCGGATCCCCTGTGGTCCCTCATTCCCAGACTGGATAGCTCATGAATTCTGATACTGCTTAAGGTAGTGTCTTTTTCTTATATACCTTCCAAATTATTTCATTACTTAAATCAATATATTAATACAATCCATATTCTCACTTTAGAGACATATATCTAAGCTCCTGATAAATGGACGGAGGTCCATGAAACGCGTCGAGCCTACGATCACTCAGATATTTTAGCGTATTATGACATATTTTAGATTGTGAGCACACAGAGATTACGAGGTCTTATTGTACTTATTTACTTCAGAGAGATCCGCATGTGATCCGAGAAATATTGTATTATATTGTATCTGCATTTGTCTGTACTAATATTGTACCATGCTATTTACTATATCTCTATGTGTGTCTATGCAATAATATCTTCATATGTTTTTGTATTTTTGCAATAAACTTCCTTGTCTAGTCAACCTCATTTAAAGTCCCACACTCTTGCTTTTATTTTATGTATACACTCACACATCATGTGTCATTATTACACTGCCATATAATATAAAAGCTTCCATCCTGCCTGCCAATGCCAAGTTACCAAACTGCTAGTAGCGTAGAGAATCAATTTTTCTTACTTTTAGGACCCTTTCACACTGAAAGCAGTTGGATGCATTTTGAACTGCACTCCAACTGCATAGACAGGCCAAAATCCAGGCTATCCTATGGGCATAGTTCACATGATTACCATGCAGTCAGGGCCGGAACTCCCGCTAGGTGAACTAGGCAGCAGCCTAAAACGCACTGCTGCCTAGCCTAGCCGGGAGGGTGCAGGCCAGCCCGGATGAATCATCATGTAGATGTAGTTCGCCGGGCCCGACAGCAGCCGCGGCCGGTGCGGCTCCACCTGAATAGTGCTGTGCTGACTGTGAGTGTCGCTCACTGTGCAGTGCTGTGCAGTGGGCAATCCTCACACATGGTCCAGGTAGCACTATCTGTGCACCAATTGTATTGGTTGACACCGCCGCCCGCTAGACCTCGCCAATCCCTATCATAAATATGATTGTAGCCTGGCTGACAGCAGTGTGTCAGGACAGATGCTGTGCCAACTAAGAAGGTGCTGAGCGTGGGCGCGGTGCTCCGCCCACCTCAACGTGACGTCATTCCCTTCTTCAGTCCCACTCATAATGGGGAAGAGAAGCCTGCGTAGTTGCTGGCTGTCCCACATGGTGTGGACTGTGGAGGCTGGAGCTGAGTAGGTACAGTGTATGACCTGTAATAATTTCTGCCTGGGTGTAGACAGACAGTATACATGCAGTCATATTCGGAATTCCCTGTAGTCAGTATTATGGCATGTAGATATTTATAGTATGGACAAATATATATTGGATACTGGATTGTGGGGAAACATTGGCATTGGCAAACCCAAGGCATACTGCAAACGGTACCAGCAGCTATATAGATAACATCCACCCTCCAGCCCTCTACAATAGTCCCACTGTTAGAAGCTAAAACAAGAACATTGGGCAGTGGCAGACATACATAGTAACCAAAGTCCCCTTGTTTGGCAAAATGAATAATCCACCCTTTGTGGGTACTTAACCCACCTAAGCGCAGAGAGTAGAAAAAATTATGATCTTAGGCAGGGCTTTTTTTTCTCAGAAAATAGGTGCAGGAACTGATCCACGATGCCCTGATTTCACTAAGAGTGAGAGGGTCTTCAAGGGGCACTAAATGCCAGGAATGCATTTTGTACACAGTGCAGGAATATTCTTTTTTTTTTTTTGGGGGGGGGGGGGGTGGTGTTACACACAGGGGGCAGAATTCAGGAGCGTGCTGCATACCGAGTGCAGAGTTCAGGGGTGCACTACACACAGATTTCAGCCTTCTTTAACAGCTGTTTTCCTTTGCACTCCCCATCCACATCTAATTTTAACCCCTCCTCAGGTCTGACTTCTGCAATCAACCCTCAATTCATGGGCTCTAGTAACTCCCTGCACACTGTAGATGGCTCTGCCTCTCTCTCACTTGCAGGGAGATTATCCAGTTGGGTGTCAGCATCCACGTTCCACCCCGGGCACCAGCATCTCCCTTGTCCCCATCCTGCACTCAGTTGAAGCCGCTCAAGAGATCAGAGATGGGAGCCGTTGGGAGACAAGCTGTCACTTGTAAATACAGAAGCTGGACTTCTGTGTTTTTACAAGTGCTACTGGTGAGCATGGGGCCTGAGCCAGAGGTGGTGGAACTGAGTTCCACCAAGTTCCAGCTGAAAAAAAGCCCTGATAGGTAAGACGAGAGAAGAGATGGGGACGGACCAGTGTGTGATATCAGCAGTAAATTATATAAGCAGCAGTCTTGTGTGCCATTTACCCAATACTATATCAGCAGGAAAATATATTACATACAAAAACATCAGTCTTGTGTGATCTCCAATATTATATTATATATAATATAATTGCTATTATTAAATTAAAAGATCTCTGATTTTGTATATATTATATAAAAAGACTGCTGCTTTTGTATATATCCGCTTCCGGACTGCCCCATGCACATATACTGTGGCAAGGGGGCCTTCAGCCAGAAATCATGTACTGTCTTTTTTTTCGAGGGGGGGAGGGTCGCAAGTAGCTGGTCTTGCAAAATAGTCTAGCACTGGCCCTGAGTGCAGTTATGTACAGTTTCTGGTGTAAATTGGCCCTAGAATTGCAAACTCTACTGTACTGAAGAAGATTAGGCAAAATGTCTTTATATTCCTTGGTGAGTTTTGTGTGGCTGTGGCATGCCATACAGCCAGCGGACTGAAAAAAAAAAAGAAAAAAATCAGATTCCTCAGTCTATACAAACAAAGTGCATGGATGAATCTCCCCACCGGGACAGGTATACTGACAGTGGCAGCCACAGATGTTACAATACACTGATTATTAGCTGCAGCTACTTGACTTTGCAATGTTACATAACTATTGCTGGTTTGATGGCAGTTATTATCTGCAATTAATGGGTATGGCGATGGGAGCTAAATTTGCCCCAAGTCTAGCCAACTTGTTCATGTCCTGGGAGTAACAAGCCATTTATCACCAGACACCTCAGAATCTTTTATGGTATAGGAGATATATCGATGATATTCTCTTAATCTGGAGAGGCGACTTGAGTTCTTTATTTTATGTTCAATTTGAATAATAATACTTTTAACATCTGATTGTCCTTTCTACACAGTAAACAGGAAGTTAATTTCTTAGATCTTAAGACTTGTCATTATCTAATGTGGCTGAACAATGTCCCTAAAGGACAATTCCTTTGCATGAAACGCAATTGCCAAAATTTAGATGACTATTACAATCAGTGTACCATTCTTAAAAAGAGATTTGTAGAGAAAGGTTATTGTGATATCAAATTGGATTTAATTATAGAAGAGGTTTTTCAGGTAAACAGAGATTCTTTGTTAGGTGACAATCCACGATTGTGGATTGTGTAATAAACCTTTTTGTCCATTTATCACTAATTTCTCCACACAATATTATCAAATCAAAATAAATTTTCAACAGAGGTGTAATATTTTATTAGCAGATCCCATCCTTAAGACACATCTACCAGACAAACCGGAAGTTATTTTCAGAAGGGCTCCAAATTTAAGGGATAAGTTAGCTCCAAATATCATTAATCCTCCTCCCAAAACATCCTTTTTCAAAGAAATTAAAGGTTTCTTTCCCTGTAACAAATGCGTCAATTGTACCACTACCCCTGGTAGGAAAAGACGGATCAATAACTTTACTTCTGTTGTTACCAACAAAGAATATAGTATAGATCAATTCATATCCTGCGAATCTACATATGTAGTTTATGTCTTACAATGTTCTTGCAACAAACGATATGTTGGTAGAACCATACGTAGATTAAGAGACCGACTATGTGAACATGTCGACAATATTAAAAAGGATTCAAAAAGCATAGCTTGTCAGCCCATTATAGATACTGCCACAATAGGGATCCAAGTTGTTTAAAATTTGTAGGCATAGCTAAATTGACACCACACTGTAGAGGCTGTCCTCGCACCAGGGAAGTCTCTAAATTAGAGGTGAAATGGGCAAATGAACTAAAAAGTTTTTCCCCTCAAGAACATAGACCGGGATGTCAATTGTTTCATTGATTCACGTTAAAGACTCTATATATAGCACTGTCACCTGTTTAATCCCCAGTCATTTACTGATCATTATTTAGTACCTCTCTTGTATCGGATTGGTCAAAAATAGAGGGCTGAGATAATTTTTGTTGTTATTACATTGCTCATTTTTCATACCCTCATTCTTATTGTTGTCATTTACCCTCATTTTCCATTGTGGCTCCCTTCTCCTAGATGTTGCTTTTCTGCACTTAGTGGGTGCTGGATACTTCCTCATTGTGTCAACTTTGGGGAGGTGCTTACAGCCGCTAGACTCCTTTTTTCTTAGAGAATTTGTTTCCCCCATTTATATATGCATTTTGCAATGCCATACATGTTTGGATGCTGGTATTATAAAATGTCCCCTCTTTTTTATATACTATATTCCTTAGAGAATCAGTTCCCTCATTATTCTTATCATATGTACTTTACAATGCCATACATGTTTGGATACTGGAATTGTAAAACGTCCCCCTTTTTTTATACACATTCATTTCCCCTTGTTTTCTATTAGGTTCCCTCATGTACTATGGCGCTTGATGCTTGATGTGCACTTCCTTTGCTGTGGATGCTGACTTGAGGGAGACATTGCAGAGCGCCAGACGGAAGTGATGTGCCACATTGTTAGTGCCTGGTACGCATGACCGGGAATGACGTCTCAATTCCTGACCTCTCCTCATTTCAGCGCGTCGAGCGGTGGTGACGTTCCGCTCTCACCTTATTGGATACGAGAGACCGGAAGTGATGTTCCGTCTCTCGTATCTGTACGAGAAGGGACACTATAAGAAGAATATAGTAAATATAATTGAGTCTCTCACCATATTTTTTACATGTGAGTTAACTTATCCCTATGCTTTTTAAAACGACTCAGCATCTTATGCCAATCAGAAATTACTATGTGCACACATTATATTATTAGACTCCAACAAAATGGCGGCGGTAACCGGAAATAATGCTTCTGGTAACCTCTGCAATTCTTTTGACATTTGATTGGACTATTGGTATGTTTGTATAGATATCACAGTTTGAGGTAATGTTTGCAAAGCTCCTGATGACGCGTTTGACGCGAAACGGCCGTAGAGCTTTTACCTCAAGGTCCAGCCATCACTCCATTTTTGAAGTGGTGGCTCTTGATGTGAGTTTTTTCTATCATTATTGTTTTTTATCTTATGTACACTGTACTGGCTTGTCAGTGTTGCAGTATTGTTTTATTAAATTTTATTTCATACTACACCATGAGCCTCTTCTTTTATTTATACTCTCTCATGTGGTGTGCTGAGCTGTCTGCTCTGCTGGAGGGTGTTCTCGTGGCTGGATATCATCGGTTCGCCCGGCTTTCCAAGATCATGAGGTTTATGGATAAATATCTGTTTGCTCTCCTATAACATAGACAGCATTTGGCTCTGGTGAATTTGAATTACACTTATACAGTGGAGGATACAGCTGCACGTGTGATCAATACGGCTTTTCATTGCACTGGGACACTTTAAATGAATACTTGAAGGAACTTTTTTCAATTGTTTAATTGTATTCCATATCCCATCATTGGGACACTTTACATATTTCATGCACTTTAACATGTTTGCACCTTATTGTATTTGAGCGCTGCAATTTTTTATATATTAGTAGCTGCAGCTGATTGAGAAGAATTTTTAAACGATCAACTTCTGTTGAGTGGGGACAGCCACATACTGATCCCTGATGGACTGACTGAATTTTGATCAGGGTATTACCAACTTAAATTGATTGTAAAGTCTCATTTAAAAAAAATAAATAAATAAGATACATGTTATAATTACCTCCTCTGTGCAGTTGGTTGTGCACAGAGCAGCCCGGATCCTCCTCTTCTCAGGTCCAGGTCCCTCATTGCTGCTCCTGGCCTTTCCCTCCTATCGAGGGCCTCAACAGCAAGCAGTTTGCTATGGGGGCACCCGAGCTGAGCTGCAGCTCCCTGTCCCCCTCTCTCTTCTGATTGGCTCACTTACTTTGATTGACAGCAGCGGGAGCCAATGGTGCCGTTGCTTTACCATAGCCAATCAAGAGAAAGAGTCCCGGACAGCCAAGGGACTCATGGACGTTGCTGGACAGAAAGGGGGAACAGGTAAGTATTAGGGGGTGCTGAGGAGGCTGCTGCACACAGAAGGCTTTTTATCTCAATGCAAAGATTGCATTAAGATAAAAAAAACCTTCTGCCTTTACAACTCCTTTAAAGCCTAAGTCCAGCTTTGCTATCACTTTAAATACTTTGTTTGGGCCAATCAGGCCCAAAAGAAACATATTTCTTTACTAATACATGCAGCCGCTGTATAAACTGTTTGTAGCATCAGTTACATACAGAATACAGTGCTGTGATCTGACAGCGGTATGGTGACTTCCCATCCCATTCCAAGGATCAAGTTGAGTCAGGCTGAGTGCTGCTCACCCATACACAGGCATCCTAGTATTTTATCAATAAATACTATGTTTCCTCTTAATGGCTGAAGTTGAGAGGCAGGTGGATGACGTCATGATCTCTACCTCAGCCATTTAGAGGATGCCTTATATTCATTGATAAATTAAAAGGCCTCCTTGGATTTAAAGGGTAACTCCACTTTTGTGGGGAAAAAATAGCAAATAAAGAAAAATAATATAGCGTAGACCATTGCGAAACAAATCATATTGTAATTAAATGTTATTATAAATTACCTTTCCTTTTCAATCTGCAGCCGCTGTCATTTTCTGTAAAATGCAATATGGCTACCTGGAGCTGTTCTGTACACAGAATGTGTACTAACTACACCCCTGAAGCATAATTTTCTGCTTGTGTGATTGGCTCACCAATTTTCCCAGAAGTGTGCACTACGATACAAGTCAGATTTCAGACATCCACTGCAACAGAAATGTCATTTTTGGTGAGATACTCCCAATAGGAACACATCTAAAGGGATGCAGACCCAGCAGATTTCCTCATTAGAGCTCTGCAGCTGCACAGCTGATTGATAATAATGAAACCACTCCCATCAGACCCGCTTAGCACAGAGGCACAGAGAAACAAAGAGTGATTTCTTCAGAACAACAAAAGGTAGGAATCTGCAAAAAAGGTTGTTATAATCCTTGCAATGTACAGAGATTACCCAGAGGGGAATGTTTTTTTCTCAACAAAAGTCGAGTTCCGATTTAAGGCTAGACTGACTGTTATAGGAAGGGGTAGCAAAAAAACTGTTGGGATAGGGGGGCATAGAGTATAAACACTACATAGAAACACTACATAGCAGTTTGGGAAAACATGCTGCTCTTTCTGAGAGATGTCACTGGAGTCCTTAATAGGTAGAAGAAGCCAGTAAGTCGTTCAGCTCATCAGTGTCCACTACAAATTGAAATGTCAGTTTTTGATAAATTGTCTCTTTTTAAGCCAAAATTGGTGTGTCTCAGTATAAACTATACATAAATACATCTATTTCTCTTCTGAAATGGGAACATGATTTAAGAAATATATCTATGTAGCAATATTTCCAGGCCTGGGGCCTGAGGTGGGTCTGCCATCAGTACCGGTAACACTTCCAACTCATTTAAGTTGTGAACCCAGGTGTGAGAACTGAGACAATGACCATTCTGGCATCTTTGGTTTGTTTTGTTTTATTGTATTTTAGGAGATGGGAGAAGGGAATGAGTGGGATACTCCTCTGGCTCTTCTAGGCTTAACTGGAACTTTGTACAAAAAAATGCTCACTAACGCTGTCTTGGCGCCAGCTGAATGCCAACCAGCGCTTCCTGACGCTTCAAATGCTGCTTGACAGAATTAGTGCTGAAACCTCGACTTTAACTTGTTTGTTAGCTCAGAAACTCCAGGACTGTAGAACTCATGACTCCTGATACTCGATTTAGCTCAAAAGTCACTGAACAGCTCCCTCCAACCCTTCACTGGGGGAGACTCCCCTCTCATCAGACACACTTGGGAGACATGACAGCCAGCTGAAATCATGGCCCTGCTGTTAGGCAGCCAAGGCCCACTAAACTTTTACCTAGCACCTACCTGTAGGGTGCTACATCTACATACAGCATAGACAACTGAAAGTCACAAATAAAAATAAAAAGGAGATGAATATATGTACAGTACTTCCACTGTCTAGCAGTCTTCATCAGGAAAGAAGGCAAACAGCCAGAGATCAGGTGCAATGATGAAAAAGTACTACTATACTAGTACATACTGCACCCTTTAAAGATATCATAAAGGCAGAATTTTTTTTATCCTAATGTATTATATGCATTGAGATAAAAAGCCTTCTGCATGCAGCAGCCGCACCAGCACCCCCTAAGGCTTACCTGAGCCCCATCTCTGTCCAGCGATGTCCATGACTCTTCCTTCTGATTGGCTGAGACACAGCAGTGGCACCATTGGCTCCCACAGCTGTCAATCAAAGTCAGTTAGCCAATCAGGAGAGAGAGAGAGGGGGTGGGGCCGAACGGCACATCCGAATCTGAATGGACACACGAAGCTGCAGCTCAGCTCGGGTGCCCCCATAGCAAGCTGCTTGCTGTGGGGGTATTCAACAGGAGGGAGGAGCTAGAAGCAGCAAAGAGGGACCCGAGAAGAGGAGGATCCAGGCTGCCCTGTGCAAAACCATTACACAGAGCTGGTAAGTATAACTTGTTTCTTATTATTATTATATCTAAATAATATCTCTTACCAGTGATCACTGGTAAGAGATATTACAGCAACCCTTTCCTGTACTAATGTTCACAGCAACTAACAAATATTAACTATTCAGGTTAGTATAAATAAGTCCCCAGTGCTTTATTTTTTTTAAATTCTTTTTATTTCAATATGTGCATAAAAACAAACATTCCAAACGTCCGTTCAGCAAAGGACAAAACAATATTAAATAATAAAAAATTATACAATATCCAAATAATTATCTGTTTACTAGTATTCATAATCTCTTTATGCTAATATATATCCTTTTAACTTAATTGATCGCTGTTGTCCTGGTGTGCCCCAACCCCTTGCTCCATTGCAACCATAGATAAGTTATCTCATCATACTATGTGCATCCCTCTATATCCTCTTGGTTATCTCCTTATATTCAACCATTGGTTAATGTTGATTGACACCAATTATCCCAAATTTTATAATATATAGTTGAGCACCCTCTATGCATATACAGTACTTTTTCAAATGGTAAAATCTGATTTACCGCTCTTATCCAGTTCTTAACAGCAGGGGGCTTCACTTGAATCCACTTAACTGTGATTGTTTTCCTTGCCATAAACAGCGTTTCTCTAAGCATTATCTTGTGATATCTAGACCATGTTATTTCATCTAGTATACCCAGAAAAACAGGTTTCTGGGGTCAAAGGTACAGGCATATTCAGGACAGAGGATAATATTTGAATTATTTTCTGCTAGAATCTTGATATCACTGGACAAAACCACATAATATGTATAAAGTCTGCCCGCTTAGCACTGCATCTCAAGCATTTAGGAGATGCAATGCTTTGCATTTCATAAAGTCTACTTGGAGAGAGATATGATTGATGTAGCATATATAATTGTATTAACCTATTGTTTGTTGCTGGCGATATATATAAATGGGAAGAGCAAGCTTCTTCCCAATCTTCGTCAGTTAAATTGGGAATTATTTCCTGCCATTTTGTTCTTATTGCCAAGGGATTCATTCCTGAATTGACCCTGGTTAAATGTGAATATATTTTAGAGATTAATCCTTTAGGGCCCTGGGACCTAAGGATACCAATCATTGGATATCTAGAGATCCCAGGTCCTAAGACTCCAAATTGCGCTTGTAATGCATGTCGCAACTGTAAGTATCTATATAATGAGGTATGTGGTATATCATATTTCATGGTCCGTGTTCGGCGGGTTCGGCCGAACTTGAAAAAAAAGTCCGGGTCCGTGTCAATGGGGACCCGAACTTTCAGGCACTAAAATGGCTCTAAAACACCAATGGAAAGGGCTAGAGTGCTGCAAATGGCAGCAAAACGTAGTTAAGAGCATGGCAAGTGCTCTGCAAACAAATGTGGATAGGGAAATAACTTAAAACAACAAAAAAAACTGAAAAATAAAACAATGTTCTTCATCTGTGAAGGACGAGGCCCATATGGAGTAGGAGGGAGGTTGAGGTGGTGGTGGATGTGGCGGTGTCATAGGCGTGCGCACAGGGTGTGCCGGGTGTGCCTGGGCACACCCTAATCACCTAGGGCACATTAGCATTATCGCTCTGTTTGCCAGTGAGGAGATGGGAAAGATCTCCCTCGGACCTGCTCTGCCATAAGAGAAGTGCCACACACTTCTATTTCACTTTGCCAGCAGGGAGAGTAATGTACCGTGGCCATATACATGTAGGCAAACACATGCATGTATATTTAAACTTTGGGGTGCACACCCTAATGCAATAGGCTGCACACACCTATGGGCGGTGTAGGTGGAAGCGGCGGTGGAGGAGGATGAGGTAGCCAACACTGCTTTTTTTCATTTTAAATGAGGGTACACCCCAAAAGAGTGAGAAAGATCAAAAATAGAACAATGGCTGGGTAAGGTCGGTATCCATCTCTATTCTGCACAAGGTACGGAAAAGTCCTGTGGGATCCATGCCTGGTTCATTTTAATGAACGTGAGCTTGTCCACATTGTCTCTGGACAGGCGGCTGCGCTTGTCTGTGATAACGCCCCCAGCCGTGCTAAATACACGTTCAGATAATACACTGGCTGCAGGGCACCTCCAAGGGGTAAAGGGCAAGCTCAGGCCATGTGCCTAATTTGGAGACCCAGAAGTTGAAGGGGACAGACCCGTCATTCACTACATGTAGGCGTGTGCACACATACTGCTCCACCGTGTTGCTGAAATGCTGCCCCCTGCTAAGACGTTCCATATGAGCTGCTGGTGCTGCTGTTTGTTGTGGCATGCTGACAAAGCTTTTCCACATTTCGGCCATGCTAACCCTGCCTTCTGAGGTGCTGGCGGTGCCCTGGTTGCGTTGGCGACCTCTTCCTCCTCTGCCTTGGCCTTGTGCTTCCACTGTGGCCCCGCTGTCAGGTGGGAATGCCAGCAGCATTGCGTCTACCAGCGTGTGCTTGTACTCGCGCATCTTGCGATCGCGCTCCAGTGAGTGAATTAAGGACGGTACGTTGTCCTTGTAACGGGGATCCAGCAGCGTGGCCACCCAGTAATCAGCACAAGTTAGAATGTGGGCAACTCAGCGGTCGTTGTGGAGACACTGCAGCATGTAATCACTCATGTGTGCCAGGCTGCCCAGAGGCAACAAAAGGCTGTCCTCTGTGGGAGGTGTATCGTCTGTGTCCTCTGTATCCCCCCAGCCACGCACCAGTGATGGCCATGAGCTGGCCTGGGTGCCACCCTGCTGTGAACATGGTTCCATCTCCTCCTCCATCTCCTCCTCCTCATCCTCCTCATCCTCCAGAACTGTGCCCCTGCTGGACAATTGTGTCCCTGGCATTTGTGGGTGCAGGAACCCACCCTCGGAGCTACTTGTGAATGACTGCCCTGAAAGCCTTGGAAATGTTACCTCTTCACCCTCCTCCTCATCCTGTGCCACATCCTCTTCCATCATCGCCCGAATCGTTTTTTGAAGGAGGCATAGAAGTGGGATAGTTAGGGCTGACAACGGCGTCATCGGCACTGGCCATGTTGGTGGAGTACTCAAAACAGCGCAACAAGGCACACAGGTCTCGCATGGAGGCCCAGTTATTGGTGGTGAAGTGGTGCTGTTCCGCAGAGCAACTCACACGTGCGTGCTGCAGCTGAAACTCCACTATGGCCTGCTGCTGCTCGCACAGTCTTTCCAGCATGTGCAAGGTGGAGTTCCACCTTGTGGGCACGTCACATATGAGGCGGTGAGCGGGAAGGCCGAAGTTACGCTGCAGCGCTGACAGGCGAGCAGCAGCAGGGTGAGAACGCTGAAAGTGCGCACTTTCTGCAGCAGCTCTGACATATCGGGGTAATTTTTAAGGAACCTCTGCACCACCAAATTCAGCACATGCGTCAGGCAAGGGATGCGCGTCAAACCGGCTAGGCCCAGAGCTGCTATGAGATTTTGCCCGTTATCGCACACCACCAGGCCGGGCTTGAGGCTCGCTGGCAGCAACCACTCATTTGTCTGCTGTTCCATGCTCCTCCACAACTCCTGCACGGTGTGTGGTTTTTCCCCCAAACAGGCAAGTTTTAAAACTGCCTGCTGTCGTTTACCCCTGGCTGTGCTGAAGTTGGTGGTGAAGGTGTTACGCTGACTGGATAAGGAGGTGGTAGAGGATGAGGAAGCGGAGTAGGAGGAGTTAGGAACAGGAGGCAAACTGAAGTGCCCTACAATCCTCGGTGGTGGAAGGACATGCGCCAAATTGCTATCCGCCTCAGGCCCATCCACCACTGCATTTACCCAGTGTGCCGTTAGGGAGATATAACGCCCCTGACCGTGCTTACTGGTCCACGTATCGGTAGTTAGGTGGACCTTGCCACAGATGGCGTTGCGCAGTGCACACCTGATTTTTTCCCCCACTTGGTTGTGCAGGGAAGGGATGGCTTGCCTGTAAAAGTAGTGGCGGCTGGGCACGACGTACTGTGGGACAGCCACCGACATAAGGCTTTTAAAACTGTGCGTCTCCACCAGATGGAATGACAGCATTTCAAAGGCCAAGAATTTTGAAATGCTGGCATTCCGGGCCAGGGATCGCGGGTGGGTAGGGGGGTACTTCCTCTTCCTCTGAAGTGTTTGGGAGATGGAAAGCTGAACGCTTCCACGGGACATTGTCGAGATGGTTGGTGACCCAGGTGGTGGTGTTGCTGACAGATCGTCTGTTTGCGGGGTGGAAGGTGCTGGTATCACTACAGAGGTGGATGGAGAGGCCGAGACTGCAACAGAAGAGGAAGCAGGAGGAGCCAGAGACCTTTCTTGGTTTTGAAGGTGTCTACTCCACTGCAGCTCGTGCTTTGCACTTAGATGCCTGATCATGCAGGTTGTGCTCAGGTTGAGAAGGTTTATGCCTTGCTTCAGGCTCTGATTGCACAGGGTGCAAACCACTCGTGTCCTGTCATCAGCACATTTTCTGAAGAACTTCCACGCTAGAGAACTCCTTTGAGCTGGCTTTGGTGCGCTCGGTCCCTTGCTGCGTTGGGCAGTAGCAGGCGTAGTGTCTAGGGCACGGCCGCTCCGCTTCTGCACCCTGCTCCCTCTTCTGCTGTGCTGGTGGCTCCGTGCGACCACCGCCTCTTCCTCCAAACTACTCAGGTCACCTGCATGACCTTCATTCCATGTGGGGTCGAGGACCTCATCGTCATCCACATCATCTTCCACCCAGTCTTCACCCCTGCCCTCCTTGTCGGTCTCCACAATTCTGAGTGCCGCAGCAGTTGGCACCTGCGTTTCGTCATCATCGGAGACGTGCTGCGATGGTCCTTCCATGTACTCATCTTGAGAAATAAGTGGTTGGGCATCGCTGCACTCAATCTCTTCCACTTCTGGGACAGGGCTAGGTGGATGGCCCTGGGAAACCCTGCTGACAGAGTCATCAAAAAGAAGAAGAGACTGCTGCATGACTTGGGGCTCAGGCTGCTTGCCTGATTTGCAAGGGGGTGAGGTGAAAGACGGTTGGACATTTGCTGCAGGTGCCAACTCTGACCGTTCAGCAGTAGACTGGGTGGGAGACAATGTGAAGGAACTGGAGGCACTGTCAGCAACTCAATCTGCTATCGCCTGTACTTCTTCTGGCCTCATCACTTCTAGAGGCGCATTATGCCCTACCAAATACTGCTGCAGGTTCTGTCGCCTACTCACACTTGAGGAAGGTGTTTCACTTGTGCGTGTAGCCGGCACAGATCGACCACATCCTCTCCTTGCAACAGGAGCTCTACCAGCAGCACCACGACCCAGGCCACGGCCCCTATTTGAGGGTCTCCTCATATCTCTGTAATTTATGATCTTGTCCTAGAAAGGTGTTTATTGAATAGCGGAACAAAACAACAACAGTATCGCACGGGTGTATCTGACAGTCAAATATGCAAACTATGCCGCAATTTAATTTTTTTTACCCCAAAAGGGTGTTTATTAAATAGCGGAATAGAAAAACAGTATACAAATACAACGGGTGTATCTCACAGTCAAATATGCAAAGTATGACGCAAATTTAATTTTTTTCACCCCAAAAGGGTGTATATTGAATAGCGGAATAAAAAAAAGGATATAAAACGGTGTATCTCACACGTACAAACACAGACTAGGCCCCGATTACAATTTTTTGTACCCTAAAGGGAGGATGAGGATGAGGAAGAGGAGTAGGAGGAATTCGGAACAGGAGGCAAACTGAAGGGCCCTGCAATCCTCGGCGGTGGAAGGAGATGCTCCAAACAAATTTGAAAAGGTGTATCTCACATGTACCGATACAGACTATGCTGTAATTTAATTTTTTACACTCCAAAAGGGTATATATTGAATAGCGGAATAGGAAAAATTTTATAAAACGGTGTATCTCACACGTACAAACACAGACTAGGCCCCAATTACAATTTTTTGTACCCTAAAGGCAGGATGAGGAAGAGGAGTAGGAGGAGTTCGGAACAGGAGGCAAACTAAAGCGCCCTGCAATCCTCGGCGGTGGAAGGAGATGCGCCAAACAAATTTAAAAAGGTGTATCTCACATGTACCGATACAGACTATGCCGTAATTTAATTTTTTATACTCAAACAGGGTGTATATTGAATAGCGGAATAGAAAAAATTTTACAAAACGGTGTATCTCACACGTCCAAACACAGACTAGGCCCCGATTACAATTTTTTGTACCCTAAAGGCAGGATGAGGATGAGGAGTAGGAGGAGGTCCGAACAGGAGGCAAACTGAAGCACCCTGCACCACTCAGCGGTGGAAGATGCGCCCCAAAAATTTGGAAGGTGTATCTCACACATACCGATATAGACTATCCCGCAATTTAATTGTTTTTACCCCAAGGGTGTAGATTGAATAGCGGAATAGAAAATATGATATCAAAAGGTGTATGTATCTCACACGTACAGACCCAGACTAGGCCCTGATTACTATTTGTTGTACCCCAAAGGCAGGATGAGGAGTAGGAGGAGTTCGGAAAAGGCAGGAGGCAAACTGAAGCACCCTGCAATCCTCGGCGGTATGAGATGCGCCCCAAAAATTGTAAAGGTGTATCTCACACGTACCGATACAGACTATCCCGCAATTTAATTGTTTTTACCCCAAGGGTGTAGATTGAATAGCGGAATAGAAAATATGATACCAAAAGGTGTATGTATCTCACACGTACAGACCCAGACTAGACCCTGATTACTATTTTTTGTGCCCTAAAGGCAGGATGAGGAGTAGGAGGAGTTCGGAAGAGGCAGGAGGCAAACTGAAGCACCCTGCAATCCTCGGCGGTATAAGATGCGCCCCAAAAATTGGAAAGGTGTATCTGACACGTACAGATACAGACTATCCTGCAATTTAATTGTTTTTACCCCAAGGGTGTAGATTGAATAGCGGTATAGAAAATATGATATTAAAAGGTGTATCTATCTAACACGTACAGACCCAGACTAGGCCCTGATTACTATTTTTTGTACCCCAAAGGCAGGGTGAAGAGTAGGAGGAGTTTGGAACAGGCAGGAGGCAAACTGAAGCACCCTGCAATCCTCGGCGGTATGAGATGCGCCCCAAAAATTGTAAAGGTGTATCTCACACATACCGATACAGACTATCCCGCAATTTAATTGTTTTTACCCCAAGGGTGTAGATTGAATAGCGGAATAGAAAATACGATATCAAAAGGTGTATCTATCTCACACGTACAAACCCAGACTAGGCCCGATTACTATTTTTTGGTACCCTAAAGGAAGGATGAGGAGTAGGAGGAGTTTGGAACAGGCAGGAGGCAAACTGAAGCACCCTGCAATCCTCGGCGATATAAGATGCGCCCCAAAAATTGGAAAGGTGTATCTCACACGTACCGATACAGACTATCCCTCAATTTAATTCTTTTTACCCCAAGGGTGTAGATTGATTAGCGGAATAGAAAATATGATATCAAAAGGTGTATCTATCTCACACGTACAGACCCAGACTAGGCCCTGATTACTATTTTTTGTACCCAAAAGGCAGGATGAAGAGTAGGAGGAGTTCGGAACAGGCAGGAGGCAAACTGAAGCACCCTGCAATCCTCAGCGGTATGAGATGCGCCCCAAAAATTGTAAAGGTGTATCTCACACCTACCGATACAGACTATCCCGCAATTTAATTGTTTTTACCCCAAGGGTGTAGATTGAATAGCGGAATAGAAAATACGATATCAAAAGGTGTATCTACCTCACACGTACAAACCCAGACTAGGCCCCGATTACTATTTTTTTTACCCTAAAGGCAGGATGAGGAGTAGGAGGAGTTCGGAACAGGCAGGAGGCAAACTGAAGCACCCTGCAATCCTCAGGGGTATAAGATGCTCCCCAAAAATTGGAAAGGTGTATCTCACACGTACCGATACAGACTATCCCGCAATTTAATTCTTTTTACCCCAAGGGTGTAGATTGAATAGCGGAATAGAAAATATGATATCAAAAGGTGTATCTATCTCACACGTACAGACCCAGACTAGGCCCTGATTACTATTTTTTGTACCCTAAAGGCAGGATGAGGAGTAGGAGGAGTTCGGAACAGGCAGGAGGCAAACTGAAGCACCCTGCAATCCTCTGTGGTATAAGATGTGCCCCAAAAATTGGAATGGTGTATCTCACACGTACCGATACAGACTATCCCGCAATTTAATTCTTTTTACCCCGAAAGTGTAGATTGAATAGTGGAATAGAAAATATGATATCAAAAGGTGTATCTATCTCACACGTACAGACCCAGACTAGGCCCTGATTACTATTTTTTGTGCCCCAAAGGCAGGATGAGGAATTGTAGGAGTTCGGAACAGGCAGGAGGCAAACTGAAGCACCCTGCAATCCTCGGCGGTATGAGATGCGCCCCAAAAATTGTAAAGGTGTATCTCACACGTACCGATACAGACTATCCCGCAATTTAATTGTTTTTACCCCAAGGGTGTAGATTGAATAGCGGAATAGAAAATATGGTATCAAAAGGTGTATGTATCTCACACGTACAGACCCAGACTAGGCCCCGATTACTATTTTTTGTACCCCAAAGGCAGGATGAGGAGTAGGAGGAGTTCGGAACAGGCAGGAGGCAAACTGAAGCACCCTGCAATCCTCGGCGGTATGAGATGCGCCCCAAAAATTGTAAAGGTGTATCTCACACGTACCGATACAGACTATCCCGCAATTTAATTCTTTGTACCCCAAAGGGTGTAGATTGAATAGCGGAATAGAAAATATGATATAAAATTGGTGATTTTTCAATAGCACATGTGAACACAGCAGTGTCTTACATCAGTCAGCTCTGCTGCAGGCTATGAAGGGAAAAAAAAAAGAAAATTCCCCTTTAGGTTTGTAATTTTTAAATAGATTAGTACAGACTATGCCACAATTTAATTTTTTTAACCCAAAAGGGTGTATATTGAATAGTGGAATAGAAAAAAGTGTATACATTTTAAAATCACTCAATAATAGCACATGTGAACACAGCAGTGTATTATCACAGTCAGCAGCACTGAAGGAAAAACGCTGCACACAACTGACTGATAAAAAAGATTTTTTTCTCCCTCCTCCTCAGCGGGCAAAAAAATTGTGTTCACTGCACCACCCCACACACAGCAAAATCGATGTAGAACACTGACCCTGCCTATTCTCCAGCCTCGCCCTAAAATGATCGATAAGATTGGTCACTGGCACTGCAAACCCCCCACACAGCAAAATCGATGTAGAACACTGACCCTGCCTATTCTCCAGCCTCGCCCTAAAATGCCCTAATATCTCGCCCTGCCTGCACTCCGACCTGACTCTGAATTCTTTTCGGACACAATATAATTTTTCACTGTCTGTCCCTAATCAGCAGCCAGCACGTATGATGTGTGCTCTGTCCCTAATCTACAGCAGAATGATGCGGCGTGCTGGGGCTCTCGAACTTATAAAAACATGGTCACGTGCTTCAGATGGCCAATCACAGCTACTAATACATTAGTAGGCATGGCTGGGATGGCTTAAGACACACCAGTTAAACGCTTGTTGATTGGCTGTTGAAAGCCCGCCATTAAAAGCGTGCCATTACATACAAACCCGGAAATAAAATGACCGAAAAAGGATTTTTAAACCCGAACATACAGTAAAGTTTTTGGGTCCGTGTTCGGGTAACAAAAATCCAATTATTCGGTACGAACACGAATAATACAGTCCGTGTTCGCTCAACACTAGTGGTTAACTTTATTCTATTTCTACCCTTTCCCCAAATAAATGTGGTAAATAGGGCATCTATTTTTTTAAAAATAGTTTTAGTCACTATAACCGACATATGTGAAAAAATTTATTAACATTTCGGTAATAGGACCATCTTGATTAAATTTATTCTCCCTGCAACTGAAAGTGGTAATTTAGCCCAAGTAGCTAATTTAGTTTTAATTGTTGTCATGAATGGTTTAAGGTTAGCCTGTAAAGCTGCTTGTGGTAATCTTGTAATATTTATTCCCAGGTATTTAAAATAGGACACTACCTTTAATAAACTTGAATCCTCCCCAGTGCTTTATTAATGAACAAAAACTGCTCCAGTCTGTCCCTGGAGACCCCGTTATTCTTGCCCTTAAGCACCACCATATTGTCTCTCGTACAGCAAAAGAGAAACCAAACTGTCATTTACAGCCCACATGTCAAATACATCTCTGTTCATCCTGTGACAGCATGTGTCAATGCTCTATGCACAATTCAGGGGCCAGGAGGAATAGTTGATGAAAATAATGGGTTTGATTTACTAAAACTGGAGAGTGTGAAATCTGGTGCAGCTGTGCATGGTAGCCAATCAGCTTCTAACTTCAGTTTGCTCAATTAAGCTTTGAAGAAATAAAAAACCTGGAAGCTGATTGGTTTCTATGCAGAGCTGCACCAGATTTTGCACTCTCCAGTTTTAGTAAATCAATCTCATTGTCTTAGTTGCTGGATTTGACAAAATGTCAGAGTTTGTATTTCAGTAACATGAATTTCAGAGGAAAAGTTAATTTTATAAATACAGATGGAGTGGATTGTGCAGCAAAGTTCATATGCTTGGGATGGAAATGTTCCATTTAACCACTTCTGGTCCAGAAGGTTTTACCCCCTTAATGACCAGGCCTATTTATGCGATACGGCACTGCGTTACTTAAACCTACAATTGCGCGGCCGTGCGACGCTGTACCCAAATAAAATTGATGTCCTTTTTTCCCACAAATAGAGCTTTCTTTTGGTGGTATTTGATCACCTCTTTTTATTTTTTGCGCTATAAACAAAAAAAAAAAAGAGCGACAATTCTGAAAAAAAAAAACGAAAAAAAAACCAAAACAATATTTTTACATTCTGCTATAAAACATTCCCAATAAAAAAAATTTAAAAATCAAATATTTTCATCGTTTTAAGCCAATATGTATTTTGCTGGATATTTTTGGTAAATAAAATCCCAATAAGTGTATGATTTTTTTTGATTGGTTTGCGCAAAAGCTTATCGTGTCTATAAACTAGGGAAAAGGTTTATGTCATTTTTATTTATTTATTACTAGTAATGGTGGCGATCAGCAATTTTTAGTGGGACTGCGACATTGCGGAGGACAGATCGAACCCCTAACTGACATTTTTTACACTTTTGGGGGGACCAGTGACAGTACTACAGTAATCAGTGCTAAAAATATGCACTGTTACTATATTAATGCCCCTGGCAGAGAAGGGGTTAACACCAGGGGCGATCAAAGGGTTAAATGTGTGCCTAGGGCAGGGGTGGCAAACTCAATTTAATCGAGGGCCGATTCAGCAATACGATTGCCCTCAAAAGGGCCGGTTGTATCTGTAAGACTAGGTGTTCAGAACATCCCATTCCCTTACATAAATCAGGAGCCTCCCCACCATCAGAGGTTGAGTCCCTCACTCTCCCTTACATTACAGTGCACCCCCCTTACCTTGTGCTGCTTCTGGGAAGAAGCTAGAGGCATTGCTAGAAAGCAGAAAGCACAGGGTCTGGAGGAGGGCTGGAGCTCTCCTGCAGCTGCAGGATAGGTGCAAGGGCCACATGAAATGGCCTGGAGGGCCAGATTTGGCCCGTGGGCCTTGTGTTTGACACATGTGGCCTAGGGGATGCTTTCTAACTGTGTGGGGGGTTGTTTTTACTGAATGAACACAGAGACCTGTGTTCCTAAATAAGAGGAACACAGGATCCCTGTGTTCATTACTGACAGAACAGCGGTCTGCCGTGTTTACATCGGCAGACCGCCGTTCTGTCTCCACGGGGAGCTATCGCTGGTGCCCCGCGGCAATCGCAGCCGCCGGACCCGCTGATTGGCTCCCCCTGTGGCCAATCGATGCGTGCCCCCAGCGCCACACGCGTGCCCTGCTGGCGGTCCTGCTAAGCGACGTACAGTTCCATTGTTTCGCGGGACAGAGCCGACCTGCCACAGTATATGTGCTGCTGGCGGTCAGCAAGTGGTTAAATAGCTATATTGACACATCACAATGCATAAATAGCACATGTACACAGCCATAATGACCCTATTAGACACTATAAGGATCACAGATTGTCGCTCTTACCACATGAAGAGAGACCTCCTAATCTCCAGACATGGGTTGTTAGATTAACGATGATCATATTTTTGGACTTATTTATCTGGAGAACCTACCACCTTCTTATTTATCCATTGTATTTTCAATAGCTTAAATATTAAAAAGACTTTCATATGACTGGAGAGTTCAGAAAATGGTTACCTTCATACTCAGGTTTCTTGTCAGTATGAATAGAGGGACATGGAGATACAGGCAAGTTTCAAAAGAAAGATGTTACGTGGGCTGATATGTTGAGGACTATTATGTGTGCAAGTAACTTTTCCATAATAGGAAAATTGGAGACAGACCTGAGAGTGATTAACTTGGTGTAGGTGCCGGTAATAGGGAATGATGGGCCTTGCTATAGGCAAACTCTGCAAAAAGGTTTAAAGTAACCCATTATACCACAAAGCATCTAATGTACAGTTCTAGGGTTTGCTTGATTCTCTTGGTCTGGGCTTTGGAAGGACGAAGAGAGTGACAGAAGAATACTTATGCATTAAAAAGAGGCTTGCCAAAATATTACTCTTATGGACCAGTTCTCTGAAGATGAGACCCTGCAGAAGTTCAGGTTATCCAAGCAACTGATAATGGAACTCTAAATCCAACTGATTGGGTACCTTGTGCCTTCTACACAGACAGGTCATGCCATACCAGCCATAACCAAGTAGCTGTCAGCCTTACATTTTTTTGGAAAGGCGTCATACCAGATGGTTGCAGGTGAGAATGTGGGAATTTCTCAGTCTTTTTCCCTGATTCTCGCCAGGATGTGGCATTCATTCTTTAACTTACCACACAATGTCATGCGGTATTTTCGACTAGCTAAAGCATGTGAGTTCATAAGGAGAGTTTCTTTGTGAATTGCACCGCCTTTGTTTTTTTTTCAGCGTTGTACTCAAACGCGGTAACATATCCCTTAGTAAATTGTGTCCTGTATCGCATAACTGAGAACTATGTTTTGGTTATCCTTTCAAGCATGAAAATGTGCTTGATGAAAAACTTGGCTAGCTTTAGGGCTATTGGGAGCTAAATTGCTAAAATTGAACTAATTCAAGATCAGTGTAGGAGACATATAATAGGCAGCCAGGATGTGCTCTTTACTCCTATGTGACCAAGGAGGTGCTCCAAAGTTTCTGAAAAATAGTTTGCAAAACCTAATATTCTATGCAGAAATTTTAGGCTGTTAGGTTGTGCCTCTTTGAGCATGACCCAGACAGGATCCATGCACACTATAGGTTTTGAGAGTGTATACCCAGTAGGGATCATCCGATTATCGTCAAAGTCGATATATCGAGGGCCGATATGCACTTTCCCCGATATATCGGAATCGGCCACCAAGGTGACCGATATTGCCAATATTTCGGGAAAGTGCTTGTACCGGAGTGATGCCTGGAGCTAGAGACATCACCCCGCTACCAGCATTTTTACTTTCTTCTATAAAATGTATCCAATAGAAAAATGTAAAAAATCAAATTTCTTTTTAAATTTAGGCCAACATGTATTCTGCTACATATTTTTGGTAAACAAAAAAATCCCAATAAGTGTATATTGATTGATTTGGGCAAAAGTTATAGTGTCTACAAACTATGGGATATTTTTATTTATTTATTTTTATTTTTTTACTAGTAATGGCGGCGATCAGTGACTTATAGCAGGACTGCAATATTGCGGTGGATAAATCAGACACCTAACAAACACTTTTTGGGGACCAGTGACACTAATACTGTATTCAGTGCTAAAAAATATGCAATGTCACAGTACTAATGACACTTACTGGGAAGGGGTTAACATCAGGGGTGATCAAAGGGTTCAATGTGTGACTAGCCAGTGCTTTCTCACTGTGGGGGAGGTGCTTTGACTAGAGGAAGGCATTGATCCATGTTCATGTTTTACAGGAACACAGGATTAATACCTTCCCTTCTGGCAGAATGGCAATCTGCCTTGTTCACAGTCTAATTGGCAGGTAACAGCGAACATCAAGTCCGCGGTACCCGCCGCTGGCCTCCTGCTGGGTGTGCTCACAGCAGGAGCGGGTTACTGGCATCACACATGTGTGCCCCAGAGCCGGAAGTGTCAGCTCACATACTAGGTACATGATCTGGCACAGAGCGGCCGCCCTGTCACAGTATATGTACGGTGGGTGGTCCGCAAGTGGGTAAAGATGTGTTGGTAAACTCCTATTCTTATGAAGACTTTTTTAGCACCTATATGGAGCCTATAACGGCGTGCCTAGTTACTCATACTCATAATGCTGAGATGCAGGTCCCTTTAACTCGATTTACCAAAACTCCCTGGGTTTCTGGACATGCCCATGGAAAATAAATTCCTCAGGTTCTCTCCCTCAGCAGCTTAGAGAGGCCACACCTCATGAGGAAAAGGTAGCTGGGCAAGTGATCTATAGCCAAATGAGATGCCCTCTACTGTCCGAACTGGTGTGCAGGAAGACAAGCAGGAGCCTAATAGCAGATAGATTTCCTGAATGACCCATCTACTGTGGGGAGCACCTCCCTCATGGCTCTTAAAATACTTCAGTTCCAGTGGGATAGCCCTTTGTTCTTGGTTCCCTCCAGCTGTTCACCTGTGTTACCGGAGCCCTGGACTTCAATGTGAGGGATGCTGTTTATGAAGATAATCGCAAGTAGCTTCGTTCTGTAATGATTTAAAGATTCTCAGATTGACTCTCTGTTGTTATTGAGTCTTATAGAGACTATGTTACGTGGCCAAATGTTACCCTGATTAAGCCACAGAGACATTGTTTTGAAGAATCCATGTTTGTTCAGCTTACAATATTCTGCAGTGTATGCATGCTCTTTGTCATCTTGAACCTGATTTAACTTTTTTTAACCTTTTTAGTAAAGTAAGTTACAGTTGGCCAATTACCTTTTCTGTGAAAAATACTTCATATGAAATTTTTGTCCCATCAGGATTTAATAATGGAATAGTTTTCTTTTCTGACTTAATGATATATAGTTAAAATATATTTGTTTTCTTTTATGCTGGATTTTTTTTTCACTTTCTACAAATATGCAAATACTCCATATATACTTCATATGGAATCCTTGATCCCTATGGGTTTGAATAATGAGATAAAGTTGTTTATTCCATCTGGTTGAACTAGATGTACTTGTGTCTTCAGCCAGACTAAAGACTTGTACAAACTATAAGAAAATCGGGTCACAATTTTTCGTCCAAAGAACTTTCGTACGATTTTTGTATAGTGTGTACACAACTTTCTACAGCCGATTCTGATCCTCTGAACGAAAATTTCTGAGGGGACAAGCTCCAAAATGTTTCTCGTACGGGAACAGAACGATTTTTGCATTTTCGTACGATTTTTGTATGAGAAAAGTCAGATACGAAAGACTGCGCATGATCAGAAACAAAAAAAAAAAAAGCCTTTGTCATACGAGAATTTTCGTACAAATTTTCTTTCATCGGTTCCGATTTGCCATGAAACAACGAGGAAAATCAGACAATCATTTGCCCGATTTTGTTATAGTGTGTACCCCACTTTACTATGTAACTGTGTAACTATGTAGCACTGATATATATAGTAGCAGATATGTATTGCCTTACTTTTATGTAGAATATTTACCTAAATAGAATGTATTACATTGAGAGTATATAAATATTAACACTTATTGAATTAAAACGTCTTCTCAGTCAAAACTTTTTTTTTATTCTGATTTGGATACAGTAGGTAACTGCTGGAACCCCTTTATTGTGGGTTTTTTTTTTTTTTTTTCACCCTCTATATTTGTTATGGTAACCATAGTCCCTGGGACAGGAAGAAGTGATGGGATATACAACCTTTTACACCTATCACCAGGAGTTGAGGGAAACATTTCCATAGGAGTAATTGTTCTGGTGATAAGTGTTTGAATGGAATTTATATCACTGGGGATAGATTTCCATGTTCTTCCTGTTGTGTCTCTGGGATAGGAATTCAAAGTAAATCTCCCCAATGGAATACAATGAGTAAAATAAAACAGAGGTTCTAATACTTCCCACTCTATTCATAAATAAACAACATTTGGGCTATATATATATATATATATATATATATACACTTTAATGGGGTTCTTCTATGTAGATAACTGAACACATTTTTATGAGACTGTTATAATAAATTAAAATATATATAATAGTCTGTGTTGGAGGGGTTGTAACATGCGAGGCACGATGTACCATATCTGGTGGGACTGTCCAAAGATTCATGACTATTGGCAAAAAGTACAACAGTATATCAGAGAAAAAACTGGAGTGTACATAATGAACAATACATGGACATGTCTGTGTCACAGAACAGTAAATTCAAACAAGTAGTATAAAAATACAATCGTTCCAAACCTGATAAATGCTGGCCCAATTCCGAGGAAATGGTTAGAGGTAGAAAGTCCCACCTTGAGAGATTGGTTTAATAGAACTGAATACATATATAGTATGGAATACTCAGGTTGCAGAGATGGAGGACCAGGCCGAGAGTTTCGCAAACAAATGGAGAATATGGGCGGACTTCAAAAAGACTAACAAATATATAGAAGCATGGATAGATTAGGAGGTAGATTGAGTAAAAGAGCGGAAAGAGAAGTGGTACACATTGGGGGAAAAAAAGGGAATGAATGGTGGGAGGAGGGTGGGTTGAATGGTAATGGGGTATGGGAGGGGATTATATGTACTGTGAATTTTGAAGTATCTGGAATTTTCAAATTTGTTTTGTACACATTGTATTGAAAACTAATAAATGAATAAATAAAAAAAAATAAAATGTATATAATAGTGAGACTGTCTAAGTTATTAAAATAGATTTAAACCCCAACATTTACTTTTTTAAATCACTGTAAATCATAAGCAATTTAATTTTGTTTAACACAATATTTGTTTTCACCTTTTTTCATCTTTTGTTGAATCTCAGTGTTGCTGATCTCATGCATTCTCTTTGCAGCCGCTTCCTGTCTATATGCATGCACTAAAGCAGGGGTCTCAAACTGGTGGCCCTCCAGCTGTTGCAGAACTACAATTCCCATGAGGCATTGCAAGGCTGACGGTTACAAGCATTAGTCCTATAGGCAGAGACATGATGGGACTTGTAGTTCCGCAACAGCTGGAGGGCCGCCAGTTTGAGATCCCTGCACAAGCAATGGCTGCATGGCATTTTCTGAATGATTTTTGGTGAATGGCACAAAACTGATAAACGTGTTAAAATTATTATTATTATACAGGATTTATATAGCGCCAAAGGTTTGCACAGCGCTTTACAATACGAGGGAAGACAATACAGTTACAATACAATTCAATACAGGAGGAACTAGAGGGCCCTGCTCGTTAGAGCTTACAATCTAGAAGGGAAAATGGTCACTTGTAGAGTTCATTGGAGGCCTGTGTGCCAGGGTGACAATGCAGGAGCACGGCTTGGAAACAGGAACAAAGCATTGTTACCCATTGTTGTGCCTTCATAATGACCTTTTTGGCAGGGTCACCAGGTATTATTTTAATAAAGGCTGAAAACTCTAAAAAAAAATATTGAAAGTGACTTTTGAAATGACATTAACTTGCTAAAGCATTTTTAGGATTTTAGTGATTGGGTTTTCATATTCTTAATTTTTTTTTATATAGGCTGGTCTAAAATTTACATAGTTTCTAAATGAATCGAACGGTACATTTATTGAAATCAGTGCTATCCTTCTCTAGGTAGATCATAGTCAGGGGGAGTCTCCTTATATATCTACCAATACAGTAAAATGTTTTTTTTTTTTTTTTAATTAATTTATTAGAACCTTTTTGAGGATCCTTTGATTCCCCAAAAAAAAAGCATTGGAAAAGTCTGTGTAGAAATCTTCACATTGACCAGCTGTAGTGAGCAAGTGGGGGGCAAGGTCATATAGCACTAGATTTATATATTTAATCTTAGAGCGTTCTCTTGGGAAATCAAAGCATCTATGATCTGGGCAAAGGGGAATAGTCTGGCAGCCTTCCATAGCTATGAACTGTTTTACAGCTGTGAAAATGAAGGTGAAGGGACTTGACTGGACTAGCTCCAACAGAAGCAGAGATCAGAACAAGTACACAAGGGACTCTAGGAATGAAAAATGAAAAGAAATCAGCAGGGACCACGCAGGGTTGACAGGTGACAGACAAAATGAAAGACGAGGAAAGGTTTTATTAAACATGGAAATCTTCTGAGAATGCTTTCACATATAAAAGTCTACGTAATTGACAGGCCGAAAAACATTATTCAGCTCTGGTAGCAGAAGGTCTGCCTGAGATTTCATGGGTCCAATGTTTTGCATGCTCAACCATTTGGTTAAATAAAAACAACTATCAACCCAGCATTTATTTTTTATTTTGAAGCAGTTTTTGAATAGAACTATTAAAGCACAAAACAATTCAAAAATAATAAAAGCTGATTATTTAGAAAATACTCTAAATTGTAATAATTGTACTTTGTCAAGCTTAACCAGTATAAGAGCGCAAAGAGCAATTATGTAATCTCAAAGTCAAATCACAGGAAGATGAATTCTGATTGGCTGACATGAGTTGCTGCATTTAGTTGAATGCCTTTTCTTTAAAATACACATATGTTCTAGGAAGCAATACAATTTACTGCTGTGACAAATCATGTGCAGGTTCTATTCATTTTTTTATAATAGGATAGAACAATTATTTTATCAGCTCTAACAGTACAACACCACAAAAAGAGATCAAAAGTGAATGTTCTAGTCAATTATAAAACTGTAATCAAATTATTACATTAATTAAGCGCTAGGGAAAGCCTAAGCATTAATCAATACTATAACAACACTCTCAAAACTCCTTTACCTGCCACTTAGTTTATTATAGTTCTATGCAAAAAGGTTTTGTGCCGAGTTCTTCCAGTTCATATAGTCCTATGTATTATACAGTATTAACCACTTGCCGACTGCCCCACGACTATTTACTGCGGCAGTCAGACCCGTACAGGCAAACCGACGTAGGGCTACGTCGCTTGCCTGAGAGCCTCCAGGGGGCGAGCGAGCGCCGCCGGAGGCGCGCTCCCGCCCCCACTCGTTCCCTAACATGTCTGCGCGTGTGACCGGCGGACCCGATGTCCGCCGACACTCGCGATCTCCCGGTGCAGATCTCCTATGTAAACAAAGCCGCCTGTCATTCTTCCTGATCTAACTGCAGAGATTATACGATCCTGCTATGTAGGATCGTATGTCTCTGTGGTTACATCACTAGCCACACCTCTTTGCAGTTAGAAGCACACCCCTAGGGACACACTTAACCCCTGTAACCAATAAAGTTAACCCCTTCCCTGCCAGTGTCATTTTTACAGTAACAGTGCATATGTATAGCACTGATTACTGTAGTACCTGGTACCCCCAAAAGTGTCAAAAATTTCAGTCAAGGGTCCGATCTGTCCGCCGCAATGTCGCAGTCCTGCAAAAAAAATCGCAGATCGCCGCCATTACGCGTTAAAAAAAAAAAACAAAAATGACAAAAATCTTTCCCTTAGTTAGTAAACGCAATAACTTTTGCGCAAACCAATCAAAATACGCTTATTGCGATTTTTTTTACAATAAACATATATCGCAGAAAACAAATTGGCCTAAAATGTTTTTTAAATTTACATTTTTTTAAAATTGTCGCTGTTTTTTTGTTTCTAGCGCAAAAAGTAAAAATCGCACAGGTGGTCAAATACCACCAAAAGAAAGCTCTGTTTGTGGGAAAAAAAGGACGTCAATTTAATTTGGGTACAGCATCGCATGACCGCGCAATTGTCCGTTAAAGTCACGCAGTGCCGAATCGCAAAATATGGCCTGGTCTTTGGGCAGCCAAATCCTCCGGGGCTTAAGTGGTTAAATCCCAAAAATAAAAGCTATATAATTGCTGCTGTAAATGATGTACAGTATGTACTGTACCTTTATATTCAATAAATTCTGTGCTGCTGCAGTATATCCTATGGTACTACTAAATTACTTTCAAGTTCATAACATTTCAAAAGGAAAAGCTGTGGTGAAAAAAATGAATAAAAAATGAATAAAAAAATAAAAAACAGAATATGTAAATAAATAAATAAAACTTAACATACTTATGCCATATTCAGGCAACTTCCCTCTTTAGATTTTGGAGAATGGTAAGTAGGAGCTCTTCTGTTAGAAGGGTTCTCCATGTGTTATACAGGTGCATCTCAGTAAATTAGAATATCATCAAAAAGTTAATTTCAGTAATTTAATTCAACAAGTGAAACTCATATTTTACATAGATGCGTTGCACACAGAGTGATATATTTCAAGCTTTTCTTTCTTTTAATTTTGATGATTATGGCATACAGCTAGTGAAAACCCAAAATTCAGTATCTCAGAAAATTAGAATATTACATAGGACCAATAAAAAAAAAAAGAATTTTTAATACAGAAATGTTGGCTTACTGAAAAGTATGTCCATATACAGTATAGTATGGTTGAGGCTCCTTTTGCATGAATTACTGCATCAATGCGGTGTGGAATGGAAGTGATCAGCCTGTGGCACTGCTGAGGTGTTATGGAAGCCCAGGTTTCTTTGATAGTGGCTTTCAGCTCATCTGCATTGTTGGGTCTTGTGTCTCTCATCTTCCTCTTGACAATACCCCACAGATTCTCTATGGGGTTTAGGTCAGGCGAGTTTGCTGGCCAATCCGGCACAGTGATACCATGATCATTAAACCAGATATTGGTACTTTTGGCAGTGTGGGCAGGTGCCAAGTCCTGCTGCAAACTGAAATCAGCGTCTCCATAAAGCTGGTCAGCAGATGGAAGAATGAAGTGCTCTAGAATTTCCTGGTGGTGAGGGCGCTGACTTTGGACTTGATAAAACACAGTGGACCAACACCAGCAGATGACGTGGCTCCCCAAATCATCACTGACCGTGGAAAATGTTACATTTAATTTGGAAATCAAGGTCTCAGAGTCTGGAGAAAGCACAAAATCCAAGTTGCATGAGGTCCAGTGTGAAGTTTACCCAGTCAGTAATGATTTGGGGAGCCATATCATCTACTGGTATTGGTCAGGGAATGATATTTCAGATTGAAGGATGTCAGATGGGAGGGTGCTATCAGGGTGACCCATGGCTTGAATTTCAGCTGGTTCATCAGGTTCTGGCTGGAAATACTTGTGTCTGGCCAGCTTTAAGAAAACAGACAAGACTTACCCCCACCTCTTTCCAAATATCCTAATCTGCAACCCTTTTTTATGTACTGCAATAGTATTTCAGGGCTGTCATGTTATCCCTCCAAAGTATAGCGGCAAAGCAATGTGTAATGTCAGATAAGATTAAAATCAGGGCAGATAGGATACTTCTGCCAAAGTTGGATGCATGTGTTGATCAATATCTGGCACAGAAGTGGTTAGCAGTCAGGCTTTTTGGCACATAGGAGTTGTTCCTTTTTCTTGTTTCACATGACATAATGAGTGAAAATCAGGATGTTAACTTTCTGTCCAGTTCCTAAACATTTACTTCCTTCCTGCCAGAAAAGCACTTGTGATGTGTCTGCTTTGTCGACAAAAAAGAAAAAACAGGATGCACTTAGTAGCGTGCCCACACTAACACAAAAATAAAACTTTTTGTTTCTCTAGGATGACTATGCCAAGAGACTGAATGCTTCATGTGTGGTCAGGTGTGAAGCAGGAAAGAGAGTATCCTGCACTCTGGTCTAGATTGGAACAGTACTTAAAGTGGTTCTAAACCTTAAATATTTTTTTACCTTAATGCATTCCTTGGATAAGGTAAAAAATATTTAGGCATCACCCCCCCGCCCCCCTTTTTTTTACCCGAGCCCTCTCTTGATCCAGCACTGGGCACATCTGCAGCTCTTTGTTCCCCCACTTTCTGGTCTCACAGGCCTTGCTGAGGCAGCAAGGAGAAGACATTGGCTTCTGCTGCTATCAAGTCCCGCTGTCTGTGTTTACAGTCACAGACAGTGAGGCTCAAGAATGAGCCTGCAAGAGTGCCCCCATAAAAAGCAACTTTCTATGGGGGCACTCGCTGGAGGGGAGGAGTTGGGAGTGCCTACAGGGACCCAATTTTCAATTCAATAGAACAAAGCAGGTAAGTGTAAACCTGTTTTGTTGTTGTTATTATTATTATTTTTTTATAATTAAAGCTTTAAAACCACTTTAAATGATCTATTTGTATAAGGCTGACTGGTGTTTTCATGCATAATTTGCAACCACCATGAAGGACTTGAAAAGGAGTATAGGAGGGCAAAATATGTTTCTAAAGTCAGAAAACTATATAGTACATGATATTTTTTTAACATGTAGCGCTACCACCAAAGGAGCTGCTGGAAATTGCCCAGGTTCTTTTCCCAGTAGATTGCCCCACAGCCATACACACGTTCATAGTCAATCTTTGCCAAAATAACCAGACTAGGGGTGTTCTTTTTGTTGTGTTTATTTTTGGAAAAACTGGTATAGAGTTGAGGGAATTCAGTGGGGTACTCCAAAAGAGAACTATGTACAGGTTGAGGACAATGAACTCCTTTCTGTAGAGCTGAAACAGAAGCCTGTGCACAAGCAAACTATGGACTTGGTATAGTAAAACAAATAAACAAACACACAGCTGACTCTCCCCTAGCACCAGAGGGGTGGCAGCAGGAACACTGAGCAGCACAGTAGTAATATTACCAAATCTCACTCCTGACAGTAGCACTCTGAGGCAGCAGCACCTTACATTTCACACTGCAGATTCTTAGCTAAGAGTCTGTATGTCACGCTTACCCCTAACGCAGGTGGTCAGACACTATAGCTAACGTTGGTGCTCTTCACAAATAGCAGCCCCCTTTTCCATAAGGCAAGCAGGCCTACCAGTACCCGGTTGCCCCCAGGTCTTATACACAATGCTGTAGTGTCTGGCCACCACGCCGGGGCAGGCGTGCACTTAGCAAAGCAAACAGGTACTTACAGTTGGCAGGCAGGCAGACTGGTTCAATGACAGTCCAGTACCAAGGAAGGCAAGGTTCAGAGAAGTCAGGGTCAAATTCGTAGTCAATAGGCAGGCAGAGTTCAAAAAATAGTCCGATATCTGATCTGAGGTCATAAATAGGGGAATCCAAACAACAGAGCAGGACAGACAGACAGAGAGCTTGAGCACATATTACACATGCGAGGACGCTGGAATGAGACCAACAGCTGTCAAAGAACAGGAGCCGTTACACGCTTCTGACACTGTAGGCACAGGAGTGCCTAGGCGCCCTCACATACTTTGTTAGGCATCTACTATATTTCTGGAGAAATTAACCACTTGCCTTCTGTGCACTTAAATACCCTTCCCATCCAGGCCAATTTTCAGCTTTCAGCGCTGTCACACTTTGAATGACAATTGCGCGGTCATGCTACACTGTACCCATTTGAAATTTTTATCATTTTTTTCACACAAATAGAGCTTTCTTTTGGTGGTATTTAATCATCTCTGGGTTTTTTATTTTTTACAAAAAAAAAGAATAAAGACAAAAAATTTTGAAAAAAAAAAAAAGTTTTTCTTATTTTCTGCGAGTAAATTTTGAAAATAAATTTTTCTCCTTCATTGATGTGCGCTGATGAGGCGGCACTGATCGGCACTGATAGGCTGCACTGATGAGGTGGCACTTATGGGCACTGATGAGGTGGCACTTATGGGCACTGATGAGGAGGTACTAATATGCCGCACTGATGAGCACTGATAGGCGGCACTGAGAGGCGGCACTGATAGGCGGCACTGATGAGCACTGATAGGCGGCACTGCTGGGCACTGATAGGCGGCACTGCTGGGCACTGACAGGTGGCACTGCTGGGCACTGACAGGTGGCACTGCTGGGCACTGAGAGGCGGCACTGAGAGGCGGCACTGATGGGCACTGATAGGCGGCACTGATGGGCACTGGCGGATGGCACTGGACACCGACGGGTGGCACTGATGAGCGGCACTGATGGGCAGCACCATCAGTGCCCACACTCAGTGCCCATAGTGCTGCCAGTCAGTGCTCATCAGTGCCTAGATGAGCAGGCACTGATGGGCACTGACTAGAAGCACTATGGGCACTGATTGTGGGCATTGATGGGGGGCACTGATGGCGGGCACTGTGGGCACTGATGGGGGGGCACTGTGTGTGTGTTTTTTACCTTGTGTAATCAGGGCACTGGTGATCGGTGCCCTGATTACATGTCTCTGTGTCCCCGGCGGCTAACGGCTCCCCCTCCTTCCTCACACTGCAGGCTCCGTGTGAGGAAGGAGCGCCGGCGATGAGAGATGATCTCATATGTTTACATATGAGATCATCGCTCATTGGACGGCCAGATCACGTGGTGAATGGCCGCTGTGATTGGCCATTCACCACGATCTGTGATCGGCCGTGTCCAAGGGACACGGCCGACACAGATTTTCCCCGCAGCGCGCTCGCGGGAGCGCGCTGGGGGCGTGTCACTGGGAGGCCGTTTAAAAACGGCCTCCCGAAAATTCGAGTCCGCGCTGCAGCCGTATATAGGCTGTAGCGCGGACGGGGGGAGGTTAAGCACTTGTCAACCGCTCTACATATATGTACTGTGGGGCAGCGGCTCCTACAGGCGAAATCCTGTACCTGTACGTCTTCAGCACTTCCGGGTTTGTGCCGATCGCTCCGGACAGAGGCAGAATGGTGATCTGCCCCTGTAAACAAGGCAGATCACCGTTCTGTGACAAGTAAGGACAGAAATCTTGTGTTTCTGCTAAGCAGGAACATGGTTCTCTGTCTTCTTACAGTACCGCCCACACACAGTTAGAAAGCACTCCCTAGGGACACATTTATCCCTTTGATTGCCCCTTATGTTAGCCCCTTCCCTGTCAGTGTCAAAAGTATAGTGACAGTGTATATTTTTTAGCACTGATCACTGTATTAGTGTTACTGGTCCCCAAAAAGTGTAAATTAGTGTCTGATTTGTCTGCCACAATGTTGCAGTCCCGCTATAAGTCGCTGATCGCCGCCATTACTAGTAAAAAAATTAAAAATTCCATAAAAATATCTCATAGTTTGTAGACACTATAACTTTTGCGCAAAACAATCAATATACGCTTATCAATATACGCTTACAAAAACATGTATCAAAAAATTCTGAACTTTTGGTACTTAACTCCAATTAAACTAACTAAATATTATCCCTCACGATCAGATCTCTGTTGGAGGAACTGTGGCGAACAGGGCACATTGTTACACACAATGTAGTCCTGTAAGTCCATCAGGTCATATTGGAATAGGATATTTTCTATGATCTCAGAGATTGTGGGATACGGTATGATCCCGAACCCAGAATTGGCTGTTCTGCATTTGAATATTCATGAGATCCCGCCTTAGGTATCGAGTAGTGACACTACATTTATGTAGTGGGGGTAGTGGCGCGCTTTAGAGACAAGTTATTCGGTGTATAAATGTGATAAAAAACAAAAACGCAGTTTTGATGTTAGTGTTAAGTATGTGTGTGAAGTCTCTATATAACTGTATCTTTACAAGTTGAATAAATAATAAGGGAAGGTGCTGAGTGCTTCAGTGTTAAATATTGATCAATAAATGAAAAAAAACAATTATACTGAAAATTCAGAAGTGCTGCAACAAGTGCTTAGTGCTTCTTAAAATACATCTATCACATAAATATTCAATAAAATATATATTTAAAAGTGCTCTGGTGTGTATAAAACCTTCAAAATAAATAAATCCATATCAAAGTGCCATATTATTGTGACATATAAAAAACGTGCTTATTAAAAGTCCTGCATGTATCCTCAAATCACCATATAAAAACCAGACTGAAAAGGTACTAGGGGATAAGATTTCAGGAGACCTAACCGAGGCTGGAAATCGCGCTGGAAACCCTGATTGAAAGAGGCAGCGGTTTAAAGTGAGCAGTGTCAATCACAGATCCCTGAGATCCAGGAAATATATCACGGGCATATTTCTATTGTTACTAAGGTGAGAGTTTTGGACACCTAGAGGTGACTCACATGGTGAAGGAATAAAAGTCACTATACCCACATTGAGCATATCCCCAATAAGTGAGAGGATTACAACTCAAATTACGAAATCTTGGACTCATTTTGATACTACTTCTATAGTATATGGACATCTATCTATAATTATTGGGATCTCTATGTGCGTTTTTATATGGTGATTTGAGGATACATGCAGCACTTTTAATAAGCACGTTTTTTATATGTCACAATAATATGGCACTTTGATATGGATTTATTTATTTTGAAGGTTTTATACACACCAGAGCACTTTTAAATATATATTTTATTGAATATTTATGTGATAGATGTATTTTAAGAAGCACTAAGCACTTGTTGCAGCACTTCTGAATTTTCAGTATAATTGTTTTTTCATCTATTGATCAATATTTAACACTGAAGCACTCAGCACCTTCCCTTATTATTTATTCAACTTGTAAAGATACAGTTATATAGAGACTTCACACACATACTTAACACTAACATCAAAACTGCGTTTTTGTTTTTTATCACATTTATACACCTAATAACTTGTCTCTAAAGCGCGCCACTACCCCCACTACATAATTGATTGAACTGTTTAGTATCAGTACCAGTGGTGCAGCATTAGAGACTCTCCACCACTCCTGACAGCACAGGAACCACAAACACTTGTTTACTATATAGTGACACTACATTTTTTGTTGGCGGCAAAGCTCTCAATCACAAGACGATGGAAATCCCAAGAGGTTCCATCTCCCTCTGACACCGTTGTGTTACTTAATCGGCAGTGTGAGATGGAAAAGATATTGGCTACTATAGGGTCGATGAAGAAGGTGTTCGAGGGTAGATGGAACGTGTGGTTGACACATTCCAGATGCACAGTGGAGATCGATTAAGTAGAAAGGAACTGTATTAGGAATAGTATAACCAGAGGTTGCTTTGGTTCTTGTTATGGTTGGATTGGGGCTGAAGGGAGGAAGGAGACCGGGGGTGGGGGGGCATGTTTTTTTTTTTCTTCCTTTTCTTTTTTTCTCTTCATTGTTATTGGTTGTGACTATAAAAATGGTTTACGGGTATAGAGGAGAAGCCCTTAGGATATCAATGTCCTACTTGAATAATTAGGATTTTTTTGGGATTATGGCCCTTTAAATGTATATAATTTCTTATTTACGACGTTGGTATGTTGTGTTGTATTGTTATTCTGAAAAATTATAATAAAGAAAGATTGATACATAAAAACATGTAGCAGAATACATATTGGCCAAAACTGATGAAATTCCATTTTTTTATTGGGTGTGTTTTATAGCAGAAAGTAAAAAACATTGTTTTCATTTCAAAATTATCAGTCTTTTTTTGTTTATAGTGCAAAAAAGTAAAAACCACAGAGGTGATCAAATACCACCCAAAGAAAGCTCTATTTGTTGGAAAAAAGGACATCAATTTTATCAGTTAAAGTAACGCAGTGCCATATCCCAAAAATTGGCCTGGTCCTGAAGGAGGGTAAAACTTCTGGAGCTGAAGTGGTTAAAGACAAAAAGTTAATTTTTAAGGCACACTTAACCTTTCTAAATGTTTCCTATAACAGCAAATCTTTATTTTTTGAGTTTATATTCACATCAACTTGCCATATGTTTTGGAAACACCATTATACAAGTATAAATGGTTTACATATGTGTGAGGTTTCTTGTTCATGCACTTTAGGACTACTACTGTCAAATTCCTGTCATATTCATTTGTTAAAAAAATATGCCTCTTCCCTACTTAAATATAATTGTGAACAATAGAGATCGCACCATCTACGATACTAAGGTTTATTAGCTGAGTACATAAGCATTGTTCTACGGTATGAGATCATTCCAAAAGTCACGGAGAGACAGGTGTATGACGCTGTCAGGTTTAATGAATTGCATTTCTACTAATGAGAGCCCAAGCTGACACAAAGATACGTAATGAAGCGTTGTGTGGCACTTAATGCATGTCACTGTTCATGGACAGTTCATTACAGCAGCCAAGATTTGCTGTGAACATAGTGGAATGACATGTTTTAAATGAGGATATGCTGCAGTGCTATGAAGCGCCATCTGCTTTTACCGCAGTGTTGCAGCAAGCAGAGAATGCCGCACATATCAACTTTTTATTCATTCATAAAATTGAGGGTGAAGTTTATTATAAATCTTTGGGTGTAATGGTACATATCCTTTCACCTGCTGGTATCTACTACTTCTTCAAATTTTCCCCTCTGCTCCTTAAAGCCACCAGATCCTTAGTGGCATTCTTCAGACACTATGAGAGTTAAAGTGGAGTTCCACCCAAAAGTGGAACTTCCGCTTATATGCTCCCCCCCCCACTCTGGTGCCACATTTGGCACCTTTCAAATCTCAAAATTTCTTTTTTTTGGTGCTGTGATGAGACTTTCTGTTAGAGGGTGGCTAAATTTATTCTCCATGGTCTCACTGTATGTAGTGTAGCGTTACCCCTGCAGGAGCCACTTGAATAATTGTGCCCGGATCTCCCACTGATTAATCCAGTCTAGGGGATGTGTTTTTTTATTTTTTATTTGGGGAACTTGTATAGGAGAAAAGATTTATTAGCATAGTCCAAATTAACTATTCACAAGAGAGGACAACGTCTGCAATAGAACTGTGTAGCAGACTTTTAGTAGCACTATGCAGCAGACTGTACAGAAAAAAGCAAGACCCTTTGTAGTAGAAGGGATTTAGTGGACCTTGCTTCTTCAAGACACTAGCCAGTGTCCCCTTTAGCTTACACCCAGTATGCTGACTTCTAGCACAAAGAGGGGGATTTTAGCAACAACAGTCTCTGGGATTCCTTTAGGGATTCGGTACTCACAAGGCCCTGGCCTCAGGTCACCTTCTTCCGTGATACCAGACAGGATCCGTGGACATCCTCCCTCAGTCAGCTTGTAAGAGAACCATTGATTTCAGCTTCAGTGTTTCAGTTCCTCAGGTCTCCTACATGAGGCCGCATGGCAGCCTGTGCTGGGGAGAGGCAGCAGCCCTCTTCCCATCTGGACCTCTACTTGTAGAGGTGGGCTAGACTGACTCCTGAGCCTATGTGCTCTTCAGATATAAATACAGGTACCCAGCATTCCTTGAGGCACATCCCCTTCTACATAATTGGCCAGGGCTGTATAAACATCTCATCTTCCAGGCTTCCACCCACTATCCAGTATACTCCAATGCTACTGGATCAGTGTGAAACATCAAGACAGCATGAGCACCCCCAGAGCACACTGAGCAGCCTCTGCTAAACAATCACAGCTCTCTGTTAAGCAGACAGCATATCAATTTGCCTAGTTGTCTCCTTGTTAGGCAGAGAAACCAAAAATTATATGCACTCACTCTAGCACCTCCCTAGGAGGGTGCTATAGTAGGAACACAGCCATCCTTTCTTGCTCACATTCCAGATGAACTAGGGAATATGAGCTATAGACCAGTGTTTCTCAACTCCGGTCCTCAGGACACACTAACAGGCCAGGTTTGCAAAAAAAAAATTAAATACATCACAGGTGAAATAATTTGCTGCTCAGTGATTGCAGTATTCTAGTCTGCATCTCCCCAAGGTAATACTTAAAATCTGGCCGGTTAGTGCGTCCTGAAGACCGGAGTTGAGAAACACTGCTATAGACTATTTGATTTGTAGTGTGCATAGAGAAGTACAAATAATCGCAACTAACAAGCACTGCTTGATCCAAACAAATGGAAGTTAGGGGGAATGAGAGATTAGGGAACTCATGGAGGACATTAAAAGGAGGCAGAAAAACACAGTAAGAAACAATTTAATGGAAATCGAATTACAGGGCTATTAAATAGTGAATGTGTATAGATGATGATACTTGGAAAATACTAGTATTGTTTAGTGTCTGTTTAACATTTACAGCACTGGAAGACAGCCCTGAGGATTATATCTGGTGACTGAGAGGAATCATTAAGAGAAAGATTTTGCTTTAGATGGAATAGAGAAGGGTTAAAACCTATATTTGTTCCAATAGAATGTCTTCCAATGGAAATACAATGGTTGCAGGTGACAACTGCTTAAAAGGGGTGCAATATATATTTTCTGCTGTGTGTCTGGGGCAAGAAACCAAGAAAAAATCATCCTTTATAAAAATAGTTTTAACCATTCCCTACTCTATCTAAAGTGGAAAAAAGTTTTAGCTATAAATACACTTTATATAAGGTGAAGATAAGGAGCATATGGGTATAGATTGCTATTGCAGGTCCCTGTATTTTAATAATACTTGTCTGACCTAACCAAAGCAGGCATAAGAAGAAGGTGTTCTGTTCAGAGGTCAGAACTAAGAATGGTTAGATGGTCAGGACAAAAATTTAGGGATTCAAAAGTAAAATGTAAATCATAGCAATTTATTTGTGAATAATAATATGTAAGTACAACACCATACAGATATTCGATTATTCGTATGGTATGTGACCAGTATGAACACAAAAAACAAGACAATCAACATATAACATAAACAATTAACAGGGTACCGGCCGGTGCATAATAAATGACATCACTGGGCTACTACTAATCAATATAATTTCTGGTGGTGTACACCGTTTCTGTATCCTTCCTGTGATGTGTGTCTGTGGACTTGTAGGGGAAATTGATAGTCAGTCGTATTTTGCTTAATTAAGCAGGGTAGGTGGGAGTATTCCGTGGTGGGTGGCTAGGGTAATTTCTCCTCCAATTGGCTCGTTTTGGTGCTTAATATGTCCTTTGTGAATTGGTTATTTAAGAAGTTGCAGAGCATATAAGTGTCTCCTTTTTATTTATGTGTTTGCGGCACTATTGGTGGGGTGTCAGGTGGTTTTAAGTCTATCACCATCTCTCTGGGACCATGCAGAGTGTGTATCTGGGTTTCTTCAATGGGAAATGCCTCAGTGGTTTACCCCGTCTCATCAGAGACACTCTGTCAGCTGAACGGCTGATTCTTCACCCCTCTTCCCGGATGGTGTGGTGTTGTCACTTACCTGACCTCCGATCCATTGCCGCACAGCTCTGGTTCCCGTCCTCCGCTGAAGTGCCGCTGAAGTGCCTGGTGCGTGTGCTGATCCCGGTCCTCCGGCTCTCGCTGGCTTCCCCCGCCGTCCGCGTCTGTGACACTGCTCGTTGCACCGGCGGTGAAGATGACGTCAACGCGTTTCGCTTCCGAGTGGCGTAGCTTCGTCTGGACGTGACTTAACCCGCCTCCTGTGCCCTATATGTACATGCCTTCACAGGTGATCGGGTTAAAGTTTGATTGGATACTCAGGGAGTTCTTGTGGTTTTGATTTACACATCGGGTGATTTCCTTGACATGGGGCATAAAGCTTTCATTTATTTTAGACATGGCATAATCTATCGGTTATTTTTCATAAGCTTGGTCAGTCCTGGATAGTTCAGTTTTACTAGACATGTCTCTATAATTGCCGTTTGTTTTCAGAGAAGTGTCAAAGTTTTTTCCTTCCCATTTTAGGACGATATTGCAATATATCTGTCCGTGTATGGCAATTTTTTCTGCTATTTACTTTTTTATCGTTTTCCACGTTTTTTTCTGGAAAAACAGGGGAGGATTAGGACATGACTGGGTATCGAGACATACAGTGACAACAAAGACATTGATTTATATACTGGTTTTGATAGGACATGTATATATGTGTTTTAGTTCTGATGCAGGGATAGATTGTAATCGATTATTTAATTCTGTCCTCCCTTTAACGTGAAGGACTTAATCTTTGGGATATATTCGTTTGACAAGTATGTTCACAACGTCTCTCTCTGGTGGGGGAAGTTTATTCCCTCTTTCTTTTGGTTTTGTTGGTGTATGGCAGCCCTTGTTATCTCTCTAGGAAGACCTGAAAGTTCATTTCTGTATTTAACCCTATGGGGGTGAGGCTATTTAACCGGTTGCCGACTGCTCACAGTATATTTACTGCGGCAGTCAGCCCCGGCCAGGCAGAGTGACGTAGGTCTACGTCGCTCGCCTGTCACTCCTTTTAGAGCCAATAGCGGGCGAGCGGCTCGTTCACAGAGGAGTGCGGGCGTGTGACCGGCGGACCCGATGTCCGCCGGTCACACTACGATCGCCGGTACAGCGGGAGAAAGACAGAGCGGCTTATGTAAACAAGCCGCCTGTCATTCTCCCCTGTGTAAAAATGAAGATCAGACGGTTCTACTATGTAGAACCGTTGATCTTTGTTTTTACACTAGGAGACCTGTCCCCCTACAGTTAGAATCACGCCCCTAGGACACACTTAACCCCTCCCTGTCCAATACAGTTAACCCCTTCCCTGCCAGTGTCATTTTTGCAGTAACAGTGCATATATATAGCACTGATTACTGCAGTAATGTCACTGGTACCCCCAAAAGTGTCAAAAATGTCAGTCAAGGGTCCTATCTGTCCGCTGCAATGTCGCAGTACAGAAAAAAAATCGCAGATCGCCGCCATTACTCGTTAAAAAACGCGATAACTTTTGCGCAAACCAATCAAAATACGCTTCTTGCGATTTTTTTTACCAAACATATGTAGCGTAAAACAAACAATTTGGCCGAAAATGTTAAAAAATTTTGATTTTTACATTTTTTTTTGGGGAATTTCATATAAAAAAAAGTGAAAAATATTTTCGCTTTTTTTTGTTTATAGCGCATGATCAAAAAATCGCACAGGTGATCAAATACCACCAAAAGAAAGCTCTGTTTGTGGGAAAAAAAGGACGTGAAATTCGTTTAGGTACAGCGTCGCATGACCGCGCAATTGTCCGTCAAAGTCACGCAGTAAAAAATCGCAAAAAACCCCCTGGTCAGGAAGGGGGTAAAATCTTCCGGGGCTTAAGTGGTTAAATTAAATATCCACCATTTTTCTTTTTGTAATAAGATCCGGTCAAAGTCGCCTCTTCTGGGTGAGATTTTCAGTTCATAGATTCCTTTAATTTTGTATCTTTTAAGTCTCCGTTGTGGTACTGGGTGTAATGTCTGGCTAGTGGTTTATCCAGATTTTTTTCTCGTATCTCTCTCATATGTTCGCCAATGCGTGTCTTGAGTTGTCTCTTTGTTTCTCCAATGTAATTTTTCTTGCATGGGCATGTTATCATATAGATTACTTTTGTTGTTGCACAGTTTATTAAGTTGCGGATTTTGTATTCCTTTTCTCCTGTAGCGTCGTGAAAGGTGTCTGTCCTGTCAATGAATGGGCAGATTTGACATCTACCGCATGCGAACATGCCCTTACTTCTTGGGGTTTTCATTAGCCAGGTATCTTCTACTTCCTTTGAGAATTCAGATCTTGTTAAGATGTCTTTCAGATTTCTTGCTCGTTTCGCAACCATATTTGGGTTGGGGCCTATTATCTCTTTTATAGTCGGTGTGTTACTTAGGATGCCCCAGTGTTTTTTTTTAGGATCTCGCGTACCGCTTCCCATTGCGTTCCATATTGTGTAATAATTCTTGTTGCCCCAATAGCATCTTTTTTGTGTGGGCTTTTTCTTGTCAGGAGTTCTTTTCTTTCTCTTTTGCTTGCTTTTTCTTTAGCTTTCCTCAGCTGTTTGTGCGAGTATCCTCTCTCCCGGAATCTCCTATAAAGATCTTTGCTTTCCTTATAGTAATCGTCCTGTTTTGAACAATTCCGTTTAATTCTTAAAAACTGGCCTGTAGGTATTCCATTTTTTAGCCATTGGGGATGGTGGCTATCAGCTTTCAGTAGGGTGTTTGCTGCCGTCGCTTTGCGGAAAGTGTTTGTCATTAGTCTGTTATCTTGATTGCTGATCCATAGGTCTAGGAATTATATCCTGGTTTTGTCATAGGTATAAGTTAGACGTATGTTCCGATCGTTCGTATTTAAGGTTTGGATAAATGTGTGCAATGTCTCAATGTCCCCTCTCCAGACCATTAGCACATCGTCTATATACCTTAACCAGGTATGTGCGTGTTTTTTGTAAATTTCATTTGGGTATACCAGTTCCTCTTCCCATAAACCTAGGTGTAGGCATGCGTATGCCGGTGCCCAAGATGCTCCCATGGACGTACCTTGGATCTGTTTATAGTACCGGGAGAGAAACTGGAAGTTATTATTATTTAGAGCAAATCTGATAAGGTCAGTTAGGAATTCATTTTGATGGCTAAATTCTGTATAGTGCTTTTCCAGGAAGCTTTCCACCGCTTTTATTCCCCATTCGTGGGGTATCGAAGTATACAGGGATTCGACGTCTATACCTACTAGCCAGGTTTGGCCTTCTATTGTTATTTTGTCAATTTTTTCCAGTACATCTCTTGTGTCTTGAACGTAGGACTCGAGGTTTGTGACCATTTCCTTCAGGAGTGCATCTAGATATTTTCCTACCTTCTCTAGCGGTCCGTTAATTGCTGATATGATGGGTCTTCCGGGGGGATCTACTAGGGATTTGTGCACTTTCGGAATTATGTAGAAGACTGGGATGTTATGATCCTTCACGCTTATGTATTCGGCCTCTTGTTTTGTAAGTAGGCCTTAGCCCATTTGATTTTTTCATTGAGTTCCTTCATCACTTCAGGGAATGGGTTGTTCTCCAATCTCATATATGTGTCTGTTGCGTTTAGAAGTCGGAGGGCTTCTTTTTCGTACTTGGTTGCGTCCATTAGGACGGCGTTACCTCCCTTATCGCTTCGTTTTATTACGATGTTTTTTGACTCATTTAACTCCCTGATGGCTTGTCGCTCTTCTTTTGATATGTTGTCTCCTCCTATGTATGACCAGTCTATCTTATGTAGGTCAGTTTGAATTTGGTTAAGGAATACGCTTATCCATTTATTCTTATGTAACTGGGGCATGTTGAGGGATTTTATACGTATGTTGGATTTCCTGAATCTCTCATGGTAGTCTTCTTGTGAGGCGTCCTCATTCTCTTGTAGCAGCGAATTGAGGATTTCTAGAATCTTTTTATCGTTTTCATCTTGGGGTTCATCATCTTCTCTTGGTGTCGTTTGGTTTCTATATAATGATCGTAGATATACTTTACGTAGGAAGAGTCCTTGAATACAGTAAATTCATCCATTGTTGCCTTGGGTGAAAATGACAGGCCTCTTTGCAGCAATGTTATGTGACGTTTTTCTAATTGGAATTCCGACAGATTTATAATCTTCATGTCATCTATCGGCGTTTCTTGTGTGTTACTTTTATTTAGTTCCTTTGGCTCCTTGTTCTTGGTCCTCCTCTTTGTTTTGTCTGGTTTATTTCTCTGGAGTTGTTCTGGGAGGAGCCCGGGTGTTCCAAATGGGTTTCTGTTTCCCTGCCTGGCTCCTCCCCGGGTACCAAAAAAGTCACCGATTTTCTGCGTCTATCTTCATCCGTTTCGCTTGAATTGGGGTCACCTCTTGATCTTGACCTTGAGCCTCTTTGTCTTGATCTGTACCGTCTGCGTCTTCTTGATAGGTCAAATATTTGGCCCTTTTCCCAGTCTTCAATGCCTCTTTTGTATTTTGACTGCTTCGTTTTTTTCAGATTCTGTTGTGCTTTTTCTACCTCTTTTTTGAGGTTGTCATTTAATGTATTAAACTCATTGCAGTTTTTAAAGGGTTCTAGCCCTTTGATGCTTTCCGTTATTTGGTCCGTTAATTCTGCGAGTTGAATTCTTTCTTCTTCCACGATTAATTCCATTACTTCTATTCCGTGATCGATACATAAGTTTTGCCATTTTGGTAAGAATCTATCATTTTGTAGGTGCTCTGCTGGGATCACTCTTCATGGAAAACAAACGGCAATTATGGAGACATATCTAGTAAAACGGAACTATCCAGGACTGACCAAGTTTATGAAAAATAACCGATAGATTATGCCATGATTATGCCATATCTAAAATACATGAAAGCTTTATGCCCCATGTCAAGGAAATCACCCGATGTGTAAATCAAAACCACAAGAACTCCCTGAGTATCCAATCAAACTTTAACCCGATCACCTGTGAAGGCATGTACATATAGGGCACAGGAGGCGGGTTAAGTCACGTCCAGACGAAGCTACGCCACTCGGAAGCGAAACGCGTTAACGCCATCTTCACCGCCGGTGCAACGAGCAGTGTCACAGACGCGGACGGCGGGGGAAGCCAGCGAGAGCCGGAGGACCGGGATCAGCACACGCACCAGGCACTTCAGCGGCACTTCAGCGGAGGACGGGAACCAGAGCTGTGTGGCAATGGATCGGAGGTCAGGTAATTGACAACACCACACCATCCGGGAAGAGGGGTGAAGAATCAGCCGTTCGGCTGACAGAGTGTCTCTGATGAGACGGGGTAAACCACTGAGGCATTTCCCATTGAAGAAACCCAGATACACACTCTTCATAGTCCCCGAGAGATGGTGATAGACTTAAAACCACCTGACACCCTACCAATAGTGCCGCAAACACATAAATGAAAAGGAGACACTTATATGCTCTGCAACTTCTTAAACAACCAATTCACAAAGGACATATTAAGCACCAAAACGAGCCAATTGGAGGAGAAATTACCCTAGCCACCCACCACGGAATACTCCCACCTACCCTGCTTAATTAAGCAAAATACGACTGACTATCAATTTCCCCTACAAGTTCACAGACACACATCACAGGAAGGATACAGAAACGGTGTACACCACCAGAAATTATATTGATTAGTAGTAGCCCAGTGATGTCATTTATTATGCACCGGCCGGTACCCTGTTAATTGTTTATGTTATATGTTGATTGTCTTGTTTTTTGTGTTCATACTGGTCACATACCATACGAATAATCGAATATCTGTACGGTGTTGTACTTACATATTATTCACAAATAAATTGCTATAATTTACATTTTACTTTTGAATCTCTACATTTTTGTCCTGACCATCTAACCATTCTTAGTTCTGACCTCTGAACAGAACACCTTCTTCTTATAAATACACTTTAACCTCCATTCTTGGAGACTTGCTTGGTCAGTGGATCTTTACACAATAATTTGCAGCGGTTTACAGTCAAATTCCTGCTTTATTCTAGTTCCAAAGATGAATAAAGATAAGTCCCTTCATTGATAAGGCATCATCATGGTCTTGATGCACAATAGAGTCATCTTTGGATGCAGCCATTTGTTGATTGAGCTGCTCCAAAAAAGCTTAAACGGCCTTATTCAGACTGCCTTTTAGTAGCTTCCCAGGCTTGTCCTACTCTATTTCTCAATACCAAAGAAAGGTTTCTGAATTGTGCAATCAGAGGTGCTTCATTGAGAATGTACTCTTTTAAGTGGGCATCAGATGCATTTTGTTCCGATATGCAGGAATAGTTCAAATGGCTGCAATTTTGTTATGATAAGCCTTTACACCCTCTTAAGTTTCTATATGTATTTCTGCTCTTACGCTAAGTTATGTATGTTATCCTTGTTGAACTTGAATGTTCATTTTTGTGGTTCCTTAATAATTTTGTACAAAATATCAAGTCGAGACGGATATGATCATATCATAATATATGGATGCCTTCAGTAACTCTGAACATACATTAGTTAGTGCAGCTTCTGAATATAGAATATCTCCCCTGCCCCAAAATGATATATTCCATGCACTTTTCAAAGAGGAACGATAAAGGTATTGAATGATTTGAACATAAGTGGATGCTTATAGTAGATTAATTATAAGTACATATGGCTACCATGCACAGCTGCACCAGGTTCTGAGAGTTCCAGTTTTAGTAAATCTCCCCCAAAGTGTTATTGGCAGGATCACCGGAAACAAATGGGAAATCTTCCATTAGGCACAATAGTTGTCATTACTTTGGTGACAACCATGTTTCCTTCACTTTTGAGGGATTTCCTCTTCCTTCCTGTTTTGGCTATGGGATAGGAAATTAATGGAAATCTAACCAGTGATGGCAAACAACTGTCAGTGGTTACTGTAACTTCAATACCAGGCGCTTTTACCCCCTTCCTGCCCAGGCCAATTTTTAGCTTTCAGCTCTGTCACACTTTGACTGACAATTACGTGGTCATGCAACACTTTACCCAAACTACATTTTTATCATTTTGTTCACACAAATAGAGCTTTCTTTTAGTGGTATTTAATCACCACTGGGTGGTTATTTATTTTTTGCTAAATAAACAAAAAAAGACTGAAAATTTTGTGAAAAAATTAATTTTTCTTCATTTCTGATCTAAAATTTTGCAAATAAATAATCTTTCTTCATAAATTTAGCCCAAAATGTATTTTGCTACATTTCTTCTGTGAAATTAACCCAAATCAGTGTATATTATATAGTATATAGGAAAGTTATAAAGTCCAAAAAACTATGGTCTATAGATCTGAAAATTGATTATTCCTGATCTACTGACAGACTATCATTTCTTGAGACCCTAAAATGCTAGGATAGTAGAAATACCCCCAAATTACCCCTTTTTGGATAGTAGACAGTCCAAGGTATTTAGTAAGAGGCATGGTGGGTTATTTGAAGTTGACATTTTTTGTTATAATTTTTTTTAAAAGGAAGAAATTATAAAAAACAATGTTTCACAGTTTATTTGGGTTTTTTTCATACTGTCACTAGTACAGTACATATTTATGATCTATCTTTAGTCAAGGAATTCAACCTCAGTTTTGTCTGTAAGTGCTCACAACTAAATTGGCTTGTGAACAGAACTGAGCCAATGTAGCTATTGTTACATTGGGCCCTACCAAGAATAATATTAATGGGAAATGTGTACTTGAGATGCCTACCAGCACATCTGCCTAATAGCGATGGGCTTGGGCGTGTTCGAGTTCCCACGTGCCCAATCCTGCCAGAAAGCTGACACTGCACTCAGCTGATCACAGGCAGCTGCACAGATCGGGAAATATCCCGCTGCCTGTGACTAGCGGTGTGCAGTGTCGGCTTCCTTGCAGGATCAGGCAGGTGGGAACTCGAACACGCCCGAGCCCATCTCTACTGCCCTAATAAGTAGTAGCTGGAACATGGTTAATTTGTTAAAAGAGCAGAGGCTGTTCACTTAATAAAAAGAATGTTCACATATCTTAGTAAATAAGGTTATGCTTACTTTGAATACTCCATCATGTGGATGGAAAATAATAAAAAAAACATGTTTTGCTTGCACATGATTGGAACATTGATGTGAACACAGCTTCAACTAATGCTCTAATTTAAGTAAAAGGTAAATGAACATTTAGGACTCCTTCACACCAGGTGCATAGAGCTGTTTTGATCAACATTGATCAAGGCAGGTTCAACTCAAAAATCGTGTCCTATGTGTCCTGTTCACATCATCATACGTGTGCAATGATGGGCTCTGCATGAAAATGCAACATTTTACAAACATTGTAACAATGTATTGCACTGCCCCTACACATCGCACACTAGTAGGTATGTGTTATGCACAGCACAATGCACTGCTGCTGGTGTGAATGAACTTCAACTTTACAAAGTTAACATGCTCTATTGCTTTAGTAAATTAACCTTTAAGAAACAAATTTATCAGCCGCAGGTCTAGGGAACAAGGCACCACTCCCTAGAAATTAGGAAATACAGAAGTAATATACTACATAATTTTTTTTAATATATATCACATTTTATTGAAATACATTAAAATACTTAATTTTTAAAAGAAAATATATTCATTACAATTTAAATGTGGTCCAGACTAAGCCAAATCTGCTCACTGTACGCATGCTGTATGTGGTGGGCCAAATCGGGTGTGTCTGTATGATGGAGACTCCTATCGTGCCTTGGTTTACCCCCGCCTAGTCGCCCACACCCATGCTGAGGATGGTGTGGGGATGGGTGGAGAGCTTGGGTGCCTTTGGTGTTTGATAAACACTTGACCTGTACATGTGTAATGTGCATCTTGCATTTGGTGGAGTTATTTCAATTATGTACATCAGATGGTGAATTTATGTTTCTACTTATTGGTGATTTTTGTTGCATATATTGCACTTTGTATTTCTTGAAAACCTAATAAACTTTCATTATAAAAAACAAATGTGGTCCAGACATGTAGTACAGTGATTTTTGCTTGACATGTTTCGCCAACAAAATGTCTTCCTCAGGAGACTTTTTGAAAATTATTGTACACAAAAATCACTGTAAACATATGGTCCTCCTATGACACACTGATATTCCTTTGACGTTAGCCGTATGGCCTCTATGGTAGCACATATTTACTTAGCCGCATTTCCAGAGTAAGAGCGGTCTTTCAAATGACTCATTATGATTTGAATGTATATGAAATAATTATGTCTGAATAAAGCTAATAGGGCTCTTTTGCCCCATATAATATTATGTCTAAATGTGTAGCTTTCTGTTTACAGTGAATACCGTATTTTGTACAGTAATTTTCAAACAGTCTTCTGAGGAAGCCATTTTGTTGGCGAAATATGTCAAGCAAAAATTGCTGTACTACATGTCTGGACCACATTTAATTGTATTGAATACAGTTTCTTTTAAAAATTAAGTATTTGAATGTATTTCAATAAAATTTGATATTCATTTAAAAAAAAATATATAGTATATTACTTCTGTGTTGGCACCTTAAAAGTCCCTAATCCAAGAATTCTGTGTATTTTCAACCCTTAAAAAATTGGGTTTGAGCATTGTGCAACCAAATTTAAATTCCTTACATTTTTGGGCTACTTCATATGATGTTGTAAGCTTTTAAAGAATGACCTGATTGTGATATGGGACAGTGCCTATTTTTTGTACAATCTGTAATAATAATAATAACAATAATTTTAAAATCTAACTTTTTATATTCTTACTATAAAAAAAACTTTGTTTAATTACCTAAGGCATAGAGGTATATTTATATAGCAATAAATGTAACATTTACCAAATATTCACTGCAGGTAAATTAATTACTTTTTAGTTTTAAACACATTCACCCGGAAAATTTACATGCAGTGAATGTTTAATCAATGTAACATTCACTGCTTTATAAATATACCCCATGCTGTTTACACTATGTAGTAGATTTTTTAGGAAATGCAATTTGTACAGTAATTATAACGATTATTGGAAGGGTGGATAAAACAAAAAAATATATAAATAATTTAAATGAAGCAAAATGTTTACCCTAAACTATGCATAATCTGAAATACTGTTTCAGTATAATACATTATTTTTTTGAATATAACATAAAACATCAGATGACATTTGTTTGTGAAAATATATATGTGAACAAAAATCAAGCTAAAATAAATAAAAACAAATGCATAATATACTGTATTCATAAATTTTTGAAAAGGGTGGGGCGATTTGGGGTACAAATGTGGTGATATGAATTATAAGGATATTAGAATTCAATGTATAAAATCTGTCGGAGAAAAGGGGGAGAGCTAACCCAGGCATGCCATAATCCGAAGGGAAAGTACAAGAAAAAGGGGGGTCTAGCAAATGCTGACCTACAATGTGGACTTTAGGGGGAACATCATTGGATAGTCAGTAAATTGACTAAAAATGTAATTTTATTAATTCATTCTAAAAACAACAGTATAAACAAACACTGAAAGGTAAAAAGATCGAGGGGATAATGCCCTCAATGAAGATTCATAGTATACACAACATGGGGTAGAGTCATTGTCAATATACAATACATGAATTCATAAAATGACATTTTTATTCAATTTACTGACTATCCAATGATGTGCCCCTAAAGTCCGCATTGTAGGTCAGCATTTGCTAGACCCCCCCCCTTTTTTTTTTTTTAAATGGTATTGCTTAAAAGGATGGGATTTATTAAAACAATATACATTTAGAGGTATAGTATATTATAGTAAGTTTGTCTTTGCCACAGAAATAAACACATGAATATTAAATTCCAGCAGCTGCTGTGATTAAAGTATAAAAATACTATTTATATATATATATATTAATATATATAAATATATATTAATATTAATTAAAGATAAATATATGACAATGCTACTTATAAATATTGTTGTACTTTTCTCAAACCAAAAAAGTTAGCTACGTCCTAAAATAAATCAATAAATGTGCAAATAAATAATTCAATTCATATGTGACATGTACAAATTTTAATTTAAATTTGTACATGTGACATATGAACTGAATTTTTTTATTTGAACTTTTTTTTAATTTATTTTATGAATTAGCACAATTTTTTGGTTTGAGAAACCAAAATAATAACTAGCGCTGTCATATATTTACCTTTAACAGTATAATACTGTATATGTTACAAGATGAAAATGATCAATGTGTGTGGGGCAATGTGGGGATTATGGATGTAGTAAGTTGATACATAAGGGAATTAGAAAATCTTTAGAAAGTCCAACCCTTTTGCACTCCCTTTCCACTGAAAGTATATATTTCCAATGAATCCCATCCTTTTTAATGATAAAGTCAGGTACAGAAATCACACAAAGTCACATGGAGGGTGTATTACAAAGCCGCCCTACAATTATTTAGCTGTGCAGCGTGTTAATTAACTGAGAGTAATAGCAGGTGTGTGGCTGGTGGCAGGTGCAATCTTGCTTCATTACTTTACTTGTTATTAATCTTTTGTATTCTGTGACCCACATGGAAAATGCTTTGGTTCAAGCCCTTTTTTCTCTTATCTGTTCTTGCCCAATGCCATCAGGTGTCTAAACAACAGTTAAAATATAGACTTAAATATTGCGCTGTTGTTAAAGTAATATAAATATATTTTTATCAATAATATTTTTTAAACACATACGTATCTTGCCAAGTAGGAATATGTGCAACTCTGTTTTTGCTTGACAGTATGAATTATGGGATAAGACAGCTGTAAGTACGACAAGTGAAAGATACATGTGCTTGTTTCAAAAGAACATACAGGGTGTAGAAAAAAAAATATAAATAAATAAATAAATAAATAAAGTGGTCGTAAAGGGAGAAGGTTTTTACCTTCATGGTTTTTACCTATTCCATGCATGAAAATAAAAAAAACCTTAGTGAAGCTTCAACCCCTCTCCCCCAGCCCCCTCTCCCCCAGCCCCCACTGACCACCCCCTGATTCTTACCTGAGCCCAATCTCAGTCTAGCAATGTACATGAGATTCGAACCTCTCTTGGCTTCCTCACTCCTCATTGGCTTAGAGACAGAAGCAGGAGCCATTGGCTCCTGCTGCTGTCAATCACAGTCAGTGAGGAGGGAGCAGGGCTAAGCCATACTCTGTGTGTATTTTAGGGACAAATAGAGCTGGCCCAGGAGCGTAGCATACTGGAGTGCCCCCTCTAACTGATCATTGTTTGCTATATGCCCTTGTGTTGAGCCTCCATTTTTCTTTGCAGATCAACAAAGCTCAATGGAGATAGCGTGAATGAACCCTAATGCTGAGAAACACAATTATGCCTCTTACAAAATACCTTAGACTGTCTTCTACAAAAAGGGGTAATTTGGGGGTTATTTGTACTGTTCTGGCATTTTAAGGGCTGAAGGAAATGAGATAGGCCATCAGTACATCAGGGCTGATCACTTTTTAAATATATATACCATAGTTTGTAGATGCTATAACTTTCACACAAACCAATTAATATACACTTATTGGGATTTTATTTTACCAAAGACTTGTAGCAGAATACATTTTGGCCTAAATTTATGAAGAAATTAGATTTTATTGAACATTCTAGCTTTAGTTCAGTTTCTGTAACAAAGTGGAGAAAATAACTATTTGATCCTCTGCAGATTTTGTAAGTTTACCCATTTGCAAAGAATCAAAGGGTCTATAATTTTTATCATAGGTGTATTTTAAATGATAAAGACAGAATATTAACCAAAAATCCAGAAAAAACACATGATGTTCTAAATTTAGTTGCAGTTCAGTGAGAAAAATAAGTATTTGATTCCCAAGCAAGACGTTTCTTGTAGTTAGTAACCGGGTTTGCACACATCTCAGGAATAATTTTGGTCCACTATTTTTTACAGATCTTATATCCTTTTACAGATCTTAAATCCTTAAGGTTTCTTGGCTGTTGCTTGGCAACTCAAAGTTTTAGCTCTCTCCATAAATTTTCTATAGGATTAAGGTCTGGAGACTTACTCGGCCACTCCATAACCCTAATGTGCTATAGCCACTCCTTTGTTGCCTTGGCGGTATGTTTGGGGCCATTGTCATGCTGAAAGACCCATTCATGACCCATCTTCAGTATTCAGGCTGAGGGAAGAAGGTTCATATCCAAGATTTTACAATACATGGCTCCATCCATTGACCGCTCACTGCAGCAAAGTCAGCCTGTACCTTTGAAAAGTGTATAAAGGGTGTGCTGATATGGTGAGTTTTGCTGCAACCAAAGATCCAAATATTGGCTTGGAAATAATTGAAATGTGAAATAGTTAGTCTGGTGCGCTAAATAATATTAGTGTCACTCTAAAATGGTCAAAACACACAGAGTGACAAAGAAACTATAGGTGCACTCCAACAAATGTAACCATATAGTTACCGAAACAATAAAATCATATGTGCTAAATCGTGATATATAAAACCACTAATAAATAATTAACAATTATTAAATAAATGTGCAATAATCCCAAAGGGATGTGCAAAAGTCCCATATATGGTGTCTCAAATAAAAGTCCGAAACTCTAAATACTGAGAAAACAATTGTGAACAACTCCAGGTGATGAGATGAAAATACGATATAATAGGTGCTCCAAACAAAAACACGTGTCAGGTGCTTATATCTTGTGTCCCACCACCTTAAGGATTTACTTCTTACCAGCAGGCAGAAAAACAGCCACCTCAAGAGAGGTTGACTCCTTGTGCTGTGAGAGGTAATACACTATTCCCACACCTTGTGGAAGAGATATAAGAAGCCTCTTACCAGATGGATTAAATCCGAGGTGTGTATCTGTCCCCTTAAAGGGGCTGTTTCCCCCCATCACAGTGGGTCAATTCTTGGTTTTAGTGCAGAGGATCCCTTGTAGCCTTTATACTCCTTCCTGGTCCCCAAATTTTAGATGGCTGACACGGTGGCAGGAATCTATTTTTTTTACAATCCAGTTACAGATGGCTGATATTCTGTGGCAGCTGTTGGTCACTACCGAAGTTACAGATGGTCGGTCACTTCTCCGTTCTCATTACCTGTTTTTCTCTTCTTGGCTCTACAGACAGTGAAGTGTTCACTTTTAGGCTGGTGCAGACCTAGAAGTGTTCCCTCAGTGTTCTGGCTGAGGGAAGAAGGTTCATATCCAAGATTTTACAATACATGGCCCCATCCATTGACCGCTCATTGCAGCAAAGTCAGCCTGTACCTTTAGCAGAGAAACAGCCTCAAAACATAATGTTTCCACCTCTGTGCGTGACTGTAGGGATGGTGTCATAGTCAGCATTTTTCTTCCTATGCATTATGCTTTGGGGCTGTTTCTCTGCTAAATGTACAGGCTGACTTTGCTGCATTAAGGGCCAATGGATGGGGCCATGTATTATAAAATCTTAGATGGGCACCTTCTTCCCTCAGCCAGAACACTGAAGATGGGTCTTCCAGCATGACAATGACCCAAAACATACCGCCAAGGCAATAAAGGAGTGGCTCAAGAAGAAGCACATTAGGGTCATGAAGTAGGCCTAGTCAGTCTGCAGACCTTAATTCTATAGAAAATATATGGAGGGAGCTGAAACTTCAAGTTGCCAAGCGATAGCCAAGAAACATTAAGGATTTAGAGAAGATCTTTAAAGAAGAGTGGACCAAAATCCCTTCTAAAATGTGTGCAAACCTGGTTACCAACTACAAGAAACGTCTTACTTCTGTGCTTGCCAACAAGGATTTCTCCACCAAGTACTAAGTCATATTTTGCTTGGGGATCAAATAATTATTTTACTCCCTGAACTGCAACTTAATTTATAGCATTTCTTTTATGTGTTTTATCTCTGGATTTTTGGTTGATATTCTGTCTCTATCATTTAACCACTTAAGCCCCGGAGGATTTCGCTGCTTAAAGACCAGGGCCTATTTTGCAATTCGGCACTGTGTGACTTTAACTGACAATTGCACGGTCGTGCAACGCTGTACCCAAATGAAATTGATTTCCTTTTTTTCCCACAAACAGAGATTTCCTTTGGTGTTATTTGATCACCTGTGCGATTTTTACTTGCGTTATAAACAAAAAAAGAGCGACAATTTTGAAAAAAAAACAATATTTTTCACATTTTTTTATATGAAATTCCCCCCAAAAAAATGTAAAAATCAAAATTTTTTTAACATTTTAGGCCAATTTGTTTTCTGCTACATATTTTTGGTGAAAAAAATTGCAATAAGCGTATTTTGATTAGTTTGCACAAAAGTTATTGTGTTTACTAAGTAAGGGAAAGATTTATGTAATTTTTATTGTTTTTTTTTTGTAACTAGTAATGGCAGTGATCTGCGATTTTTTTTGCGGGACTGCGACTTTGCGGCGGACAGATCGGACCCTTGACTGACATTTTTGACACTTTTGGGGGTACCAGTGACATTACTACAGTAATCAGTGCTATACATATGCACTGTTACTGTAAAAATGACACTGGTAGGGAAGGGGTTAACTTTATTAGACATCCAGGGGTTAAGTGTGTCCCTAGGGGCGTGCTTATAACTGTAAAGGGGCGTGGCTTTTGATGTAACCACAGAGACATACGATCCTACATAGCAGGATCATATGATCTCTGCAGTTATACCAGGGAGAATGACAGGCGGCTTTGTTTACATTAGCCGCCTGCCTTTCTCCCTCTCCAGCGGGAGATCGTGAGTGATCGGCGGACATCGGAACCGCCGGTCACTCGCGCTGGGATGGCAGTGAACGAGCAGGGGCAGGAGCGCACCTCCGGTGGCACGCGCTCGCCCCTTATTGGCTCGCGGGGGCGAGTGACGTACCCATACGTCACTTTGCCCAGGGGGGGCTGACCACCGCAGTATATGTACTTGCGGCGGTCGGCAAGTGGTTAAAATACACCTATGATAAAAATTATAGACCCTTAATTTTTTGGTGAGTGAGCAAACTTACAAAATCTGCGGGGGGATCAAAAAGTTATTTTCCCCACTATAGCTTGTTCTGCACTTTCACATTTCACTTAGAATTACTTTTTAAAAATGTAATAGGAGATGATAAATGTGTGATTGAAAAAAAAATTGTTTTTATAAACCACACTCCTAAAAAAAGTAAGGATGAGAAATTTTGTTTTTTATTTAGTTTGACAAAATAATATAAAAGCTCTAATGAGCTGGGCCCTCTGATTCCTACTGTATTAAAATGTTTTGTAGTTGTATTGTCTACCCTCAAGTTGTAAAGCACTACATAAACTGTCGGCGCTATATAAATCCTATATAATAATAATAATAAAGTGAATAAATGCTGTGACTGTTCTTGGATTTGCTCAAAATACTGAAAATATGATGGCACTGAAAAACTGAATTGAAACAGGTGCAGTACTGTTACCCTTAGCTATTAATTAAAAACTGTGTTTTTTTTTTTTTTTTTTGTGGCTCTGACATTAAATTAAAGATTCTGATGTGTTCTATGACCAGCAAAGGCACTGAATGTGGCAAAACATTGTTACCAAAAAGCCACGTTATTCATTAATGCTCAGAAAAGCCACATATTACCCATTGATGTTTTGGTAAGAAAAGCTAATCGCTGTATTTCCTGTAGTGGCCATTATTAGCACATATTTTTTTTTGGGTGCCCGCAGTATTAAGGGTAATCATGGATTACAGATTACAGACCGTTTTTAAGAATGGAGTTTTCTGCTCTAATTCTAAATCCTGCCATCTAATATCATTAAGTTAAGAACGTATGCTTAGAACTAAGCTGATGGTTTTCTTTTGTAATCCATGATTATGTCCCGATATTGTGGGAATAATATAAAAGGCTATTTATTAAGCGATGCCATCTGTAAAATGTGCTTAAACAAATGTTAATTCCAAGGCTATCTGATTTCATTTTTTATCTGTAAATATAAACTTAATGGAATATTAGGTTGCCAAAATCTAGATGGATTTATTTTTTAATGTGTTAATGGTGTGCTGTTGTACATAAAACCTGCCATGTAGTATGGGACAATGCATTTTAAAACACATTTGTTTTTTTTTAACCTCAAGACTCTCTAGGTCATTGACATGGAACAAATTTTGAGATAAAGCACTTGGCATTTTCTCCAGCTTTCATTTTCTGTAAGCTTGTTTCAAGCAAACAATGGGAGAACATACATTTTTTTCAAATAACTAAAGGTGCCTGGGCTGTAATGTTGTGTATATGTGTGGAGGGGAATGCAAATGGAGCATTCCAAAGAATTTTATCAGTGTTATGGATTAAATCACTGCCAGAGTCAATACTGTGAATGCAGCAAGTCATGGGCCCATCCCCTCAGGGCTTACCACAGCACCCTTAATTCACAATGTATCAATGCAGAGAACGGATTATAAATGCATTTAGAAAGACTGCCCACAACCAAAAGACTGAAGAGAATTTGTGGGGGAATCCAATAAAGCTGCTGCACCACTTTTCTGGAAGTAACCACTTGACCCCCCTTCATGAATAGGCCATTTTTTGCGATATGGCACTGCGTTACTTTAACTGACAATTTTGTGGTCCTTTATTTAACCACTTGCCGACCGCTCACTGAGCTGGTACTGCGGCAAAGTGGCTCATTATCGTTCAGCGACGTAGACCTACGTCGCTGGACTCCTCCCCTTGTGGGCAGAGCGCGCACGCCGCCGGAGGCTCGCTCCCGCTGTATTCAGACACAGTGGGAGTCGGGCCAGGGGAGGAAAGGCGGTGATCACCGCCGCTCTTCCCCGATCGTCGGGGATCGAGTGAGGAGATCCGCCCGCTTGTGTAAACAAAGCGGGCGGATCTCCTATGTGACAAACAGTCACAGATTACAGGATTCAGCATAGTTGAACCTGCGATCTGTGCCTGTGTCACACAGTCCCCTCCCCCCACACACGTCAGTAAGCACCAGGCATACAATTAACCCCTAGATCACCAATAAAGTTAACCCCTTCCCTGCCAGTGTTATTCTTACAGTAGCAGTGCATATGTATAGCACTGATTACTGTAGTAATGTCACTGGTACCCCCAAAAGTGTCAAAAATGTCAGATAGGGGTCTGATCTGTCCGCCGCAATGTCGCATTCCCGCAAACAAAATCGCAGATCGCCGCCATTACTAGTTAAAAAAAACAATAAAAATTATATAAATTTCCCGTAGTTAGTAAACGCAATAACTTTTGCGCAAATCAATCAAAATACGCTTATTGCGATTTTTTTTTAGCAAAAATATGTAGCAGAAAACAAATTGGACGTAAAGCAGGAAAATCCTCCGGTGGGGAAGTGGTTAATTTTTATCTCAAAAATAGAGCTTTATTTTAGTGGGATTTGTTAACCACTGTGTTTTATTTATTTTTTTGCGCTATAAACAAATACAATTTTGAAAAAAAAAAAAAACAACAATACTGTGACGAGAGTCACTTTCTTTGGGGGGGCCCGTGGATTACAGCTTACCCTAGAGAGGTTGGGAAATCCCTGTCTCAGCCCCCTAGGTCCCTCTTATGTGTAAATCACCCTGTGTCTATTAGAGGCACAGGGTGACCAAGAAAATGATGGACAGCTACTTAATAGACACTGAGAATTTGGTTTGGATTACTTCAAATGGGACAGTTTATCCACAAAATCCATCAAGAAATCTATGATAAATTAATTCCACTGTTTTAGAATGATGGAACATCGTGTAAGCTTTGCCTCATAGACTCATAGCCTCATAGACTATTGTAGGTCTTGTCTGTTTCATAAGGTGTTCTGTGTTTATACGTATGTGGGATAATGTTTAATGTCCTTTGTTTTAGCCTTGTTGCTGGCCAGTCTAGTCACCCAGGTGGGTTTAAGTGCTCTAAGAGTTAATAAGCATGTTAATTATAACATTGTCTAGCTCTGGATTCTCATTCCCCTATTGTTTCTGTCCAGATGGCTAGTTAATTAGCTCAGGCTAATTATGTTTCTGTATACAATTTCATCTGCATATGATAATGTAATCAGGCTCACCTGACCTGGTCGGGCATATATTCTGTGTGAGTTTGTTCAATAAACAGTTCCAGATCTTACACAAGCTATTCTCGGCTAGTCTTTTATGTAGGGTAGCTATAATATCTGATATCTATGTTCAAGACTGAAGGAAGCGGTATACTGACGGAATAATGCAAGAACATTGTGGGTCCGTTCCGTCACAAATACTTTTTACTTTCTGCTTAAAAACACATGTAGTAAAAAAAATAATGTAGTAAAAAAAAAAAATATTTCTTCATAAATTTAGGCCAATATGTATTCTGCTGAATCCCAATAGGTGTGAATTGATTGTTATAGTGTTTACAAACTATGGTATATATTTATGGAATTTTTATAATTTTTTTCTTTCTAAATCTTAGTAATGACGGTGTTCAGCGACTTATAGCGGGACTGCGATATTGTGGTGGACAATTGGACACTAACTGACACTTTGCTGGAACCATTGACACTAATACTGTATATATATATACATATATATATATATATATATATATATATATATATATATATATATATATATATATGTGTAAATATGCACTGTCACCGTACTAGTGACACTGGCTGGGAAGGGGTTAACATCTAGGGTGATCAAAGGGTTAATGTGTGCATAGCCAATGTTTTTGTGTACTGTGCTTGGTGCTGTTTGATTTTTTTTAATCAGGAACACAAAATCCATTTCTTCTCCCCTGTCAGAACTGAGATCTGCCTTGTGTACATAGGCTGATCCCTGTTCTGTGTATTGTACCAACGATCTGTGGGTGCCAGGGGACATCCAGTGCCTGGCACCCGCAGATTGGCTTCTGTTGTGAATATTCACAGCAGATTGCACGCACTCTCTGCAGGGGGAAGTGCAGAACCACGTATATTTACGTGATTCTGCACAGGAGAGCTGCCCTGTAGCAATAAAACTGTTATGGGGAGGTCTTTAAGTGGTTAATTGCTCTTGGTAATGTGTTGTGCCTATTAAAAAAAAAAATAATAAGTCAGCTTTGGCTTTGACAGCGAATTTAGGTAATTCTAATTTGCTACACTTCTACATTGTGGTGCAACACCTGCGCCAAATTTTAAATAAAATACCAACAGTTTATATCTTATAAAAGTAAAGCTAGTTAAGACCACCTTTCTTTTGGTATACAGAGATGGATTTTGCAAAAGTGTCTCGCATGGGTTCTAAAAAGCAGCAAAGCTTGCGCCAATTTCAATTTCTAGACAAATACATGAATTTGGCGCACACTACGTCACTTTTAGAATGTATGTGAGACACTTTTCCTTTTCTTTTTTTGAGTGGAGAGATTTGACTTTGGAGGAGTTCAAAATGTTTTTGGGCCTCACGATAAACATGGGTGTTACAAAATAAAAAAAAAAATGAAGGACATGCCTATTGGTCCACCCACCCCATGCACTATATGCCCATATATTATTCCCTAATATCCAGGTCCAGGTATGAAATGATTATGCGCTTCCTTCATTTCAGTGACAACAGCCAGTGCCCCCCCCAAAATCATCCAAATTTTGACAAGTTATATAAAATTCGCCCCCTCATAAATTATTTTTCCCAAAGTTTTGCAGAACTTTACATCCCTGATCAAAACGTATGTGTGGATGAATCCCTGCTACACTTTACAGGCCGGCTAGGAATATAGCAATATATTCCTAGCAAAAGGTCCAAATATGGGGTCAAATTATATAAACTGTGCAAAAGAGCCACGGGATATCTGTATGCGTTCCGCATATACGAAGGAAGAGATTCCCAGCTCGATCCCCCTGACTGCCCGGCCTACATGGGCACAAACGGAAAGGTTGTATGCAGTGGCGGCTGGTGCTCAAAATTTTTGGGGGGGCGCAAAAAGAAAAATGTAATAGGTATTGCTTCGCGCCAAAAAACGCAGTAAAAAAATTGCGTGACTTTGAAGCTGTGCCCCCTTCAATGCAATGAACACTGTGCTGTGCTCCCTTCAATGCAATGAACACTGTGCTGTGCCCCCTTCAATGCAATGAACACTGTGCTGTGCCCCCACAATGCAGAGTTTAGCGTGCATGCCCCTTTCAATTCAGAGCGCCACAGCATTGTCCCCAATCACTGCAGAGCGCCACAGCATTGTACCCCAATAAATGCAGAGTGCCCACAGCATTGTACCCCAATGATTGCAGAGTGCCACAGCATTGTATCCCAATAAATGCAGAGTGCCCACAGCATTGTACCCCAATAAATGCAGAGTGCCCACAGCATTGTCCCCCAATAAATGCAGAGTGCCCACAGCATTGTCCCCCAATAAATGCAGAGTGCCCACAGCATTGTACCCCAATGATTGCAGAGTGCCACAGAATTGTACCCCAATGATTGCAGAGTGCCACAGCATTGTACCCCAATGATTGCAGAGCGCCACAGCATTGTACCCCAATGATTGCAGAGTGCCCACAGCATTGTCCCCCAATAAATGCAGAGTGCCCACAGCATTGTCCCCCAATAAATGCAGAGTGCCCACAGCATTGTACCCCAATGATTGCAGAGTGCCACAGAATTGTACCCCAATGATTACAGAGTGCCACAGCATTGTACCCCAATGATTGCAGAGCACCACAGCATTGTACCCCAATAAATGCAGAGTGCCCACAGCATTGTACCCCAATGATTGCAGAGTGCCACAGCATTGTATCCCAATAAATGCAGAGTGCCCACAGCATTGTACCCCAATAAATGCAGAGTGCCCACAGCATTGTCCCCCAATAAATGCAGAGTGCCCACAGCATTGTCCCCCAATAAATGCAGAGTGCCCACAGCATTGTACCCCAATGATTGCAGAGTGCCACAGAATTGTACCCCAATGATTGCAGAGTGCCACAGCATTGTACCCCAATGATTGCAGAGCGCCACAGCATTGTACCCCAATGATTGCAGAGTGCCCACAGCATTGTCCCCCAATAAATGCAGAGTGCCCACAGCATTGTCCCCCAATAAATGCAGAGTGCCCACAGCATTGTACCCCAATGATTGCAGAGTGCCACAGAATTGTACCCCAATGATTACAGAGTGCCACAGCATTGTACCCCAATGATTGCAGAGCGCCACAGCATTGTACCCTAATGATTGCAGAGTGCCACAGCATTGTATCCCAATAAATGCAGAGTGCCCACAGCATTGTCCCCCAATAAATGCAGAGTGCCCACAGCATTGTCCCCCAATCAATGCAGAGTGCCCACAGCATTGTACGCCAATAAATGCAGAGTGCCCACAGCATTGTCCCCCAATCAATGCAGAGTGCCCACAGCATTGTACCCCAATAAATGCAGAGTGCCACAGCAATGTACCCCAATAAATGCAGAGTGCCCACAGCATTGTCCCCCAATCAATGCAGAGTGCAGCGTGCGTGCTCCCTTCAATTTAATGCACTTACCTGGCGGCGGCGGCGGCGGGTTCTTCCCTCCTCGATCCAGTCCGTCCTCTATGCGGCGGCGGGAAGGAGATCGGCTTCTCGCTCGTCCTCCGAGCGGCGGTGATGGTGAGTGACTGACTCACGCACCGGCACCGCCCCCCATTGTGACGTCAGGGATCGGATGTCCTGGATGATGATTGGTCCAGGCTGGAGACTGGACCAATCACAGCCAGGATATCCGAAAGTGGGGGTGTCCAATCGCAAGGACTTGCGATCGGGTTACGCCCCCAGAAGGCTGCCGATCGGCGCCTCTTCTGGGACGTAACCCCACCCCCCCCTAGCCACCACTTCCATTACAAAGGCCGGCGAACCCAAATTTTTTATTTTGTAAAACTTTATTTATCATTTTTTTTTCTTTTTTTCAGGGGTAGGGGGGCGGCGCCCTGGCGCCCGCTATGCACGGGCCGCCACTGGTTGTATGGGACCTGGTGTACCCACTGCTGAGGAAAGGTTACCACATATACCTGGATAATTATTATACCAGCCTGCCCCTTTTCAAACATCTCTACCTTGAAAAAACCCTGGCCTGCGGAACCACCAGGAAGAACAGGAAGGGCTTCCCACAATCCTTGGTGAATAAAAAAATGAGAAAGGGGGAAATAGCAGCTTTGAGAAACAACGAAGTGCTGGCCTTGAGATGGAAGGATAATAGAAATTTGTATATAATGTCCACCATCCATAACCACACCACAGTTGAGGTTCGAAGAAGAAGAGGTCCCATTCAAAATCCAACGTGCGTCCAGGATTACAATCTTTACATGGGGGGGGATGGGGGGTGGATTTTAATGACCAAATGCTTCAGCCCTACTTAGCAACAAGGAAGTCCCGTTTCTGGTACAAGAAAGTTGCAATTTATTTACTTCAATTGGCCTTTTATAATGCTTATGTTATCTACGCCAAATCCACTGAAAACCCCATCTCCTTCCTAAAATTAATTGAAGAAACTATCATGACCCTCGTCTACCAACAAGGACCCCCCTAGAAAACCTTTGCTCTGACGCTGCTAGCTGACTTGGTTCTCTCCGGGTTTCGTAAATTCCGGATTAGGGTCTGGAGTCCAGAGGCTTCAAAGAGATTTGGGTGGGAGAAGCCTCTACCCCTGTCCCCAGGTCTTACCTGACCGAGGCCCTCAGCTGACTTACTACCATCATGCCTCTGCCTGCTGCATGATATTAGCTGTAGCAAAAGACAGTATGCTAATGAAGGGCTGGAGAGTGGTACAATGATTGTCTGCAGTGTACTAGGACCAATATTATGGCTCTGCTGACCATGTATCTGCCTGGAAAATTCCTTTGGACAAATGCTACAGCTGTGCTGACAATATCCCAGTATTGACTATAGACTATATTCCTGCCTGCTGCCTAGAAAATTTCTATTGAAGTCGCTAAGCATGTCCCTGCCTGCTGCCTGGACTAATGCTCTCCTCTGTGGACAACTGCACTACTAAAACCACAGGTAATACTTTTTTTTACACTTTCCTTTATAGAAAGTATTTTGTAGTGTAATTCTTGGTTTGTACATGCTATGTGTTAGAAATATGAGGGGCCTTCAAAAATGATAGGTTGTCAGGAAATTAGATGTGTATTTTATGTTCTCAGAATGCCTGACGGTGCTACTTGAATGTTGGGCCTCTGTATGTGATCAGGCTATGTAAAAGTCTCACACGTGTGGTATTTCCATACTTAGGAGGAGTAGCAGAATGTATTTTGGGGTGCAATTTTTGCTATATACATGCAACCACTTACCGACCGCCTAACGACTATATACGTCGGCCATTTAAAGCTAAATACTGGGGTTATGGCAGCAGATAGCTGCCATAACCCTGGTATTTTTTTAAACGGCTGGCGGTCGGCTTTTAGATAAGAGTGGTCCCAGTGGCGGATTCACTGCGGAATCACCCTTACGGTGCAGGGGAAGAAGTGCCCCCCCTCCCGCCGCATCCCAGACGCTTTCCCAGCTTACCGGACCTGCCGGCAGCGGGGAAATTTATCCGGTCCCGAATCCTCAGAGACAGGAAGTCGAGATCCTCCAAGACCATAGAGTCGAGTGCAAGATGGCCCTCACTCGACTCTATGGTCTTGGAGGACCGGAGCTACAATAAAAACGTTGTTGCCTAGCAACCGGTTTAAAGGGATGTTTTTTTTTGGTTTTTTTCAACAATTTTTTTTTCTTTTTTAGTATAGTTGTGAGGTGTGAGGCCTTTTTGACCCCAGATCTCACAATAAAGAGGATCTGTCATGCCTATTTCTATTAACAGGGGTTTTTGCGTTCCTTGTAATAGGAATAAAAATGATCAAAACATTTTTTTTCTTAAAAACTGTGTAAAAATAAAAAAATAATAAATAAAATAAATAGGAAAAAAAAATTAAAGTGCCCTGTCCCCGTTAGCTTGCACACAGAAGTGAACGCATACACAAGTCCCGCCCACATATGTAAACAGTGTTCAAACCACACATGTGAGGTATTGCTACGATCGTTAGAGCGAGAGCAATAATTTGAGCCCTAGGCCTCCTCTGTAACTCTAAGCTGGTAACCTGTAGAAATTTTTAAAATGTTGCCTTTGGGTATTTTTAAGTACCAATGTCTGGCGCCATTCCGCGACTGTGCGCAATTTTGAAGCATGACATGTTGGGTATCTAATTACTCGGCGTAACATTATCTTTCACATTATGGAAAAAAATTGGGCTAATGTTACTGTTTTATTATTTTTTAATTAAAAAAAGTGATTTTTTTTTTCAAAAAAATTGCGTTTGGAAGACTGCTGCGCAAATATTGTGTGATAAAAAATATTGCAACGATCTCCATTTTATTCTCTAGGGTCTCTGATAAAAAATATATATATATAATGTTTGGGGGTTCTAAGTAGTTTTCTAGCAAAAAAAATGATTTTAGCTTGTAAACACCAAGTGTCAAAAATAGGCCCAGTCTTAAAGTGGATAAATGGACAACTTTGTGTAAAGTGCTACTTGGATTTTGGGCCTCTGTATGTGGCTAGGCTGTGTAAAAGTGTCACACATGTGGTATCGCCATACTCAGGAGGAATAGCAGAATGTATTTTGGGGTGCAATTTTTGCTATGTACATGCTATGTGTTAGAAATATTGCGTAAATGGACAACTTTGTGTAAAAAAAAATGCGTTTTCATTTTCTTTCAACATTTTCCAAAAACTTGTGGGAAAAAAATGACTTATTCAAAAGACTCATTATGCCTCAAAAATTATACGTTGGGCTGTTTGCTTCCAAAATTGGGTCATTTTATGGGGGTTTCCATTGTCCTGGTGCTCCAGGGCCTTCAAAAGCGCGATAGGTTGTCAGGAAATTATATGTGTAATTTGTGCTCCTAGAATGCCGGATGGTGCTACTTGGATGTTAGGCCTCTGTATGTGGCCAGGCTGTGAAAAAGTCTCACACATGGGATATTGACATACTCAGGAGGAGTAGCAGAATGTATTTTGGGGTGCAATTTTTGCTATGTACATGCTATGTGTTGGAAATACTGCATAAATGGACAACTTTGTGTAAAAAAAATGTGTTTTCATTTTCTTTCCACAGTTTCCAAAAACTTTTGGAAAAAATGACACGTTCAAAAGACTCATTGTGCCTTAGGCCTCTGTATGTGGCTAGGCTGTGAAAAAGTCTCACACATGTGGTATCGACATACTCAGGAGGAGTAGTAGAATGTGTTTTGGGGTGTAGTTGCAAGTATACATATGCTGTGTGAGAGAAATAACCTGTTAATTGGACAATTTGTAAAAAAAAAAAAAAAATCTTAATTTTGAAAAGAATTGTGGGAAAAAATTACAACTTCAAAAAACTCACCATGCCCCTTATTAAATACCTTGCAATGTCTACTTTACAAAAAGGGGTCATTTGGGGGATGATTGTACTTTCCTGACTTTTTAGTGTCTCAAGAAATGAGATAGACCTTCAGTACATCAGGTGTGATCAAGTGTGATCAATTTTCAATGATTAGCGCCATAACATGTGGACTCTATAACTTTCACAAAGACCAAATAATATACACTTATTTGGGTTATTTTTACCAAAGATAAGTAGCAGTATAAATTTTGGCCACAATTTGTGAACAAAAATTACTAATTTGCAAAATTGTATGACAGATACAAAGAAAAATGCGTTTTTTCACAATATTTTCAGTATTTTTTTATTTAAAGCACAAAAAATAAAAAACCCAGTAGTGATTAAATGCCATCAAAAGAAAGCTCTATTTGTGTGAAAAAACGGACACACATTTTTTATGGGTACAGTGTTGCATGACTGAGTAATTATAATTCAAAGTGTGAGAGCGCTGAAAGCTGAAAATCGGTCTGGGCAGGAAGGGGGTGAAAGTGCACTGTAGGCAAGTGGTTAAATAACCACCAGTCTATTTCCGCTATAATTGACTGAAATCCACAATAAGATTAAATACAGTAATGAGTGTTACTAACAAATCAAAAGTTACCAAAACATATCTTTCAGGCGGAAAATAATGCCAATATACTTAGTAAAATAATTAGATTTTTTTTTTTTTAACAAGTAGTCCTCGTTCACCTATAGGTGTTATTAATGTGGTTGAAGATTGTGCTGGTGTTTTCTTGCAGTCTGTGGTCTTGACATGGGGATGTGGTTTAGGTGTTTATGCATTTGTTGGTTGGCAAATGACCTCCCAGTCTGAATGGTTTGCAGCTTCCATTTACATTCTTCTTTGGGCCTTTAGTTTTCTTCTTTTTTTTTTTTATACCTGTTATCCTTCTATTGTGTAGTGCTTTTGTGTGTGTTTACTCAGCTGTCTGTTGTTTCTTATGCTCATGTAAGATTTTTTATTTAAAAAAAGGGACAATGCTAAGAAAGAAAAGAAAATAAATCAGAAAATTTAGATTTTTGCCTATTATAAAATATTTAGTGGGTACCGAAATCTAAAATGTAAGTGCATCCAAAACCTTTTTCCTTAGCTTTTGGTAGGGTGGTGAAGGATTAGAACTCTCTCGGGTTTTTCTGCTTTCCAGCATTCGTTACAGAGATTTCTCACTTTCTATGATGTAGTGCTTTTGTGTGTTTACTCAGCTGTCTGGTGGTTTTTATACCCTGTAAGATTTTCCTTTAATAAACAGGGGTAATGCTAAAAAAAGAAACAAAAAATCTGACAAATGTGATTATTGCCTGTTAAAAAATTCTTAGTAAGCAGCAGAATCTAAAATGAAAGTGCAGCCAAAATGTTTTTTCCTGGGTAGGGTGGTAAAGAATTAGAACCCCGTCAGGTTTTTCTGCTTTCCAGGGTTCCTTATAGAGATTCCTCCTCACTTTTATTATGGTAAAAGTGATTTAAACAAACAGGAAATGAGGGCAAATCTGCAACAGGGACACAGACAGCAATAAAAAGATGACAGGCTTCTAGCTTTCCACTACTTCCTCTATAAAGAAGAAAAAAAAAAACGCACTTTAATTTCTGTCTATGTTACTATTAGGTATTTTCCTGTCTGGTGAAACTGTAGTCACCATCAGTAAGTGATAGTATATTTCTGCAATGACTCCCCAGAGAGCAATGACACCCAATAGGGTTTTAATCCTTCCGCAGTCTATACAAACCAACAACAAAAAAAAGATTTGGCTTCAAATTAACAGGGGTCACACTAGGTAAACCAGTCTCAACAACTTTCATGTTCAAGGATTTTTATTGAGTTATTAAATGAACAGGATATAAAGGCATACACTGAAAACAGATACATGGTAGTTTTATACAGGTATAGAAACAGTACACTAAGCATGTACAGTAAGTGAAGGTCAAATCCATTTAGGAATTGGTGGTACACAAATCGCAAAGTAAGAACCATTTCTTTGGAATAGGGTAAAGTACCATTTAAGGGTGCTCACTGTAGGAGCATGGGAGTCTAAACACTACAATACTAGTAAATCTGGTGGTTTGATCAGTTGTGTACATAGGGTATAACCGGGGTTGGAGCAGGAGCAGTTATAAGAGAATCAAGAGAATTGTGGTAAGAAATCTAGTGGAGACTAGGAAATGGAGCTAGCACCTTGGACTACCATGGGAATGTGGGGGCTCGGTGCAACAACTTGACTTTCAAGATGATTAGTGATGGACGAACATCGGACGGGGCGGTTCACAAACTCGATCCGCAAACTTTCTCAAATGTTTGCGAACCGCAAGTTTGTGGCGGACCCCATTCACTTTAATGGCAGGCAAACATTAAAAACCTCCAGGTCATATTTGCAGTCACAAAATACCTACTAGCTGTGCACACATAGTCCCACAACATGAACACTGACAAACCAGAAGTATTGCTATTGGAAAAGTTGCCATAAAAATATAGGGTTTTTTTTTCAGCGGTATTCTGTGGCTGGAGGTACATTAGGCATTCACAGGAAACAGAAGTAAGTGTCGGCCATTACAGGCCCCAAAAATTAGCCCACAGGCATTCACCTGACAGCAAAGAACTTTGTATTCGGTGGCTGGAGGTACATTAGGCATTGACAGGATACAGAAGTAAATGTCGGCCATTACAGGCCCCAAAAATTAGCCCACAGGCATTCACCTGACAGCAAAGAACTTTGTATTCTGTGGCTGTAGGGACATTAGTCATACACAGGAGACAGAAGTAAGTGTCAGCCAGTACAGGCCCCAAAAATTAGCCCACAGGCATTCACCTGACAGCAAAGAACTTTGTATTCTGTGGCTGGAGGTACATTAGTCATACACAGGATACAGAAGTAAGTGTCAGCCAGTACAGGCCCCAAAAATTAGCCCACAGGTGTTCACCTGACAGCAAAGAACTTTGTATTCTGTAGCTGGAGGTACATTAGGCATTCACAGGATACAGAAGTAAGTGTCGGCCAGTACAGGCCCCAAAAGTTAGCCCACAGGTGTTCACCTGACAGCAAAGAACTTTGTATTCTGTGGCTGGAGGTACATTAGGCATTCACAGGATACAAAAGTAAGTGTCGGCCAGTACAGGCCCCAAAAATTAGCCCACAGGCATTGTATTCTGTGGTTGGAGGTTGCTGTGTGTAGCAGGGACAGACTGTATAGTGACACAAGTTGCTAGCTAATTGGTCCACAAAAGTCTTTTGTCAGTGTAGGGAGAGGTTGCTGTGTGGAGCTGGGACAGACTGTAGCAATAAGGCATCCAACGGACATAAAAGGCCTTTTATGCCGCTGTATTTACCTAAGACAGGGACCATGAATTGTTATGGGTGGTGGCGGATATTTGTGGCCTGTCATGAGGAATTTGAATCAAACATGGTCTACTGGTCACATGTGTTGAATTCCTCCGAGATCCATGCCTCATTCATTTTTAGAAATGTGAGGTAGTCATAGTCAACACTCGTGAGCTAGGCAAGTGCGCTTATCGGTCAAGATCCCCCCTGCTGCGCTAAACGTCCTTTCAGACAGGACACTGGACGAAGGGCAAGCCAATAGTTCCATTTCAAATTGTGCAAGCTCTGGCCAGAGCTCAAGCCTGCCCACCCAGTAGTCCAGGGGTTAATCACTTCTCAGAGCGTCCACATCGGCCGTTAACCCGATGTGGTCGGGCACCTGTCGGTCTATGCGTTCCCTGATGCTGGAGCCTTTGCAGTCAATGCATAGGTCGCGGCAAGCCCAACACTCACCTAGGGACGATCCACTGGACGGATGGAAAATAGGGTTTCCATCCGTCCAGATTTGATGGATTGGATGTCAGCGGACATGTCTCCGCTGACATCCGATGCCCCATAGACATGCATGGGGGGACTGTTCAGATCCGCCAAAAAAACGGACAGGCGGATCTGAGTGGTCCGCCTGTGTGAAAAGGGCCAAAGAAGGCACCTGGACTCCCATCACCGAGCCCAGTGGGAGCAATGCCGTCAGAACCCACAAAGCCACACTCCAGGCTCTCACCGTCCAGCCTCTTCTCCTTCTCCTCTCTCCTCACAGTTGTCCTCCACTCCACCTTCCATCATGTCATCCTCACGTTTTTCTAGAAAAAGGCAGGCTTCCATGGCCCAAATGTTAGAGCTTAAAAAAATGATGACACCGGATAACCCTGTTGCCCAACGGTTGACCGCTGGCTTTTCGGAACTAATAGCACCGCCAACTACTGCCATATAAACTAGTGGACTCGGAGGCCTTTCAAAAATTTGTGGCCATTGGAATACCACTATGGAAGGTCCCAGGAAGGAAATATATCTCACAGAAGAGCATCCCAGAGCTATATCGCTATGTTCAGCGGCAAGTGAATGTATCTCTGGCACACAGTGTTGGTGCCAAGATACATCTGACCACAGACACGTGGTCTAGCAAACACGGGCAGGGAAGGTATATAACTTTTACTGCCCACTGGGTGAACCTTCTGACGGCCGTCAAGCATGTAACCCGTGGCCCCCGTGTAGATTTGGTTTTACCGCCACGGATTGCATGCAGGCCTGCCTCTTCTTCTCCTCCTCCTACTCCATCCTCCCTCTCATCCTCGGCTGACTCCTCCTTTTCCGCTGCTGTACCGCCCAAGATCCCCACAACCTATTCGGCATGCCAGGTGAGATGTTGCCATGCTGTGCTGCGTCTGTTGTGCATTGAAGCCAAGAGCCACACTGGTCCTGCACTCCTTTCAGCTTTGCGTTCACAGGCAGATCAGTGGCTAACACCGCTCAATTTGACAGTTGGTAAAGTGGTGTGTGACAACGGTGCCAATCTGCTTAGTGCGCTGAAACAGGGCAAAATTACACATGTGCCATGCATGGCACACATCCTTAACTTGGTCATGCAGCAATTCCTTGTCAAATACCCTGGGGTCCAGGACGTCTTGCAGCAGGCCAAGAAAATCTTGGCCCATTTCAGAAGATCTTACACAGCCATGGCTCGCCTTGCTGACATTCAGCGGCGACACAACCTGCCCATCAGACGTCTTATTTGTGACTTTCCGACGTGGTGGAACTCAACCTTGTATATTCTTGATAGGCTGCTCCAGCAGAAATGTGCAGTTAACGACTACCTGTACGAACTCTGCGGCAGGACAGGTTTTGGGGAGCTTGGTTTTATTTCACCGCGCCAGTGGCTGCTCATGCAGACTTCTGCGGCCATTTAATGAGATCACCAAACTGGTCAGTCGCAGCCAGGGCGCCATCAGTGACATCGTACCTTACACCTTCTTTCTGGAGTGTGCATTGTGTCGTGTCATTGATCAAGCCGTCGAGGAGCAGGAGCAGGAAGATGAGGAAGTCGCAATGCTGGATGAATATAGAAAGTATATTATAGTGGATTTGTATTGTGCAGCATTGTGACTGGTGAGCGGTTCTGCAGCGATACTACAACTACAAAGAGTGACAAGCGCAATTAGAAAAAAGGATTATAACTGGAGTGATAGACCAGTGCCCCCCAAAACGGTGTCATATAACAATATACTTTCATAATAGTGTATTTGGGTACTGCAGAAATTTTGCCTCTGCGTCATGAACTTCACCTTCCCCAACATTAGAGATCTCGGAGTAGGCAGCAACAGCCTACAACGAGCAATCTGTGTCACTGACAGTCTGTCCCTGCTCCCCACAGCAACCTCTCCCTACACTGACAAAAGACAGAATATAGGCCAAACAATAGTACACCTATACCAGTCCTTTAAAGGACTTTTGTGGACCTATTACCGAGCGATCTGTGTCACTGACAGTGTGTCCCTGCTCCCCACAGCAAATCTCTCCCTACACTGACAAAAGACAGAATATAGACAGTACACCTATACCAGTCCTTAAAAGGACTTTTGTGGACCTATTACCGAGCAATCTGTGTCACTGACAGTCTGTCCCTGCTCCCCACAGCAACCTCTCCCTACACTGACAAAAGACAGAATATAGGCCAAACAATAGTACACCTATACCAGTCCTTTAAAGGACTTTTGTGGACCTATTACCGAGCGATCTGTGTCACTGACAGTGTGTCCCTGCTCCCCACATCAACCTCTCCCTACACTGACAAAAGACAGAATATAGACAGTACACCTATACCAGCCCTTAAAAGGATTTTTGTGGACCTATTACCAAGCGATTTGTGTCACTGACAATCTGTCCCTGCTCCACACAGCAAACCTCTCCCTACACTGACAAAAGGCAGAATGTAAAATGGCAGCCAGGTCAGGTCTATTTATAAGGTACGGGGTATGTAAATGTGCTAAAGTGTCTCAATTGGCTGTCCTGTACCACCTGATGGATGTGTTATGGGTCAAAATTCTTCACAATGTAAAAGAATATGGCGGCTGCGAACATCGCCATATGTTCACATGATCGGCGGACAGCGAACGAGCAAAGTTTGCCGCAAAGGCCATCTCTAAAGATGATGACTACAACCTTTGTGACAATTCAAGTCAAGGGCCACAAAAACTGTTTCCTGATTTCTCCTTTCTAATCAGACTTTAGGTGTATGTGATTGAATGAGATGCCATTGGTGAACATTGGGCACTCCAATTAGACAAGTCCCGCATCCTGGGAACATACATTTATTTTTCTAGAACATATATATTTTATTTATTTATATAAGTGAAGACAATAAGATCTGTATGATTACATTATATGGTACCCTATCCTCGAGGGGAGCCACATGTTCTCCAATCATATTTTAGAATTTTTGTGTTTTTGTAAAATGTGGTAAACGTTTTATATACACTAATAAATTGTTAAATTTTATGATACAGTATGTGCCTTTAAAGTCCATTATTGTTCTAGCAAAAATTTTAGGTGTATGTGGCCATTTGTTGTTGTTGTCAGAAGCTGCCATGGCCAATTGTACAAGCTGCATTAAAACCATGAGGAGTAAGCTGTGAACTGGAATGACACATGGCTGTTAACATCTGAGTCACACCTGCTCCAGCTGAGTACAGCATTGTTTATTCTGCTTTCCAGTAGCCTTTGGTCCTCTCACTAGCTTTGCAGCCATTCTCAAACTGACAGTAAAAAACATTTATCTTTCCTATATTTTTGCCTGCTTATCCTGCGAATAACACACTTCTTGTCCTAGGGTGGCTATGTGCATGCACTCCAATGTGTCCAATGGAGGAACATCGTTGTCATCTTAGTTTGCTCTTCTGAGTTGAACAGCAAACATGTCTTCCTCTCTTCATGCCCATTATATCGGGGGCAAGGAAATATGTAATTTATAGAAGATAGTTTGGATAGGGGAGGGAGGTTTCGATAGTTGGGGCGTGCCCGGAAGTGACGATGTGAGTGTGGGCTGTGCGCCTTCCCGCTGAACACCTCTCCCGCCAGAGCCTGTAGAGACGCCGAGAGTACACCCGAAAGCAGCAGAGCTAAGTGAGCCGTGACCCGGACGCCGATATCTGAATAGCCCGCACCTCGGGTGAGGAGGGAAAAGCGGCCAGATTACATAGGAGGTCAGAAGCGGAGCTTATCCCGGTCCCGCCGTTCGGAGCGCCGACGGCTCGATCAAGTAAGGGGCTGTATCTCAAGCCTCCAGCTGATTGCCTCTATTGCCGAAATTCCCCATCAGCCAGAGCAAATAGAGGCTACGGAGGCAAGAAAGCAAGACCAGCAGGAGGAGAATAGGATACCAGCCTCCCGAGGAACCAGTGCTGCAGATGAGGAGGGGAGAGTACCTGGATGGTGAGCCCCCCTGCTTGGTGTCTGTACAGATTAAAATCTCCAGGAGCGGAGATAGAGGCTGGAGCTGCGGAGGATAGAGGCCTTGAGAGTCGGCCTGGATCAGATACAAGGCAACCCCTGCGGGTTATCCCTTTAAACCAGGTTCCCTCTTATACTGGTATTTTTAAGGGAAAGGATAGTCACCCTATTGGAAGGACAGTTTGGAATGTGGGTGAGATAATATTTTTTTTTTTCTATCTTATACCCCTTCCCGTATATCTCTATTGTATGCTGGATGGCTATTGACTGTGATATCTATAACGATTAAATTAAGAGACTGAAGAGGAAAAGGGACTGCATTTCTTCTTACTGGTTGTTTGTCCTGTGGCTTTTCCCCGTGGTTATTTGGAATAAAATCTCCCAGGGGAGTTAATAGAAGTTGAGAGAGAATAGGCCATAGAATTAAAAAGAAAGTATGACACTAACTAAAAAAAGAAAAGGAAAGAACAATACGACGAAACCTAAAACAAGTAAACCAGAAGGAGAAATAGACAAATACTTTGCTAATAATCATAAGACGTCAAGAGAAATGGCAAGAAGTGGAAATAGTGCCCTAACAAGCCCAGAGTCAGGAGATGTACCTAGCTCTCTGACTGCCTCCCCTACTTCAGAGAATTACCTTGAAAGTCCAGAGGCAAGACAAAGGGAGAATGATACATCTTGCACTTATGTACAGAGCTTATCTCACAACATGGAGCTAAAAGCTATGCTACAAGCTCTCCCAACTAAATCGGACATAGAACAGATGATCAGCAAAATAGAGGAGGTACATCAGAGAGAAATGCAGGAAATAAAGAAAGACATACAAAATATTACAATAGGCTTAGCGGAGGAAGCAGTAGCCAGAAAAAGTATTGGAGAGAGGGTAACATCACTAGAATCAACAAGAGACATACAAAGAGAGATAGATGAGAAGATACAACTACAATTGGAGGAAATAGAAAACAGAAACAGACGTAATAACTTACGTATACGAGGCATACCTGAAATGGTGGGGAAAGAAAAACTGACAGAAGTAGCAGAGGAAATTTTTAAGCAGATCATGAAGGATAAATACCCGGAACATTTGGAGATAGAAAGAATACACAGAACCCTTGGCCCTAGAAGCAAAGAGGAGAGAAGACCGAGAGATGTGATCTGTAGACTATTTCATTATGTGCATAAAGAGGCGATTTTAAGGCTAGTGTGGGATAACCAGGATATAAAAGTGGAAGGAGTACCAGTTAAGATATATGCAGACATTGCCAGAGGTACACTGAGGAGAAGAGCTCTCTTGAGACCATTATTAGAATTGGCAAGAAAAGCAGGATGCACATATAGATGGGGGTTCCCATTTTCGGTAACGTTCCGTAGGAATGGACAGTATTTTAACCTTAGAACATACCAAGACAGGATGGCATTCTTTTCGTTTATAGAGACAGACCCTATTCAAATAGTAAATTGGCTGAATCGACTGCCTAATGAGAACCCGCCAGTATACCATCAACAACGGGAGAAAAGACCAGAGACACTATCGAGAGAAGAGAGGAGATAAAGAAATTTGACTATTAAGAGACTGTAGTGAGATCCCCCTACGGGAAATAAGGGTTAATTATTGATACATCCTTCTCGCCCCCCCCCCCCCCCCTCCTTTTTTTTTTTTTTTTTTTTTTTTTCTTGACACAGTTTTGAATATAGGATGGAAGTCATTCCTCTTGTCACTAATTTTATAGGTGGTATGGAGAAGTGGAAGGGGGTTTTTTTGTTTTTTTTTTTTTTTTCCTTGACACAGTTTTGAATATAGGATGGAAGTTATTCCTCTTGTCACTAATTTTATAGGTGGTATGGGGAAGTGGAAGGGGTTTTTTTTTTTTTTTTTTTGACACAGTTCTTGATATATAGGATGGAAGTTATTCCTCTTGTCACTAATATTATAGGGGGTACGGGGGAGGGGGGGGTTTCTTTTCCCCCTTTTTTTTTTTTTTTTTTTCGATACAGTTTTGAAATATAGGATGGAAGTCATTCCTCTTGTCACTAATATTATAGGTAGTATGGAGAAGTGGAAGGGGGGGTTTTTTTTTTTTTTTTGTTTTTTTTCCTTGACACAGTTTTGAATATAGGATGGAAGTTATTCCTCTTGTCACTAATTTTATAGGTGGTATGGGGAAGTGGAAGGGGGTTTTTTTTTTTTTGTTTTTTTTGACACAGTTTTTGATATATAGGATGGAAGTTATTCCTCTTGTCACTAATATTATAGGGGGTACGGGGGAGGGGGGGGCTTCTTTTCCCCCTTTTTTTTTTTTTTTTTGTTGTGTGTTTTATGAAGTATATAAAGGTTAACTCACAATTTAATTCGGTAGAATAAGAGGGGGATGAGAAGGGGAGGATTGAGTTATTGAATATGAAAATGTTGTGATATCCATATTATGATGAATAGCGTTTGTGTAGATGGGGGGAGGGATAGATGGGGAAGTGAGGGAGGGGAAGAGGGAGGTTTCCCTCGACCCTACCCCCTCCCCATCAATCCCCGGGACCATTACTCAAGTATTTTGATGTTTTCTTTTTTTTTTTTTTTTTTTTTTTTTGTAATTCAGTGAGAAGGGAATGTCACTGTCTATTAAGGGAAACCAAAGACCATGAAGGGAAAGAGAGGAATGCCGGTAGACCTTAGAATAAGATATGGCCAAAATATGTTGATAAAAAGTGGTGGGAGGAGGTGGGGGAGAGTCCACAGAGAGTCACTTCGGGGCACGACCCTACTAATAAAGTCACACAAGTGGCACGAAAGTGGCCGTGTGAAATAAGGATACATTTTTTGTTATCCGAAACTACGGAAGAGAAGGCCGTTCTCTTGTAGAGACCGACCTTCTCGAATCCGTAGGGGGGGGGGTTTTTTTTTTTTTTTTTTTTTTTTTTTTTCCTCTTCTTTATCCACGAGCGAATGATGGAGGATGTAAAGGTGGTTTCATATAATGTAAAGGGACTTAATACCCCAGAAAAAAGGCACATGTTATTATCTGAATTAAAGCAGTCACATACTAGTATAGCGCTGATACAAGAAACGCACTTCAGGACAGATAAATTACCGTTTCTTAAAAATAGAAATTTTTCATATGCATACCATTCCACTTATACACAAGCAAAAGCAAGAGGGGTTTCCATACTCATTGCAAACTCTGTTCCATGGACTTTCCAAGACAAAATGCAGGATCCGGAAGGAAGATTCTTGTTTGTTAGGGGGAAAATAGGGGAAATACAAATAACAATAGCAACAATATATGCACCCAATAGCAGACAAGACAGCTTTATAGCTAAGGTAGTAGAGAAGCTCATGAGGTTCTCAGAAGGACAGTTAATTATGGGGGGAGATTTTAACTGCCCATTAACACCAGCCCTGGATATATCAACAGGGACATCGACTTTTTCAGCAGGAAGGAATAAAAAGATTTTAAAAATACTATATAATGCTCAACTTATAGACGCATGGCGGCTACAACATCCTTCTGAAAAAGAATACACATTCTTTTCTACACCGCATAAGACCTACTCTAGAATTGATTTTTTTTTTATACCTCATGCCCAATTACAATCAGTTCAAAATACAAGTATAGGCAGTATCACATGGTCAGACCATGCACCTATATTTTTGTTATATAAATTAACAGCGAACTCTGCACAGGGGAGGAGCTTCTGGAGGCTGAATGAAAGCCTACTACAAAAAGAAGAGATACTAAGGGAAGTCGAGAAAGAAATGAAAAGCTTTTTTGAAATAAACGAGCAACCGGATTGTAAGATGGGAATACTTTGGGAGGCCCATAAGGTAGTCGTGAGAGGGCTCCTTATAAAACATGGAGCACGTATTAAAAGAGAAAGAAATGAGCAACTGTCACAACTCCTAGGAAAACTTAGGGAACTTGAGACAGAACATAAACAAAGACCGATAGATGCAACCTTGATCGAGTTAAAACTAGTCAGGAAAAAGATAACAGATTTGATGCAGTATAAAGCAAAAGCTGCCTTACAAAGGTGCCGTAAGTTAAATTACGAGGCGGGTAACAAATGTGGGAAAGTACTGGCTAGAACTGTTCGGGAGCAGAGGACGAGATCTTATATACCATATATTACCTCAAGAGAAGGAATTAAAAAAACTTTACCTACACAAATATTGAAAGAATTTGAGACATATTATACCTCTCTGTATAACTTACAGGAGACACCCCCCCAACAACAAGATATAGATCAATATCTAGTTCAGTCACAGCTACCTAGACTGTCGGAGGAGGATCGTGAAAGCTTGGAGGCTGAGATTACACTAGAGGAAATAAAACAGGCAGTTAAGGCAATGAACCCTGGGAAAGCACCTGGCCCAGATGGCCTAACGGTACAATATTATCAGGTACTGTTCCATATCTTAGGACCATATATGGTAAAGTTATACAATGCATCAGGTTTGGATGGGAAGCTGACGAGAGACACACTTACAGCCCATATCTCATTAATACTAAAAGAGGGTAAAGATCCAGCTATATGTGGCAGCTATAGGCCAATATCCCTATTAAATGTGGATTTAAAAGTATTGACTAAAATCTTAGCAAGTAGATTGGCAGAATTCCTCCCAAACCTGACACATCTGGATCAAGTAGGCTTTATGTCATCTAGAGAGGCAAAAGACAATACCATAAGAATTCTCAATTTGATGCAAGTAGCAAAAGAAAAAAAGATCCCTTATGTAGTGCTGAGTACGGATGCAGAGAAGGCATTTGATAGAGTGGGCTGGCCTTTTCTGTTTTCCGTACTCAGACACATTGGATTGGGAAAAAATATGCTAGAAAAGATTACTAGGGTATATACAGAACCGATAGCCAGGGTAAAGGCCAACGGGCTATTATCAGAAGCCTTTCCAATAAGAAACGGTACCAGACAGGGATGTCCCCTGTCACCCCTTTTGTTTGCCTTGACGGTGGAACCTTTCCTGTGCAGAGTTAGATCGAACCAGGATATTGAAGGGATAGAGGTAAAAGGGAAACAGTATAAAGTAGCTGGTTATGCAGACGACTTGCTATTCTCCTTGACCAAACCGGGTATTTCTCTGCCAAACCTATTACAGGAATTTAAAAAATTTAATGCTATATCTTATTTAAAAATTAATTATGGAAAATCAGAGGCAATGGGTGTGGGATTACCCGTGGCCCAAATCAACCTATTGAAAACCAGTTTTGGTTTTAGATGGAGGGGTGAGGCAGTGAAATACCTGGGGACCTACATACCAGCGAAGTTAAGCCAGGTGTTCGACCTTAATTTTTTACCCCTTTTGGCAATGACTAGGAAACTACTTAAACAATGGTATGGCGGGCTACACTCTTGGTTCGGTAAATGTAATTTATTGAAAATGATAGTGTTACCAAAATTTTTATACCTGGTGCGTGCATTGCCGGTTAAGATACCGAGTGTTTTTTTTAAGACAATGCACTCTCTTTTTTTGAAATATATATGGGCCCATAAAAGACCTCGCATAGCACGCAGAACTTTAACATTACCGAAAAAAAAATGGAGGCCTTGCTTTACCGGACATTCGAACTTATTATTACGCAGCACATCTGAGTAGGATATTGGATTGGTGGCACCACTCGGAAAACAAAATATGGGTACAAATTGAGCAGACTCAAACAGAGATAGACCTAAAGAGGGCGATATGGGTTTTCCAGTGGTTACCTAAGGAATTGAAACATCACCCAATAATAGGAAATACATTACGGATATGCTCTCACCCAAATATATATAGTAAATTAACAAAGAAGGAATCACCCTTATTCCCAATATTAGGGAACCCACAGTTTATCCCGGGTTTAGATCCTAGAAGCTTTATACCATTGAGAGAAAAGAAACAGGAACAAGCTTCATTATTCCTTATACAAAATAACTGGGTTTCAATTAGTAAATTGTTGGAGAGAAATGGATTATACAACTTGCCTTTTTGGCAAGCAGTGCAACTACACCATTTCCTGGACTCGATACAAAATCCAGAGAGGTATAGTAGAGCATTAACAAAATTTGAAAAGTACTGTATAGAACCAGGAAAATTATCACATACATTATCAATCTCCTATGATTTACTGATGAACCCAGAGGAGCAATTCAAACCCCCGTGGGTGGGAAAATGGGAGAGAGACTTGGAGTGTGAACTAATTGAGGAGCAGGTACAGAGGATAGTAAGGTTAGCCTTTAAGCCAGCTAGATGTACCAAGACTCAAGAGATGAACTATAAGTTTATGACGAGATGGTACATCACACCCGAGAAATTACATAATTGGTATCCAAGAGAGACCAGTGAATGCTGGAGATGTAAAAAAGAAATAGGCACGCTGATCCATATCCTCTGGACCTGTACAGAAGTAAAACCTTTTTGGGGAAGAGTAAAAGATATAATTCAGAAATTTACGGAAAGCAGAATAGAGGAAAAGCCAGCCTTTTTTTTGTTACATCTATCGGATATCCCGATAAAGAGATATGAAAACTCGATTGTACCATACCTGGTAAATGCGGCTAAGGCATGTATCCCGAGTAACTGGAAAAAAGTACAACCCCCCTCGATAAGAGAATGGGTAAATAGAGTAGAGGAAATAAGGAGAATGGAAGAGTTGATTGCAACTTCTCAGAATAGGAAGGGAAAATACAAGAAAATATGGGATGTGTGGGGTCAGTTTATAGTCTCTGAAGAAGGGAAGCAACTTATAATAGGATAAAAGCAACCCGGAAGAGCTTACTGACTTATTCGGTCATTCGCCGTGGATAAATGAGTAATTTAAGGAAGGGGGGAGAGGGGGAGGGTTTTTTTTTTTTTTTTTTTTTTTTTTTTTTTTTTTGGGTGGGAGAGGAGGAGGGAGGGAAGGGGGGGAAAAGAAAGGGAAGGGGAAAAAAGAGAAGGAATATAAGAGGGTAAAAGTGGAAGATGAAGATTAAATTAAGTGTTAAAAACGAATGCAGGAACTGCATCTAAGGACTGGTAAACTACAATGAATTTAAAGGGTAACTCCTCTTTCATGGGGGAAAAAAATAGCAAATAAAGAGAAAATAATATAGCATATACAATAGCGACACAAGTCATATTGTAATTAAATGTTATTAAAAATGACCTTTCCTTTTTAATCTGCAGCCACTGAATTTTTCTGAAAATGCAATGCAATTTGGCTACCTGGAGGTGTTCTGTAAACAGAATGTGTACAGAATGCCCCCCAGAATCATACTTTCTTGCTTGTGCGATTGGCTTACTGATTTTCCTAGAACTCTGCACTATGATGCAAGTCAGATTTCAGGCATCCCCTGCAACAAAATTACATTTCAGCACCTTGAGGTCCAGGATTGGATGCACCTTGCCCTCCTTCCTGGGGAGTGTAAACAGGTTTGAGTAAAAACCTTGAAAACGTTCCAAAATCAGAACTGGGACAATCACCCCTTGAAATAACAGGTCTTGCACTGCCCCAAACAGACCATGTAAGTGGTTCGGGGACTGGGGCAAGTTGGAAGGAAAGAACCTTTCCGGGGGGACAAGAGCGAAACTCGATCTTGTAGCCAGACCAAATGATTTTGTGGACCCACTTGTCTTGTACCAGGTAAGTCCATGGGTCTGGAAACCAGTGAAGATGTCCCCCCACCCCCAATACAGGTGAGAGCGCAGGTCCGCGGGTCTGGAGAAGCCTGCTCTTGGCTTGCCAGACCAGGTTCGTTTGGATCCCCCAGAGGAGGCCCTGAAAGGCTTTGAGTCCTTGTCAGTTGACCCTGAGGGATGAAAAAACTTCCTATGAGCCGAGAAGGAGGCCACATGTCTACAACAAGGGTCCTTGCTCTTAGTAGCCTGCGGAAGAAAGATACTCCCCCCCCCCTGAGATCTTTAATGATGTCATCCAGGGTAGCTCCAAACAGACAATCTCCTTGAAAGGGTAGATCAGTCAAAGCCTTTTAAGAAGTCTGGTCCGCAGACCAGCATTTGAGCCAAAGGACACGCTGAAGAAACACTCCTGAAACAGAGAGCCGAGCCACTAGGGGAGTCGCAATCAAAGAGGCATCACAGATAAAATTTCAGCCCCTGGACCAGCTGATTTGCCAGCTCAGCAAAGGCAGGGGGATCTGTTCTCCCTCCAGGTCACGGTGTAAAAGCTTAGCCCACTCATTCAGAGTTTACGACACCAGGGCAATGGTGAATACCGGCCTCAGTGCCAAACCAGCCAGAGTGTACATATTGGGGACCATAGCCTCCACCTTCCTGCTGGATCCTTAAAGCCCAGGGACTCTTCAACCGGAATCATGGTTGCCTTGTTCAGTCTGGAAACCTGAGGTTCCACCACCGGTGGAACAGTCCACTTTTTAATAAGGAACTCCTTATAGGGGTAACGCCTAGAAAATCGATTAGGGACCTCAAGGGGATGCTTTGGTCATTCCACTCTTTAGCTACAATTTTGTCAAAATAGGTGGGGAAAGGAAACACCTTTACCACTCTGCATTTGCTTGTGATGGCCAAAGGGAACCTGTACCTCCTTTGGGTTCCCTTTGCAGCTGCATCCTCCATATTTAAGGTCTCACGAATAGATACAATCAGTGCATCCACCAGCACCTTTTCATGCGCGGTAGCAGATGTGGAGGAATCATCTTCACTATCAGAGGATTCCGGACGCTTGGTTGCAGACCCAGCAGGGTGACCCATGTCTGCGGTGGCCGAATTAGATTCAGTATCTGATGAGACAGATGAGGCAGGGGAAGGTGGGGGGTCTTTTTTGCTAGCCCAGCGCCCGAAAGCCACCTCCACCCAGAACACAAAGGACTCCAGGACCTGCGAGCGTGCATCGATGGATGGTTGGGACCCAGAGGGCCCGCAGCCTCAGAGAGGGGATCAGGTGGGGAGATGTGCTCCAAAGACTCCATGAGTCACCAGGGGGACCCCACAAAAAAAGAGTAAAACACTGCAAGGGACAGCCTCCACTGTGCTGACACCACCACCTGGTTGACAGGCCCAAAGCACAAAGCGATCCTCAGCAGAGAGAGTAAGAACCCCACCAGACTCACCACCCAACAGAAACAGACACCTGCAGCCACCAGGATAATCTGCACTGCACGTGCGGCGATCAGGAAGTAAAAAGATCCAGAAGTCAGCACCAGGAGATGAGGAGGAGCTCCCACTGCTGAAGTCGCCGCCCACAGGGCTCCACTGTCATGGCTGTCACTATTTTCAATGGCAAACCACTGCAAAATGGCCACCGGACTACACAAACATGGCTGCCCTGCATTGAAACACACAGGCTAAAACAAAATGGCGGCCCTGCATGGCACCACAAGGCTTCCAGGGACCCAGGAGGGACACCGAGGCCTCAAGGATAGACACGGGCAGGATGGGGGGTCTTGGCAGGAGCCCCCACCAGGTACAACCCCCCCCCTGCACAGCTGATAGTCCGGTCACCGGCGGCACACCCTCCCAGTCCCCATCGCCAGTATAGCACCCTTCCCCCACCCCAAGAGGTGGACCAGACCACCCAAACAGCCCCAGCATAAGTGGAGGGGGGTAGGATGGGGGACAGATGAAAGGGGGTGACTGACGGGAACCCAGGGGACCGACCAAGGAGGGGCCCACGTCCACCCCAAAACCCTCCAGGTGGAGAGGGGGGACAGCAACTCACCATACCAGGAACTGGGGGGGCACTGCTCCAGACAGAACTCCTCTACATCTAAATGGACCGGGTCGCATGCGACCTCGCAAGGCGTTTAACTCGCAGGCCAGCCCCCGCCCACTGGGGCTATGTCGCAGATGACCTAGCATGGAGCTGAGGTCTGCGCACGCTCACTGGCCAGACTGGGGTGACCACTGGATCTAGATCATCCAGCCCGTCGCCCAGTCTGGTAGATCTCACAGGAAAAAAGCCAGGAGAAATAATTTCTATCTAAAAAGAAAAAAATTGCCAGGACCAGAGATCCCAGTAAGGAACTAGGTCCTTACTTCTGACTAGGCAGAAAGAAACGGAGTACCTATAGCAGGGAGAGGGAGTATACTCCCTGGGACTGCCCATTGGCGTAGACAGATTCTTTTTCTGCCTAGTGCCCTGCTCCTGCAGGGGGCCGTATAACTCAATGGTTATGAAGATCAGGAACTGTGTCCATCAATGAACGAAAGAAAAATACCTTTACATTCTTTTTAAATCTGGCACTTCATAAATTTGGCAGCAGAGATTTACATAAAGAACATATTATCTAAAGGGGCCTAACAAATGGGTGCTTATGATGTCCAGTTACTGGATCTAGTGACTTTCCATCATGCCTGCAACCTTGTATGTGTGGCACTCAGGTGCTCTAGTTGCTGCAAAATTCTGGTCATGGGAAGTAAGTACAACCTATGCTATAAACAGATATACAGTATGCTTGTGAATTCAGCTACTTGCATTTCCAAGTACATGCGTATAGGGTGTTTTTCCATGTTTACGTGCATAAGTCCTAATAGTATATATGATCGGTATTATATGACTGTAGCAGTTATTTGGATGTACAGAGAGAGAAAAAAGTATTTAATCCCCTGCTGATTTTGCACGTTTGCAACTGAAAAATGATCAGTCTATAATTTTATTGGTAGATTTATTTTAACAGCGAGAGACGGAATAACAACAAAAAAAAAATCCAGAAAAATGCATTTCAAAAAGTTATGAATTGATTTGCATTCAAATGAGTGAAAGAGGTATTTGACCCCTTCACAAAACATGACTTAGTACTTGGTGACAAAACCATTGTTGGGAATCACAGAGGTCAGACGTTTCTTGTAGTTGTGCACCAGGTTTGCACACAGCTCAGGAAAGGTTTTGTTCCACTCCTCTTTGCAGATCCTCTCCAAGTCATTAAGGTTTTGAGGCTGACATTTGGTAACTCGAACCTTCAGCTCCCACCACATATTTTCTATGGGTTTAAGGTCTGGAGACTGGCTAGGCCACTCCAGGACCTTAAAAGGGATGTAAACCCTCACATACACATGTAATGATACACCATTTTGTCAAGCTGGGACACCATTTTGTCAAGCAGCCATTTGGCGTGACTCCAGCAGCCTGACAGTTTCAAAACCAAAAGGCCACTCATCCACGCAGCCCCCACCTTACCCTAATTAACGTTAGTATGCAGAGCTTTAAAGAAAACCTTATCTCAAGCACATCCTGGCAGATGTCCACTACGGCTGACCAGGCTGTGTTGAATTCCACAGCCAAACTGTTAATTAGAAATGTAACAAATACATCTAACAATTTATACCCAATTCATAAATGCAGACAGGAACGTGACACATTAACAAGTATATATTTGAATGCCAAATAAAATACTGAACGAAACGAGACCATGCATGGTCATCCTATCGCACATGGAATAGAAAAGAGCGATAGGATATTCCTTGTGTGATAAAAATATTCATGTTTGATATCGTTTGAAAGCAAATCACATGCGGAGTGAGGAACTCGCAGTTTAAAGAATGTAACCCTTACATATTTCAAGATATGAATTCTGTTATAAATCTGTCTAAGCGGGAGGTTCCTTGGCATTTTTCTGAGCCTCAGGGCTGCCCATGGCCCTTGTGTTTATTGGTCAGGGACCTCTGGTGACATCCCCTGCAGGTCAGAGAAAAAGAGAGAAGCTGATGGGTTTTTAGTTCTCATGTTACATCAAGGAAGGAACATCGGCCAAGTGGAGAACCGATCACACAGGTTCAGCTTCTGAAACTCTGATACCACTCAGGGCTTTGAATGCAAGTATCTTTATTTCTAATTCTTTATCTTATTTTTCTAAATTGCTGAATTGTGTCTCTATTTCTTTGTAACCCATTTTTTCTGTAAATATTTTTATTTTGCACCAATTTTAACCTTTTTATTAAACCTTATTTTGAAAAGTGTTGATCTTGTCACTAAGCTCTTAATGCAAAGCTAACCAAAGAACCTGTCTCTTGAAGAGCGCTACTGTCTAGAATAAATCCTCTGGACATCCCTGTCTGCGGTGACAATGCGTGTTACAGATGATTATTCTAAAGTCATAATTGGTATTTCTAAAATTACGAGCGTCCGCTGGGCTCATAAAATAACGTAGCGGTGGTGGCAGAGAAAGGGTTAATTGCTCAATTAGCCCGGTGACAATCTCTCTCAGCCTTCTGGCATCTAGATTGTGGTCCCGCAAGCTGGAAAATCTATGTGCCGGGTGCAGCTGAGAGTGGCATTGTGACGGCAGGGTGTGAGATTGCCTGGTCCTTGGTCACGAATTGGATGAGAAGGCCAGGGGTCTAATACCCGCCACCATCACAACACACAGTGAAGTGAGTAGCCTCAGATGATACATAGAGATGAAACAAGTCTCCCTACATACGTTTTACATGCATATCTGCTGTTTTCAGCTTTATATATTCTTTAGAATGTGCACATCGTGTTAGAAATTTTCTCTTCCGTGTCAGCACTGGAAGTGGATTCTTAGCAAACAGCCAAGACAGCTGATTGTAGGAAAGGTACACACTCCCACTAGGCAGAGACTTGCAGAGCTGTGCTGTGACAAGACAAGCTCTCTGCTAATCTATTTATAGCAGCCTCCCAGGACACAAACTTTAGCCTGGTTTTATCTCAGTTGTTGGAGAACTTGTCAGAAGTTATCATGCTAATAATAGAGCACCTAAATTGCAGAAAGACACGGGATTTAGGGCTTTGGAGAGAGCTAAGAAAACACTACAGATAGATGTGCTTAGGTCAAATTTCATGAATCGGGTTTAAATCCACTTTAATTTGCTTCTTCTTGACCCACTCTTTTGTTGCCTTAGCCGTGTGTTTTGAGTCATTGTCATGCTGGAATATCCACCCACCATTTTCAATGCCCTGGCTGAGGGAAGGAGGTTCTCATCCAAGATTTGACAGTACATGGCCCTGTCCATCCTCACTTTGATGCTGTGAAGTTGTCCCCTTAGCAGAAAAACACCCCCAAAGCATAATATTTTCACCTCCATGCTTGACGGTGGGGATGGTGCTCTTGGGGTCAGAGGCAATATTTCTCCTGCTCCAAACACAGAGAGTTGAGTTGATGCCAAAGAGCTTGATTTTAGTCTCATCTGATCACAATACTTTCACCCAGTTCTCCATCCTTCATTCATTCAGATGTTCATTAGCAAACTTCAAACGGCCTGTACATGTGCTTTCTTGAGCAGGAGGACCTTGTGGGCACTGCAGGATTGTAGTCCTTCATGGTGTAGTGTGTTAGCAATTGTTTTCTTGGTGACTATGGTCCCAACTGGCTTGAGCTCATTGAAAAGATTCTCCCGTGTAGTTCTGGACTGATTCTCTACTGTTCTAATGATCATTGAAACACAAGGTGAGATCTTGCATGGAGTCCCAGACCAAGGGAGATTGACAGTTATTTTGTGTTTCTTCCATTTGCTAATAATCGCATCAACTGTTGTCACCCTCTCACCAAGCTGCTTGGTGATGGTCTTGTAGCTTATTCCAGCCTTGTGTAGGTCTACAATCTTGTCCCTGACATCCTTGAACAGCTCTTTAATCTTGGCCATGGTGGAAAGATTGGAATCTGATTGAATAATTGCTTCTGTAGACTGGTGTCTTTTATGCAGGTAACAAGCTGAGATTAGGAGCACTCTATTAAAGGGAGTGCTCCTAATCTCTGCTCGTTACCTGTATAGAAGACACCTCGGAGCAAGAAATCTTGCTGATTGATAGGGGATCAAATACTTATTTCACCAATTAAAATACAAATCAATTTATAACCTTTTTGAAATGCTTTTTTTTCTAGATATTTGTGTTGTTATTCTGTCTCTCACTGTTAAAATAAACCTACCATTAAAATTATAATCTGATCATTACTATGTCAGTGGACAAACATACAAAATCAGCAGGGGATCAAATACTTTTTTCCCTCACTGTAGCTCTGGTCATTCCCTGAGTGCAATGGTGGTCATTCAATCTTGGCCTACTGGTTACTGAAAGCCCATCTGAAAGCTTATGTTTTATTACTGTATACAATAATAAATCTGGTCTTCTTTTACTGTTCTTTTACACTCGTAAGTGCTGAAGCAAAGCAAGTGTTAACATACCCTTCACTAGAGTGTGGGACTGAAGCTCTTTAACACTAAACAGCAGCCCAGCATTTTTGCAGACTGGCACTCTCCTCCCACCCTTCACCTTGCACCAATCAACAGTGCTGCTGGTGTAACAAGAGAGCTGTTGATTGGTGCACTGTCGGAGCAACACAGGGTATTTCAACCCTTACTGCGCATTCCTGCATTGCAGATACTTCTTATTCTTCTTTCGTATAAGGTCATAACCATCTGTTTTGGGCCCCACAGCAAAGGCATTTAAGGTCTTTCCCATCTCTATCTCAAAGGCATTTTCTCTCGTAATACAGAATAATAATTGCAATTGAACTGAAGTTTCCAAATTTGTTATGCAAAAAATTGTATTCAAATGTATTTAGCAAAACCTATCTCTACCTGTATTAAACATTATGTAGCCAGTTTTGTCCCTCAGTAGCAGTCGCATGGTCTACTTTGGCTGTACTTAGACCCTTAAACTCAGTTCATATGACAGTGCTCTCTGTAGGGAGAAACACATCTACAGTCAGCCATTTCATGGAATATAGAAATTTTATAGTTATCACCACTCTACTATGCATATGGCAAATGGTAATCTAAATAAATAGATCAATAGGTGAAAGGCTTGCACCTGAACACTGCTGTGTTCCCACATCTACTGAACCAAAATGACAAACAAAAGTGCAGCACTACCATTCCAACATGTTTGTGAATAATGGTGGAACCCCCTCCTATTGTATATGGTAAATTATATCACAATATGAGTCAATATATAAAAAAAATGTTTGAGACAAAAACAGTGCTTTACAATTCTCCCCTTTGTGAAACCCACCTTGATTAACCACTTGCCTACCGGGCACTTTCACCCCCTTCCTGCCCAGGCCAATTTTCAGCTTTCAGCGCTCTCACGCTTTGAATGACAATTGCGCGGTCATGCTACACTGTACCCATATGAAATTTTTATAATTTTTTTCACACAAATAGAGCTTTCTTTTGGTGGTATTTAATCATCTCTGGGTTTTTTATTTCTTACAAAAAAAAGAAAAAAGACAGAAAATTTTGAAAAAATAAAAGTTTTTCTTATTTTCTGCGAGTAAATTTTGAAAATAAATAAATGTTTCTCCTTCACTGATGTGCGCTGATAAGGCGGCACTGATGGGCACTGATATGCTGCACTGATGAGGTGGCACTTATGGGCACTGATGAGGTGGCACTTATGGGCACTTATGAGGTGGCACTGATGAGGAGGTACTAATATGCCCCACTGATGAGCACTGATAGGTGGCACTGATGAGCACTGATAGGTGGCACTGATGAGCACTGAGAGGTGGTACTGCTGGGCACTGAGAGGTGGCACTGCTGGGCACTGAGAGGCTGCACTGACGGGCAGCACTGATGGGCACTGAGAGGCGGCACTGCTGGACACTGATGGGTGGCACTGATGAGCACTGTTGGGCGGCACTGATGAGCACTGATGGGCAGCACCATCAGTGCCCACACTCAGTGCCCATAGTGCTGATAATCAGTGCCCATCAGTGCCTAGATGAGCAGGCACTGATGGGCACTGACTGGCAGCACTATGGGCAATGGTTGTGGGCACTGATGGGGGGCACTGATGGTGGGCACTGTGGGCACTGATGGTGGGCACTTGTGGCATTTATTTACCTCTTTTGTAATCAGGGCACTGGTTTCTTTGTCCCCTTACCGGTGATCGGCTCTGCTCCTTCCTCACACACAGTCTCTGTGTGAGGAAGGAGAGTTGGCGATGAGAGATGATCTCATATGTTTACATATGAGATCATCTCTCATTGCATGGTCCGATCACGTGGTAAATGGCCGCTGTGATTGGCCATTTACCACGGTCTGTGATTGGCTGTGTCCAAGGGACACGGCCGACACAGATTTTCCCCGATGCGCGCTCGCGGGAGCATGCGGGGAGCCTGTTACTGGGAGGCCGTTTAAAGACAGCCTCCCGGAAATTCGAGTCCGCGCTGCAGCCGTACTTCGGCTATAGCGCGGACCGGAAGCGGTTAATTTACAAGTGAAACCAATCGCTTGGAAACCAACTAGCTGCTGTTTTGTGGGTTTCAAGATTATACAGGTGCATATTATAAAATTTGAATATCATCAAAAAGTTAATTTATTTCAGTAATTCAATTCCAAAAGTTAAACTCATATATTTGATATAGATGCGTTACACACAGAGTGATATATTTCAAGCATTTGTTTCTTTTAATTTTGATGATTATGGCTTACAGTACAGCTAGTGAAAACCAAAAATTCCGTATCTCAGAAAACTGGAATATTCCATTAGACCAATAAAAAAGGAATTTTTAACAAAGAAATGTTGGCTTACTGAAAAGTATGTCCAAGTACAGTATAGTATGCACTCAATATTTGGTCGGGGCTCTTTTTGCATGAAATACTGCATCAATGCATGGAGGCGATCAGCCTGTGGCACTGTTGAGGTGTTATGGAAGCCCAGGTTTCTTTGATAGTGGCTTTTAGCTCATCTGCATTGTTGGGTTTGGTGTCTCTCATCTTCCTGTTAAAAATACCCCACATCCAAAAAAAAAAAAATACCCCACAGATTTTCTATGGGGTTTAGGTCAGGCGAGTTTGCTGGCCAATCAAGCACAGTGATACCATATTCATTAAACCAGGTAATGGTAGTTTTGGCAGTGGGGGCAGGTGCCAGGCCCTGCTGGAAAATGAAATTAGCATCTCCATAAAGCTGGCCAGCAGAGGGAAGCATGAGGTGCTCCAGAATTTCCTGGTGGAGGGCTGAGCTAACTTTGGACTTGATCAAACACAGTGGACCAACACTAGCAGATGACATGGCTTCCCAAATCATCACAGACTGTGGAAACGTCACACTGGACCTCATGCAACTTGGATTCTGTGCCTCTCCACTCTTCCTCCAGTCTGTGGGACCTTGATTTCCAAATGAAATGCAACATTTTCCACTGTCTGTAAAGATTTGGGCAGCTATGTCATCTGCTGGTGTTGGTCCACTGTGTTTTATCAACTCCAAAGTCAGTGCAGCCCTCTACTAGGAAATTCTAGAGCACTTCATACTTCCCTCTGCTGACCAGCTTTATGGAGATGCAGATTTCATTTTCCAGCAGGACTTCAAAAAGTACCAATACCTGGTTTAATGTTCATAGTATCACTGTGCTTGATTGGCCAGCAAGCTCGCCTGACCTAAATCCTAAAGAGAATCTGTGGGGTATTGTCAAGAGAAAGATGAGAGACAGACCCAACAATGCAGACAGGCTGAAGGCCACTATCAAAGCAACCTGGGCTTCCATAACACCTCAGCAGCGCCACAAGCTGATCGCCTCCATTCCATGCCACACTGATACAGCAATTCCTGCAAAAGGAGCCCCAAACAAGTACTGAGTGCATGCTATACTGTACATGAACATACTGTACTTTTCAGTAAGCCAACATTTTTGCCATCCCTTCAGAGCGCATGCTCCAGTGAGATCCCTGGCTCCAAGCAGTATGAATATCTCCTAAAAAGTGCAAAGCGTACTTACAACCTAGTCTAAAAAACATGTAAGTAAAAAAGTACAATGAAAAAAAAATTAAAAATAGTACACGAATAAAAAAATTGCCTGTAGGTAGAAGTTTAAGAAAAAGGTTTACTCCTACTTTAACATTCAACAAAGTATTAAATGTGTCGTGGTTATGATATGCCCATTGATTAAATGTGAAGTGTAATATAATTAAAACCAAAATCAAACCACAAAATCATTTAGAATTTTTTATTTGACCAATAACAGAAACCAAAAATGAGCCTCTTGGTTTATGTGTAACGTAATTGCTGCATAAAAGTGCAATCAAAAGAATTATGTTGTTATGAAAACTTACACAATGAAGCAATATTTTATCAACGTGTGCATAGTGCATGTGGCTTTTAACAATGCGCAGTTTAGCATTACACATAATACAAAAGTCTATAAACATAATATTTTTTTATGAGGTAGTGGTATAGTTCCAGTATTGTAACCCAAGAGGCTGAAATCAAGCAGCAGAATTTGCAAATTTGTTTTTTTTTTTTTTTTTGAAGGTTCAGATTTATTAACTTTGCAAAAAGAAAAACATTGTAGCAGCTTTTAAAATATAAAACAGAAATATTGAGGCACAAGTGCAAAGCATTTCCAAAAGGAGATTGTATTAATAGTTGAACTAAAGGTTTTAGCCACTAATGTGCCACTGCTGGATGTGCTGTATAAACTGTATGTTGCATGTAGGAATGTATTCTGTTTAGGAGCCAAGACCATAATACCTGAAACACATTATATTCTGATCTGAGCGGCACTCATTGCAGACAATATTTTGTTCCAGTTATGAGACTGGAAGGTCTTGGCTCGCCACCAGAACATAGTGCTGCATGCTGCGTATAGTCTCAGCTACATACAGTTTATGCAGCGCATCTTACAGGACAGTTTGTTTGAGCCAGCTTGCGCCAAACAAACTATAAAGTTAAAAAACTACATTTCAAGAAGAATGTGACGTGATTTAAAGTGTAAATATTAGCCAGTAATCAACAATTATCATTATATTAAAAAAACTACAAACACATAGATAAGTTTAATTTCCCTTTACCTATAGCAACTACAATAGGTATTGGTCATGTTTAGGTTTGGTTTGCAAGACAAAAGTAAACTCTTCAGTTGGATTTTGCTAGTCAACTGAGATAATTGGTTTTGATCCGCACCAAAATAATTAGACCATCAACATTGGTAACATTTATTTGAAAAAAAAAAAAAAAATTAAAAAGGGAAATTAAAATGTTCTTTTCGAGGTTATCAAATGAGGTAGTTATGTCTCTTTCTTTAAATACAAGAACAATGTGTGTCAGACCAACGTGGTCAACATAATTCAAAAACATTATAAAAATACAAACATTCTGAAATTAGAGTGTGCGAAAAAATAAAAAAAAGGTTAAACCACCCGCGACAGGATTTCCATGACATCCACCAGGTTGTTTTGCAGGGCAGTTATGTTTTCTTTGATGTGTTCCAGGTCACTGCGGCACTGTATTAGGATCCTCCTTAGCTTGTTGGCTATCAGACTGTTGTTTGAGAATTCTTAAACTGTAATTTAAAAATAAAAACACTAGTAAAATATACATTTTCCTATAACATGCACCCTTTTCACATGTAGAAATATATTGAGACAAACATTTTAACAACAGCCCTTTAACTTTAGATGTCATGCCTAGTTTTCCAGCAGTCTAAGGCCCCGTTCACATACAAGCGACGCTACTTCGCACCGCGACCTCCGAGGTCGCGGTGCGAGCAGCGCGCCGCGACCTCGGAGTGGCCGCCACGGACTTCATAACATTGAAGTCTATGGCGGTCGCCTCCTGGTCGCCCCAAAGAAGCTCCGGACCCTTTTTCTAAGTCGGAGCGACTTGTGTTGCTCCTATTAGAACGGGTCCGCAGCTTCCCTATGGGAGGCGACCTACGGCGACCTGTGAGGCGACCAAGTTGCCTCACAGGTCGCCTTAGTGTGAACGGGGACTAATAGGCATTTTCAAGTACATTATATTGTTGTACAATGGGAATAACGGTGAATATGGCAAGTGTGATCATTGATTTTTTTTAATCCATTATTTTTTTTGTAAAGTACAAATATGATATACTTACCTGCTCTGTGCAGTGGTTTGGCACAAAGCAGCACAGATCATCCTATTTCCTGGTCCCTCGTCGGCGATCCTGGCCTATCCCTCCTGCAGAGTGCCCCCACAGCAAGCAGCTTGCTATGGGGGCACAAGAGATGATCCGCTGCTCAATGTGTCCATTCAGACCCAAAGCCGTGGCTCGGCCCCACCCCCTATATCACCTCATTGGCTCACATTTGAAGTGTACTTAACAACATACAACAAAAGCAAGTACATTCAATTCCAGAGAAAACACTAGCCTTTCATACTCACTTGATACAGAAGCATTTCTTTTTTCTTCAATGCTGTCGAACTCAGGGGCTGTAGGATGTTCCGGAGACTTTATAATGTCCGTGAAATCCATATCAAATGTGCACACATTTTTCTGCACATATTTCTCTGTAAAAGAAAAATAGAAAACTGTAATTTGTTATTATGCAATAATAATAATAATATTATTATATGGTTTACATTTCATACGACTTATGTAACTTTTGTATAGTTTTATAAAGAGGTGATCTATATGGAGAGGGAGAGAGAGAGGGGGAGAGAGAGAGAGGGGGGGAGGGGGGAGAGAGAGGGGAGAGAGAGAGAGAAGAGGGAGAGAGAGAGAAGAGAGAAGAGGGAACAGGGGGAGAGAGAGAGAGAAGAGGGGTAGAGAGAGAGAAGAGGGGGAGAGAGAGAGGGGGGGGAGAGAGAAAGAGAGAAAGAGAGAGAGAGAGAGAGGCTGTAGGATGTTCCGGAGACTTTATAATGTCCGTGAAATCCATATCAAATGTGCACACATCTTGGCTATCCCTTGTGTTATTTGACCCGAATTAATCACTTCTATAATATTTTCTTGTAAAAGAAAAATAGAAAACTGTAATTAGTTATTATGCAATATCAATAATATTATTATATGGTTTACATTTCATACACATAACTTTTGTATAGTTTTATAAAGAGGTGATCTATATGGAGAGAGAGGGGAGAGAGAGAGAGAAAGAGAGAGAGGGAGGGGGTGAGAGAGAGAGTGGGAGAGAGAGAGAGAGAGAAAGAGGCTGTAGGATGTTCCGGAGGCTTTATAATGTTTGTGAAATCCATATCAAATGTGCACACATCTTGGCTATCCCTTGTGTTATTTGACCCAAATGAATCACTTCCAGAATGTTTTCCTGTAAAAGAAAAAAAGAAAACTGTAATTATTGAAAAACATATGTCTGGTCTGTTAGTCCTAGAAACCAGTCATAGCCATGTAATAAGTGGGACTGTAGAGGATATGATACAACCAGTAAAAAAGGCAAGCATAAATGTGAAAGTATACATCATTTATTACAAAAACATATAACAGATACAGCAGCAGTTGGTTGAGTCATGATACAGATCATGGATTGACATAGGTGATCAATAAATTTGCAGATTTGCCCATTCTACGCGTTTCACAGTTTGATCTAAATAATCATTGCTTCGTCAGGAATGTAGGCAAATGATTCACCTTGAAAATGTTTGCAGAAAAAGTGAAAGAAAATAGATAGAGAGAGAAAAGAACAAGGAAAAACAGCAACTGGTAATGTCAATCATAATTTTAACATGTTTATTTAAATCATTTTAAAGATTAAAAGGCACAGCTGGATACAGCCATGTCTATAAATGATTACATGCTTACCATACTTCATTTTAGTTATCAAGAATACACATTAATCCAGTGGAAGGTGTCATCAAAGCCGCCAGCCAATAAACCCCAACCGTCCATCGAGGGGGGGCCCAAAATAGCCCTCCCATAGGGGCGATCATGAAAGTGCAGACTGGACCGTACTTCAGTTTGTGGGTCAAACCCACCACAGCAGGCAATAGGTGGACGTCTATATAGAAGGTTCAAAAAACACAAATATATGTAAACATTAGAATAATGTATATTAAACTCTAGTTCATTCTAATTCATTACCCCAAAACTACAAAAAGCCTCATTGATTATTAGATATGTAGGGAGGGGAGGCTACAGAGATTGTACATTAGAATCATCTCCGCCTAAATTTCCCATCATGGTGTATCCATTGGTCATATCCAATGCCACCCAACAGTTCCCAACCCCACCGGGGAATAGAATAAGGGCAGAAGCTCATTAGATGATATCCCTGATAAACAGGTAACTCCTGGGGGCATTATAGGAATAGCCAACTTAATAGTACATCAGAAATAAATAAATATACTGGGGGTGATGAGGGGGAAGTCATGATAGGAGTCCATCCTTCATTACTTACTTGTACATATGAACTGCAGTAATGGAGAGCCGAGAGGAGCCTCTGACGGCGTCCTCTGCACGCTCTCAGCTTAAAAAGCCGGTCCCACCGGAAGTGATGCGTCGCCTGCTGACGTCACTTCCGGTGCGGGCGCATAATCACTACTATGGCAACCGCCGCAAGCTGGAAGTAACCCGCTCACCGTGATGCCACGCAGTCCCGGCCAAAGGACCAGGAGAGACACGTATCCCCATAAGGGACATATCTCTGCTTTGCACCCGAGCCTACACACATGGGGAAACCGATGGCAACTCCGAGGAGCCTTGACAAACCTGGAGGAACAATATATATATATATATATATATATATATATACACAAAAATTCAACAAAATCATACCTTTATATTCAGAAAACTGTAATTAGTTATTATGCAATATTAATAATATTATTATATGGTTTACATTTCATACACATAACTTTTGTATAGTTTTATAAAGAGGTGATCTATATGGAGAGAGAGGGAGAGGGAGAGAGAGAGAGGGGGAGAGAGAGGGGGAGAGAGAGGGAGAGGGAGAGAGAGAGAGAAAGAGGGGGAAAGAGAGGGGGGCAGAGAGAGAGAGAGAGAGGGGGGGGAGTAGAGAGAGAGAGAGGGAGAGGGGGAGAGAGGGGGAAAGAGAGGGGGGGCAGAGAGAGAGAAAGTGGGGGAGAGAGAGAGAGAGAAGGGGGAGAGAGAGAGAGGGGAGAGAGAGAGAGAAGAGGGGGAGAGAGAGAAAGAGGAGGGGGAGAGAAGGAGAGAGAAGAGGGAGAGAGAGAGAGAGAGAGAGAGAGAGAGAGAGAGAGAGAGAGATTTTGTGGTACTGTTCCTGTTCATGATGCTTCAGATCCGACCAATGTTTTCGGAGCTGATCCTTTGAACGGTGGACTTCATTAATTCTCAGCAGCAGCTTCACAGTTTTGTCCAGAATGTGATTCTTTCTTGCATTGGTTTTGGTGTAATATCCACACTTGCCATCATAGTCCCTTTTTTTCCAGCACTTCTACCATATCTACCATTTCTTCCAATGTCATCAATGTAATGGGGGATGCCTTCACTTTATGTTTGTCCTTGGTCCTGATCGCAGGAATTTCGGGAGGCCTGCTCTCCTGCTCCGCAGCATGCTTTCCATCCTCCAACATCGTGGCATTCAAATGGCGACCGGAAGAGGATGGAAGGAGACTTCAGGCCGTCACTTCTGCTCAACGATTCACTCATCAATCTTTCACTCTGTTCGAACATCTGTGGAGTTACGAAAATCTTTGTAGGTACATATGACATAATGTGCATGCTTTCTGTACATGTACTAAAGGTTATTTAAGAGCTAGATTCGAGGTTTCGTTTTCACATTTGTTAACCACAAATATGCATTTGTACTTTCAACTACTTTTGTGATTAAACAATTGTCATTCAACAAAGGTTCATGCTTGCTATACACAGTAATCATTCTGCTTAGAACATCAGGGTTTTAAATAAAATAGCTAATCAAGGGCACGTTTTGAAATCATGCATCTATGATTGTTCTGCAAATCACCTGAAAAAAAAAAACGTTTTTTTTTCTTCCAGGAAAAATATCTGATGGTTATTTTTTTTCTTCATCAGACTTCCTTCCTCATTTTATTGATGCTTATCGAGAACTTCAATGCCTATGGAAGATCAAATCCAAAGAATACAGCGATAGGAACAAAAAACATGAAGGCTATAAAAAAACTGATAGAACTGTCTGTGCCACAGACGGAACCCAAACGCTAATGAAGACTATGTAAAAAAAATAAAAATAGCAAATTTTAAAACCGTTTTCAAAAAAAGAGTTAAATAAAATAATGGACTCTGAGATATCAGGTGCAGGTGCTGACGATATTTATGTACCACAGTTGTGGTATTTTGATAGTCTACGTTTCCTATTAGATCAGGAGATACCAAGACTCTCAGTTTCCAGATTGCAACCATTATCCCCACATCCTGAACCACAATCAGAGGACAATGATGACACTCAAGTAAGATGATATAAGAAAAAATGTTTATCACACATATGAAACAGTTTAAAACTTTATTACAAAGCTTAAACTCATGAAACATTTTGACATTTTGTTTTTCTTGGTAAAATTCAAAAAGCGGATATCCATCAAATGTACCAATTATACTTTTTTTTTTTATGACAAGTAAAGATTATAACTGAATATAAACTAGTAAACAGGTTTTTCAAGACGCAGGTCCATGAGAAAAATAAATTGCACAACCATGTTTTGCCAAGGGACAACTCCAGGTCCACAGAAGTACTGTTTGTAATTATCCCTATTTTTTCGGGCATTCATGGTGACTAATTGTGGTGGCGTTGGAGCAATGTTGGCTAATGACTGTCCGTCATTTCTTCAGCCTTGAGATTTTTTTGTGCCTCAAATAGTTGTGCAGAACACAGCAGCAGTAAACCACAAATCAATTTTGGCCATAGAGAGGTTGATCTGGGTGTGGAAAATGTGAAATCCATTGGACATGATGCCAAAGGCATTTTCTATTACTCGTCTTGCCCATGAAAGCCTGTAATTGAAAATTCTTTGCTCCTCTGACAAAGGTTTCATTGGGTAGGGTTTCAACAGATGTTCGCCAAGAGAAAACACATTGTCAGCAACAAATACAAAATTTAGGCCTTCAGTGGTTTCGCCATTGGTCGGCAAATTTAGCTTTCCATTCCTCAGGTGTGCATAGAATTCTGTTTTCTCAATGGTAACTCCATCTGAATTTTGACTGATTTTTAGAGAAACTCGTATTTGGCATTTACTACTGCCAGCAATACTATACTAAAGAAACATTTATAGTTAAGATAGTATGAGCCTGAGTTTGGAGGGGGGTAATGCGCATGTATTTATCATCTATGGCACCACCGCAGTTCGGGAAATTCCACGTCTCTTCGAATTGATGTGTAATGATTTTCAAATCTTCTTTTGTTGAAGGAAACTGTGAACAGGGCTGGCCCAAGACATTGTGCTGCCTTGGTCCAAGAATAAAATGCTGCCCCCCCCCAAAAATAAAAATAAACACGCCCACCAAAAGGAACCCACATGCATTATTTTAGATCAAAATAATTACAATTTAAAATTTAACAGGAAGTCAGATTTACATGCAACAGGCTAGTTAGGGTAGTATACGGACAGGCTAGTCAGGGTAGTATACGGACAGGCTAGGTAGGGTAGTATACAGACAGGCTAAGTAGGGTAGTATACGGACAGGCTAAGTAGGGTAGTATATGGACAAGCTAAGTAGGGTAGTATACGGACAGGCTAAGTAGGGTAGTATACGGACAGGCTAAGTAGGGTAGTATACGGACAGGCTAGGGTAGTATATGACAGTGGGATCAGTGGCAGTGCTGGTGGGGGATGGGGAAGGGACTTCTTTTCCATGTTGCTCATGAGTAGGGCAGCCCATTGAAATGAATGGGCGGCCCTACATGTGATGCATAAAAACCACATCTGCGCTTGTGTGCAAAAAAAAAAAAAAGCTAAACTGTGTAAATGCAAAATAACAGATTTTTTCTAAATATTTAGTGTTCATACAATTGCACTACCATGTAAATGGCTGTGAACACTGTGCTCTGCTCTGTTTATTGAGGACAGTTAACTTGTATTGAGTGGTTAGGTAATGTGGGGAATTTAGACTTGTATAACAGAGGGTTAAATGGAATAGAAATTGGGGAAGAAACTGCGCTAATATCTACAAGTGGTAGCAGCAACTTAACATGTGACAAGCATCAAAAACATAAATAGAGGGGGGAAGCTGCGCTAAATGGAATGGTCAAAGTTTCTTCACATTATCTGGACATACACATAGTGGGTGTGGAGGGGGGGGGGTGTATGTAGTGATATGTGCCAGCTCAGCAGATGTTCTGTTAGTTGTGAGCAAGGCAGCAGACTCGGGGGGGCGTGGCCGGGATGTGAGACTGCACGGACGCACAGGGCTCTAGCTCCGATCCTGACTTAATCCTATTTGCTCCATCGGCATCCATCCCCTGCATCTACACCCCTAAAAACTCACCCTGGGGTCCAGAAGGAAGGGCGGCACGTCGCAGGTTCCTCCGTTCTCACCGCGGAAGCTGCGGTCCGCCAAATCCCGGAGCTCATCTCGTCCTTCGGGTCCCGCGGCGGCCATCTTGGACACAAGGCCTCCTCCGACGAGAATGTGTGCTGGAGCTCAGCCTGTTTGGGACCCCGATGGCCCTCCGGATCCTTCCCCGGCGGTCATCCTAGAGGCAATCAAGACCTGTAAGGACACCCTCACTGCAAAAATGGACTACCTTGCCACAGACATTAGCCTCATACGCCACGATCTTGATAAGTTCCGCTCCCGAGTGACGGAGGCGGAGGAGAGGATTTCCCAGCTGGAAGACTCCACTCGAGCTGACTCCACGGAACTTCGGGCCCTTCAGCTTCAGGTCAGGGCCCTGCAAGATAAAGCGGTGGACACGGAGAACCGCCTCCGTCGCAACAACGTCCGCATCCTGGGCCTGCCGGAGCGGGCGGAGGGCTCCAAACCAGCGGAGTTCGCTGAAGCGTTCCTCCCTTCGCTGCTAGGCCTTCCTGACATGCCGCCAACGTTCGTGGTGGAGCGGGCGCACAGGGTCCCCCCGACCCCCCGGTGCCAGGGGCCCCTCCTAGGCCTTTCCTCCTCCGACTGCTCAACTACAGACACTGGGACCAAATCCTCGCTGCGGCCAGGGCCAAACAAGAGGTTTGCTATGAAAACGCCAAGCTGATGTTCTTCCCCGACTACTCGCCGGAGGTTCAGGGCAAGCGACGCCAGTTCACCGACATAAGGAAGAGGCTGAGGGACGAAGGCCTGAAGTATAGCCTTCTCTATCCCAGTCGCCTGCGGGTCATTGATGGTGACCGTGCTCGGTTCTTTGACACCCCTGCGGCGGCGGCTGCCTGGCTGAATGTTCGTTGACGTGGATGATCGCTCGGCTGCCTGAGATTCTCCTTCATGGTCGCAAGTATTGCCAACACTTCTCCCCCTGCAGCCGAGTGCCCTTTCTCTTCTTTGTGCCTCCCTCCCCTCTTTGAGCTTTTTCCCCCCTTTTTTATTTGCCTTGTTCACCTCATTACTGACTTTGCCTCTCCGGGACAGCCCATCAGCCTCCCCCCCATCTCTGATCCCCATCTTCCTGCCCCGCTGCTCCTTCCCCCCCCTGCTACCTTCTCCCCCGGATGGATGTCCCTTCTTAATGGACCTATCCCCTTCCTAGTGCTGCTGATATCACTTTGCCTGTGGATTTTTCTTCTCTGCACTGTTTGAACTGTGCTTTCCCGGCCCGGACAGTGGATTGGGATTCATCCCTTTTTGTTTTTTTTCCCCCCCTGAGGAGACTGTTTGGCAGACTGCACGGTCTGCAGATTTTTCTGAGTTTTTGTTTTTGGGTCAAGATCGTCCCCCCGCCTCCCCTGTGTTTTATGGGGTGTCCGGGGCACGATAGGGTGAGCCGCTTCGGCTCTGGGGTGACTGTTGTAAGTTTTCATGTACATGCTTGTCTTTTCTTTTTTTGTATTTTAGTTGCATGTTTTGATGTTTGGTGCATTCCTCTCTGCTATGCTGTTGCTCACCAGATGGGTCTCCTAGCGTACGTGCTGGTTGGCCCTCTCATGCCTATTGTACCTGGATATGGCGTCACTTAAATCCTCTAGCTTCTCCATCCTTTCGTGGAATGTCCGCGGTCTGAACAACAAATTTAAGTGGGCGCAATTATTTCAGTATGTTAAGTCCCACAATCCCTCGATTCTAGTGCTGCAGGAGACACATCTGGTGGGTGGCAAGCTACAGGCCCTCAAAAAACCCTGGGTCCAGCGGGCCTTTCATGCATCCTACTCCTCCTATGCTAGGGGGGTGTCAATCCTGGTGCGCAAGTCCCTGCCCCATGAGATTGAGGCTGTTCACACAGACCCTATGGGCAGGTTTGTCGTGCTGGTACTCACCATGTGGAGGCAGCGGTACATTGTGGTGGGGATTTATGTACCTCCGCCTTTTAAAGCCGAAGTTCTGTACAATGTGTTGGATAAGGTTTCCCTCTATGCCCCTGCCAAATTAATAATTGTCGGAGATTTCAATGCCATCCTTTCCCCCGACCTGGACAGACCAGCTCCCGTGACCTGCTTGACTGGGCGGAGGCGGCTGGGGTCCGTGAGGCCTGGCGCTGGAAGCATCCTGAGCAGAGGGAGTACTCCTGCTTCTCTGCTACGCACAAAACCTCCTCTAGGATTGACCTTGCCTTTGCCAGTCCGTCCGTCCTGTCGGAGGTGGAGGGGGTGGCATATCTCCCGAGTGGCCTGTCTGATCACAGTCCCTTGCTGGTCACGTTGCGATCTGGACTGACCCGCGATGGTTCCATGTGGCGCCTGGGTGCTCACTGGATAGACCAGCCTGATGTCTCGTGACAGGCCCCTCCAGTGTTGCGGGAATATTGGCAAATTAATGCTGGCACGTCCTCCCCTGCTACGGTGTGGGATGCGTTCAAAGCATTCTCTAGGGGTCACTATATCTCATCTATCAAGGCGGTACGCAGCCGGTTGACCGCTGACACGGTAGTGCTGGAGGCGGCGGCGGAGAAGGCCTCGGTCCGTTATGGACAGGACCCCTCGGCAGCGAACTTTGAGGGGCTCCAGGCATCCCGTCGGGACCTCCAGCTCCACCTCTCGGAGCTCACCGGGCTATCCCTGTATCGCTCGAGGCAATGCTGTTTTGAGCAGGGGGACCGGAATGGTCGCTTATTGGCTCAACTATCTCAACAGGATACCCCCTTGACGCTAGTGCCCGAGCTCATCTCCTCGTCAGGGGAGGTCCTCTCCTCTCCCGAGGCGATTCTGTCAGAATTCCGAGATTTTTATTCCCGCTTGTACACCACTACCCTCCCGCCGAGTCTCCTGCCAGGGGACCTATGCCCTCTTCTTGATCCGATTGCACTGGGTTGGTTGTCTGATCATGAACGGTCCGGTCTGGTCCAGCCGATCACGGAGGAGGAAGTGAAAGTGGTGATCCGCTCTATCCCCAGGGGGAAGGCTCCGGGTCCAGTTGGGCTCCCGATCGAATTTTATCGGGCCCATCTGGATCTATTGGCCCTGCTGCTAGCCGCTCTCTTTAACGATTGTCTGACGGAGGGAGCTCTCCCCCCTCCATGGCGCAGGCTCATGTAATCCTGATACATAAGTCTCCTAAAGACCTTAAATTGTGCGCCTCCTACCGGCCAATTGCTCTACTTAATAATGATCTGAAAATCCTCATGAAGATACTGGGGGCTAGGCTTCAATCCCTGCTCCCCTCTGTTGTCGACCAGGACCAGACCGGTTTCATGGCCCACAGATCCACGGACATCAACCTCCGTAGGCTTTTCACTAATTTACAGGCCAATCACTCCAACTCTGGCTCCAGAGTCGTCGCCTCTCTCGACATCGAGAGGGCGTTCGACTCTTCCTGTGGGAGGTGCTCCGGAGGATGGGTTTTCCACTCCTGTTCATTCGATGGCTGCAGACCATTTATGCCTCCCCCAAGGCTGCCATTCGACTTGGGGGACGACTGTCCTCAGCGTTTCGGTTGTCTCGGGTAACGCGGCAGGGCTGCCCTCTCTCCTCGGCCCTTTTTGCCATAGCCATGGAACCCGTGGTGGAGGCCCTTCGGGTCTCCCCACACGTTAAGGGTCTGCGGGTGGCGTGGCTGGAGGAGAGGGTAGCTCTGTATGCTGACGATCTCCTCTTGTTTCTAAATGTCACTGGACCATCTCTCGGAGGTGCCCTCAGGATCCTGAATACTTTCTCCGATGTAACGGGACTCAGGGTTAACTGGTCCAAATCTCTACTGTTGGCGATTGACCCTGAGGCCAGGAGTGGGTGCGGGCCTGATGTTTCTCTCCAGTGGGTGGATAGCTTTATGTACCTTGGGGTCCGGGTCTCGAGGAACCCTGCCGATTTTATTGCCCTGAACCTGGACCCGGCTGTGGCCACAATTAGGGCCAAACTGAAGGTGTGGGAGAACCTCCCTCTTTCCCTGTTAGGCAAGATCAATCTGATAAAAATGAAACTCCTTCCCAAATTGACGTACCTGTTCCGGCAATCTCCGCAAAGGATTCCGAAGTCCTTTTTCACTGCACTGAATAAGATGTTTTCCAGTTTCCTATGGGGCCCCCGTCCCCCCAGATACAAACTCGCCAGCCTTATGCGTCCCCTCTCCCAGGGGGGACTGGCTTTCCCCGACTGCCATAAGTATTTCTTGGCCTCTCAGCTGGTCACAGCTGTCTGGTGGTTGGCCCCGGAGGCTTCTAATTCCGCAGTAGTGGTGGAGGCCGCGGTGCTGGGTTCAACTGAGGCATTGTCCCTTCTCTTGTTTCGTGGGCCTCGGGCCCCTTACGAATTGACTACCTCCATGCGCACGACGCTTCGAGCGTGGCGCCAAGGACTTCTCTTGGAGTCTTATCCGAGCACCGCGTCCTCCCCAAGCGCCCCTCTGTGGAGGAATCCCTCCTTGCCCCACCTGTACAGTCTCCCTGACCCGGTGCGGTAGACCAAGTTCAATATTAAGAAGGTCTCGGACCTCACGCCTGACCGAACCCTCCCGTCCTTCGCGAACCTAGTTTCGGATCGCAATGTCCCCCCCTCGCACTTGTTTCATTATCTACAGTTGTCCTACGCCTTCAGAGCCCAATTCCCCCCTGAAAGTTCTCAGCTGGTGCAGTCGGATCTGGAGCGGGTCCTACGGTACGACTGCTCCGCTCGGGCGGTCTCCGTGCTACACCGCCATCTCCTCCAGGTCTCCTCTCCGGAGCTTCTGGGCCTCCACTCTCGCTGGGCCCGGGACGTTCCGGACTTGGACTCGATGGACTGGCTACATATTTGGGATTCCCCATTCAAGATTCTGGTTTCCATGCGGGACCACCTAGTCCAATTTAAAATTGTGCACAGGGCTTATCTCACCCCGCATCGCATGCATCGCATTTATCCTACACAGTCCCCGGAGTGCTGGCATTGTGGGGGTGTGCCGGGGGATTTTTTCCACATTTTTTGGACCTGCCCGAAACTTTCAGCCTACTGGTCCCGTGTTTTTTCGGTGTCATCCGCTCTTTTGCAGATGGACCTGGACCCTTCCCCCCGGCTTGGCCTCCTGGGACTGTTGGATGACTTGGTGCCTAGGGTGGTGGATCGCACCCTCCTGGGTCTCCTGCTTTTCTATGCCCGAAAGCTTATAGCTTTGCATTGGCAAAGGCAGGCTCCCCCCACACTCCAGCAATGGAGAGAGCTGGTAGATGGAGTTATCCCACTGTATCGGGACACATACGCACACCGGGGCTGCCCGAAAAAGTACGACCGTGTCTGGCAGCGGTGGCTGGAGGGTTCCTCGGCTGCCCTGCTGACATGCACGGAATGATTGTGATCCATGGTCCTGTTGACTTGTTTTCCCTGGTTTTGCGGATTTCACGAATGGGGCGTCCCCTCCCTACTTCCCTTTCATTACGCTAACTGTGAATGCCGTATCTTTCTGCGTTAATACTGTGAATGACAGCATCATGTTTATCCCTTCATAGTCGTGTAACTGATTGAATGCACCACTGTTGTTTTTAGTACTGTGTTGTTGTTTTTTCTCTGTTTTATACCAATAAAAAGATTTAAAAAAAAAAAAAAAAGGCAGCAGACTCGGCCGACCGCCCCTCCCACACACACCCCTGTTCTTCCGATCCTCAGTATTAGCATAATCATTCTTATCCCCCTGCAATCAAATCCTCCTGATTAGTGCTGATGTAAAACGGCCAGCTTACCTCCTTTCATTGACTTTTCTTAAAACATCAGCTCACCCCCTCCTTGCACAGTGTCAGCAGAACCCGCTTCCAGGTTCTCTGAGCAGACACTGGAGATGGTGGGGGGGGGGGGGTATCTAAGAAAATCAGGGCACAAATGGAATGTACAGGAGATTTCTGGGGGAGATAGAAAAAAAGAGTTTGGGAGCAGTAGTGGGACAGTCACTGCTGTGGGCAAGTAGGTAATGTGCATTAGATGATTAGGGTGTGCACGCCTATGAGTTGTACTCACTTTGGCTCCATGGTGTCTGGCACTAGCAGCAGTGACACCTCTGCCGAGATCAGCCCCAGCTGAACTCCTCCCACCTTCAGCCCTCACGAGTCAGCTGACCTTTTAGTCTCTGCCCCCCGGCCATGAATGGGCGGCCGCAGGCTCCAGAGACAGCCCAGCTGCCGATGCTGCTTTGTGCCCCGGCTCACTGGGATGCACCATCTGCCCGACCTGGACGGGGGGGGAGACATGGAGCTTGTCGCGTCCAGAAGTCCCCTTTCCTTCTGCTGTCCCTAACCCGCACAGCCGGACAATGAGGAGGGGGGCACATCCGGCACTCCTGACTTATGTGTACTAATAGCGGTGGCCCTGCACACAAAACTGCTAGACAAAAATGTGGGTGTCAGTTTGCCGCCCCCCTCAAACTGCCGCCTGGGACCAATGGACCCAGCAGGACCCATGGTAGGGCCGGCCCTGACTGTGAAGAATGTTATTACAATAAATTTTAGTTTTTTATTGATTGCATTCATCACATTTTACATTGCTTTATAATTTTTTTTGGACAGGAAGCAAATGAATCACGTCCTGAGCTATCACCTGCAGGACCATCACATAGACCGAAGAAAACAAAAAGGGATGATGCTACTAATGCCTTTCTTGTTCAAGCAACAGCAGCACTGCAAAAGAAGAGCGATGACTGTAATGCATTTGGCTTCCTAACTGCAAACAAGATGCAGGGAATTAGAGCAACAGAAACTACTAGTTGAACAGTTGCTTCTGCAATTGCTTAATAAAGGTTTGAGGGGTGAAATCACTAGTAATACATACATAGCCGGATATACTAGTTACATCCAGCAGGTTCAACAAGCAGTTCCCCAAGCATCAAACTGGCATGGTCCAGTGGGAACATCATTTCTCTCATTCCAGTCCATATGGCCACGGGATACCTTGCTGCTTGGATTGCCAGGTATTCACCTACATTGGTCATCAATATTTATTCTACCACAACCATCTAGCATTTTCCCCATGCTATTATGATTATCCCTAATATTTATCGCACTGATGTTTAGATACCTCTCTCACTCCCTCTGTCTGCACACTGTCATTTATTATTTTTTGTTCTTTCACTGGTTCGGTTTGGTTTATATTCCCACCTTGGTATCTATTCATGTTAGCACATTATGCCACTAATTACACGGCTCTCAACAGAAGCCGTGTCAGCTGTGTTTGGGGTGGAGCTGTTCTCCTTATAGGCACCATTTCTTTCCATTCCAGTCCATACGGCTACAGGATACCTTGCTGTTTGGATTGCCAGGTAATCACCTACATTGGCTGTCATTATTCATTCTACCACAACTATCTAGCATTTTCCCTATGCTATTATGATTATCACTAGTTATTTATCGCACTGGTGTTTCTCATCTTTCTCACTCCCCTTGTCTGCACACTGTTATTTAGTTTATTTTATTTATTTCTTTTCTATTTTATTATTTATTTTTTAATTTAATTTTTATTTTTTATTTTTTTTTTTTTTTTTTTTTTTTTTTTTTTTTTTTATTTTATTTTTATTTATTTTTTGATTTTTCACTGGTTCGGTTTGGTTCACATTCTCACCTTGGTATCTATTCACGCCAGCACATTATGCCATAAATTTATGGCGGTGTTGGTTGTCACTTGCATTTCCTTCATCTCCACTATTAATTTTCCCTCACTCTTTCTTCAAGTTGTAGATTCCCTACAACCACCATTTTCTCACCTTTCTCACTTCTAAATCACTCAACATAGCTCATCACACTTATGGTATATACATGTGTATGTACAGGTGTATTTTTATATATATACACATATGGTGTTCACTATGGTTCCCCATATTATCTTCCACATTATTTAGGTTCTTCCCTCACACTTTGGGTGTCACTCCTTGTTTATTTTTAATTAACATCCACCTTATATGGTAACCTTTGTTTTTCTTACACCCGATTAGGGATATTGGATTATATATCTTTGATCCCCCCCCCCCTCCTACTTACCAGCATAGGCTCTTCCATTAGCCACCCCGTAGCCTTCTCATCTGGATGGATTATGGGATGTATACATACATACCTTTCGGTAAGATTGTTTCCCATACATACCCCCCTTTTTCTTTACCCACACTTATAATCTTCCATACACTTTGAGGATCAATATGAATATTCTATATATTCAATTTCTTCCTTATCCTACCTTGTTTTATAGTGAACAATCACGCCACCATCGTGACCCTTACTACCTAGCCTTGTTTAGGTTTGGACTGCTCCCATGTCCGCCTGGGGGGACATCTACCCTAATTGCGATCCCTGGTCTGTCCTCTGGGTTTCAGGATTGGTCTGGTTGCAGGTGGGTGTTAAGGCCTCATGTGAGCCTCTCCTTTTGACCCCTACATCTCAAATGAATACTCATGTACTGCATGTATTATGTTTTGTGTGATATTTTGTTCCACTCATCATGTTCTTTTTCATTCTTCTGGTAGCATCTGTGATGTCCCTTTATCTGTGTATATGCCCCTGAAGAAGCGGTCACCCGCGAAACATGTTGGGCCAGTGTATGGGCATCAATGTTCATCACTACATCAAACCTATGTTACCCCTTGGGTTTCTGTGCATGCTACCTACAATATTTGCAATACAGTATCTATGTTTTTTAATACAGCAATCTCTTCTATATATGATGATGGTTTCTTCCAATAAAGATTGTTTTTTTACCCCATATGTACTTTGATTATTGGTCTAATGACGGTATCCCCTTTAAAAGTCCCCCTGCCCCTCCTTGTTCCTATTTTTTAATGAATTTTGGGACGTGGATACCTTTACTTCAATATCCATCTAGGATATATATTTCTGTTTTGGAGCTTGTCTGTCTTTTATTATTCAGTGGGAACATCAGACAGAAACAACAATTCTTGGTAAGAGAAATACATAGTTTTATAGAGTTTTGCACTATTTTAAAATTGTTGCTTGGCCTATTGTTCAATGTACAGGGTATGAAATGTGTGATTGGGTTACATACATGTATTTTGTTTTGTTACAAGTGTATGGCATTTCCATTTGAATTTTACTCAAGGTTGACATAAATTTACATTGTGTTGCGATTGTATGACATATGAAATGTTGTGTCACATCTTGACAAATCCAAAGAATAAACACTACCTTAATTTTGTTCATTTAATGTAGGAGTCATCAAACTATGGCCCTCCAGTTGTTCAGGAACTACAATTCCCATCGTGCCTAGTCCTGTCTGTAAATGTCAGAGTTTTACAATGCCTCATGGGATGTGTAGTTCCAAAACAGCTCGAGGGCCATAGTTTGAGGATCCCTGATTTAATGGAATAAAGTTGATATAACTTGCATAAATGAGTGTTATAATTTATTTACATTTTTTTAATGTTTTGCTTACCTTGATGCACTCATCTTGCAACACCTGGATTATGGCCTCGCAGGTCTCTGGAAATATTCAGCCTAAGGATTGTGCAGAAAGGCCAGTGGAGAACTTCAGTTCAGTTCTTCCAACGATCTACCAGTGGCAAAATATCTCAAGGTTGCGATGAGCCTTTGTTCTGGTGTAATGGACGGCCTCATCACAGTGTCCTCCCTCTAGAGCATTGGGGTCACCATTGCGAGCAGCTCACTAAAGGATTTCTCTGAGATGCGTAAATAGTTGCGGTAGTCATCTAGATTATTGTCCTTTAGTTCACGTAGAAGATTAAAATAGTGTGAATGTGTGAATTATTGATCACGGTTAATCAACCAGTCCTTGGACAAAATCTGGTGATTTCTCTTTTTCTTTTTCTTCTGGGTAATGGACATCACCCCAAGCATGGTGATAGCAATTGATCGAAACATTTGATCATCATGAATATCCATTTCTCAAAAAATTTGAAAGACAAATGAAGGTTTGCTTTCCACGAACATACTCCGCCAAGACCCACAATCCTGGTTACAAAAGTAATTTCCTTAGTTTGGGCGATTGTTCAATAAATTTATATATATGTTTTTATAGTTATCAAACAATCATTACAATCATGGAAACAATCATGTAAACGAGTTTATTCTGCGAGTTGGTGGGTAATTCGCTTTCGACTGACGAATAATCTTTCAGTCTGCAAACAAACAGCCGACATTCTGTGCGTGTATGGCCAGTGTTAGGCTACAACATATTAACGCACAATAAACACATTTGAAAAAAGATTTATCAGGAGCTGTAAAACAGGCATTCGATATTTATAATTTAATTTGAATTGCTTTTCTGAAACTGTTTTTTATTTATTTTTTTAGTCATGTGACTAGCACAGCACCAATCAGGGCTGGCCAGACACAGACTCATACAGTAGAGAGCATACATCAGTAGAGTAATAGAATCTCCTCCCAAAGATCTTTCCCTGCAGATGCCAAAGAACAGGGAAAGATCATGTGACCACACAACAGCGATGCAGGAATAATGTACTTAGAAGATTAAAAAAAAAAAAAAACAACATAATAAAGTGGCATGATATACAGTATATGATCTATATAAATTAATTATGGCAATTAACATGTCTCTGTTAAGTTGCACTTTAACTTTAATTACTTGTCAGCTTTTCACTAGTTGTAATAAACTTTCTTCCTTTAATCTAACACAAACTTCAATTTATGTGTAAAAATTAGCAATTATGGGCGCCTACTCTTTTTCATAAATTATATTTTATTTAATAGTGATAGTTACTAGAAGCCACCCCCTTAAGTGTAAAGCCACTTTCAACATTCAAATATTCCAAAATAGGGTCTGGCGCTCTCATAGTATATTCAAACAAACATACTCAAATCCCATAATACATCAATTGATAAAAGTAAAGAATAAATGTAGCCCAAATAATGCTCCTTTTAAAGTACCACTCCACAGTGTGTGAAAAAAAAGGAAACCGTGCTCCTATAATATATAGATAACACTCCGCTCCTTCTTGTTTCCCAGTGCTTCACCACAAGTGACAATCCAATGCATTCACCACAACTAAGTGACCCCTCAAAAAGAAGGTCATAAGCGTTTACTACCAAATTCCAGCTATTGGGTAATATGATGATACTCTCAACATACTTGTGGTGATACTTGTGGTGAAGCACTGAGAAACAAGAAGGAGTGAAGAGTTATCTATTTATTACAGGAGCACCGTTTCCTTTTTTTTTTTCAAACGCTGTGGATTTGGACTTTAAATAGAGTATTATTTGGGCTACATTCATTCTTTTATTTTTACCAATTGATGTATTATAGGATTTGAGCATATTTGTTTAAATATACTATGAGAGCGCCAGACCTTATTTTGTAATATTTAAACTCCGATTCATATTCCTCTGTTTATTTCTCTGAGTTAACATAAAGTCTACATTCCTAGTTTCCTTTGCTAATATGCTGTTTACGGCTTCATACATTTATAATGTGCTTAATCTAATTTACCACTTTATTCACTATCAATTCATAGTATACACTAGAAGGAATTACAACATAAATATCCTATAACATTTGATCAAATCAAACTTAGTACTGTTCCCCTTATGGCTTTATTCTCCACAAATGCCACAACCCCCCCATTGGTTTACAACTTTCGGTCAATGGTTAGGGTACTTTCCACCTCTGTGGCTCCTGGGCTTTCCTTCTGCTTCTTTCTGTAGAACTGGAAAAACATAATCAGTACCAAGCAATGTCTTGCTGAAAACATCAAACTTTTTACTAGGTAACAAGCATTTTACTAGGCAAAAAGCATTCGGTCTGATTAGTCAATACCCGTAGTATTAGATATACATGATAGTGCAATGACCAATATAGTAGCAGCAAGCAGCATCAAGGGAGAACCACAGTTAAGCAGAGTTTCACCTAATACCATCTTTTACCACTACTAGGTCCCAGTTCTTCCTATGTTGATCTTTCTTAATTGGGTATGCAATCTTATCGAATGAATAATAGGAGGCCTACAATAGTCGCAAAAATCTGTGGGACATAACTATATCCCAAAAAATTGAATAACTTTTATCTTAATTCTGACTAGAATTAGCGAGCATGTGCTACCTGAGCGCCCCCTGCAGGGTGCGGGTGGCTCGCTCTGTGATCAGCGTGTCCATGAGACTTGGCTGATCACAGATCGGAGTAAGGGGCCAATCCCAGCCCCTTATCACGTGATCAGCTGTCAGCCAATGACAGTTGATCACATGATGTAAACAGAAGCCGGTAATCATTTTTTTTTTCCCTCAGGCTGGCAGCTGAGGAGAATAAAAAGCTGATTACTGGCTTGTGTAAACGGGAGATCAGTCCCACATACAAAGAGTCACTGCCGCCTCCTCAGTGCCCACAAGTGCCGCCTACCAGTGCCTACCAGTGCCACCTACCAGTGCTCACTAGTGCCATCAGTGCCACGTATCAGTGCTGCCTATCAGTGTCACCTACCAGTCCCTATCAGTGCCACCTATCAGTGTAGCCTCATCAGTGCCCATCAGTACCACCTATCAGTGCATCCTCATCAGTGCCTCTTTTCAGTGTCCACCAGTGCTGCCTCATCAGTGCCACCTTTCAGTGCCCACCAGTGCTGCCTTATCAGTAACTATCAGTGCAGCCAATCAGTGACCATCAGTGCAGCCCATCAGCGCACATCAATGAAGGAGAAAAATGACCTGTTTCAAAATGTTATAACAAACTATGAAAACTGTTTATTTTGTTTTCAAAATGTTCGGTAATTTTTTTGTTTAGCAAAAAAATAAAAACCCCAGTAGTGGTTAAATACCACCAAAAGAAAGCTCTATTTGTGTGAGAAAAAAAAAACATTTTTAATTTGGGTACAGTTTTGCATGACTGCGCAATTGTCATTCAAAGAGTAACAGCGCTGAAAGCTGAAAATTGGCCTGGGCAGGAAGGGGTTGTAAGTGGCCAGTAGGCAAGTGGTTAACAAAAAAAAAGGTTTTCCTTTCTTAGAAGATAAGCATGCATTCAAAGGGTTAACATTTCTTTAGGGCTAAGACGTATATATTACTTGTTTAAAGTAACCTCTGGTGGACATAGATAAGACATTACTGTATACAGTTTAGTTAAATGCCAAGATAAGTTGACTATATGCTCAGAGCAGATGAAAAAAGCAATCACTTAGTATGATAGAATTTAACCCATTTAAGACAGATCAATGCCAAGGAGTTCAAGGTTTTGGAAACAGAGATCCCAAATAAGACAAAACTTTCAAACTCCTACATAAAGTTTTAAAACTGTCATGATCAGTGCGGCTTGATCTGCTCTTACAGATAATACAGATTCTTTTGAAAATGGCACTTTGCGAGCAGGGTGCATATTCCTTCTATGAACACGACCATTCTCACGAATTATAAGATCAGCAAAAATTAAATACATTTCCTGACCCGTTTTGTTTACTCAGGGCACAAAAAAAGATGTCGGCCTGTCAAAATAACCTTATTGATTGCCCTTAACTTATATTATTGCAATATTTGACTTGCATTGTAAATTTTCCTAAAATTTCCCTCTCTAAGCAAACCATCTGATAAGAGAGAAGGTACAGTGCCTAGAAAAAGTAAAAAATAAATATAAATGCAGCACTAGAAATGATTAGTGAACATTGCTTATTCACAATGCATGGGCATAAGGAATATGACACCTTATCAAATAACAATACAAAAGTCCCATAAAAACGTATGATGATATGTGATAAGAGTAATAAAGACATGACAAAATTAGGTGAAAAAAAGTCCCATATGACAAAAAAGGTGTACATAGAACACATTAAATCCACCGGTGAAGTATGAAGCCCAGCAATGGTAAAGATGATCAGAGTGGTAGACAGATCCCGTCACCAGATGGAACAAATAATAAATTATGCGCTCACCAAATCGCATGGACCTATACTGCCGTATAGCATACAGGTCAAATGAGCTTCACAAATAGGATCCTGAATTCCTCTATAATGGATGTTACCAACGGATGTTCCCATAGGCCCACAATCAATGCAGAGGAGGAAGGATAAATCCCTCATTCACCATGTAGCATGTAAATAAGCCAAAGGAGAGTACATAGTGTAAAACTGCTACAAAAGGTTTATTTAAAAAGCAGAAATGCACTGACAAGCATCCACAGGTAAAACACCAAAATTGTAGTCAGGACAGGCTGTCTATGATGAAATTCTGACGCGTTTCGGCATAACAGACATTCTCAAAGGATATTGCCTAGAAAAAGTATTCATACCCCTTGAAATTTTCCACATTTTGTCACGTTACAACCAAAATCTAAATGTATTTTATTGGGATTTTATGTGATAGACCAACACAAAACAGCACATAATTGTGAGATGGAAGGAAAATTATAAATCGTTTTCAAAATATTTTAAAAATAAATATGTGAAAATTGTGGCGTGCATTTATATTCAGCCCCCCTGAGTCAATACTTTGTAGAACCACCTTTTGCTGCAATTACAGCTGCAAGTATTTTTTGGTATGTCTCTACCAGCTTTGCATATCTAAAGAGTGAAGTTTTTGCCCATTATTTTTTGCAAAGTAGCTCAAGCTCTGTCGGATTGGATGGAGAACGTCTGTGAACAGCAATTTTCAAGTCTTGCCATAGATTCTCAATTGGATTTAGGTCTAAACTTTGACTGGGTCATTCTAACAAATTAATATGTATGTTTAGGGCCGTTGTCCTGATGGAAGGTTAACCTCCACCCCAGTCTCAAGTCTTTTGCAGAAACAGCTTTCCTTCTAAGATTGCCCTGTATTTGGCTCCATCCATCTTCACATCAACTCTGTTCCTGCTGAAGAAAAGCATGCCCACAACATGATGCTGTCACCACCATGTTTCATGGTGGGGATGGTGTGTTCAGGGTGGTTTGCAGTGTTAGTTTCCCGCCACACATAGAGTTTTGCTTTTAGCCCAAAAAGTTAAATTTTGGTCTCATCTGACCAGAGCACCTTCCTCCACATGTTTGCTATGTAACCCACATGGCTTCTTGCAAACGGTAAACGCAACTCCTTTGGCTTTCTTCCAACAATGGCTTTCTTCTTGCCACTCTTCTATAAAGGTCAGATTTGTGGAGTCCACGACTATTAGTTGTCCTGTGGACAGATTCTCACACCAGAGCTGTGGATCTTTGCAGCTCCTCCAGAGTTATATTGGGCCTCTTGGCTGCTTCTCTGATTAATGTTCTCCTTGCCCGGCCTGACAGGTGGACTCCATGTCTTGGTAGGTTTGCAGTTGTGCCATACTCTTTCCATTTTCAGATAATGGATTGAACAGTGCTCCATGAGATGTTCAAAATTGGATATTTTTTTTTATAACCTAACCCTCCTTCAAACTTCTCCACCTAACCTTATCCCTAACCTGTCTGGTGTGTTCCTTGGCCTTCATAATGCTGTTTGTTCACTGAGGTTCTCTAACAAACCTCTGAGGGATTCACAGAACAGCTGTTTTTAAAGTATACTGAGAATAAATTACACACAGGTGGACTCTATTTACTAATTTGGTGACTTCTGAAGGCAATTGGTTCCACTAGATTTTAGTTAGGGGCATCAGAGTAAAGGGGACTGAATACAAAGGCATGCCACAGTTTTCAGATATTTATTTGTAAAATATTTTGAAAACCATTTATAATTTTCCATCCACAACACAATTATGTGCCACTTTGTGTTCGTCTATTACATAAAATCCCAATAAAATACATTTACGTTTTTGGTTGTAGCATGACAAGTGGAAAACTTCAAGGGGTATGAATATATTTTCAAGGCACTAAGATACAAGGTGGAGACAGTATCCCTGGTTTTCACCAGGAAAGGTGTTAGACCCACCCAGATTATAATACATACTGTAGTTTTCACATACTTGCAACGGGGGTTGTCTCTCCAACATTTTGTTTTAATAATACTATCCCATGACATAATAGAACAGAAATCTTAAACCCCAAAAAAACAAGATGCTCATACCTTTCTTCTATCCTTTCCATATGAATTACCTTCTGCTAAGCGCTCAGCAACTTATTTTCTTCCTTTGAGAATACCACAGCAACATCCTCAAACCTAAAAGGGTCCCTTTTTCTGATTTTTCTTAATGTAGGCATAAGGGTAGTAGCTATACTAGAGACTAATTGTATGTCTATTTCAGTTGAACATGCTCTATTTATTTTTTTGTTCCTTCCAGAATGGGCTGTCTCAGGTCTTCATCTGGTGTTTATGATAACGGCTCAACCATCTCTCCTTTTTTCCTTTCTCTAAAGTTAGAGCTTAATTTGAACAATTTTACAATTAATTGCTTCTGTCTATCATCCATCATAATAACCTAATTTCTTATTTTCTCTAGTAGTTCTTAACCTCTTGACTATTAGGTACTCCCCCCCCCCCCCTTCTTGACCAGGCTAATTTTACGTTTTCAGTGCTTTTGCACTGTGGATGACAATTGCACGGTAATGCAGCACTGTACCCATAAGAATTTTTTTTCACACAAATAGAGCTTTCTTTTGGTTGTATTTATTCACCACTGGGTTATTTTTTTTGCTAAACAAACGAAAATAGCCCGAAAATTAAGAAAAAAAAACCCTTTCTTTGTTTCTGTAATAAATTTTGCAAATAAGTGATTTTTCTTCTTCACTGATGTGCACTGATGAATATAACACTAAATGTGGCGCTGAACCCTAAAACATGATTCATAAATGGGAAAGCAGTCCATGCAGATGTATCTTCACTTTAAAAGAGGCAAATCCAGAGTAGAACCACCACCAGAAGAGCACTCAAAACACCACCACTCCTTACCAGATGTCGTTGATCCCCACAACAGAGATCAATTGCACGTGTATACAGGATCAGAGATTTCCCACTCAAGTATCCAGTTCACAGGCTCAGAGATAGTGTGTGTTAATAGAAAAAGAGAAAGAACATCACATAGCGCAGACTGCTTCCAGAAAGTTTATTCCCACTAAAATAGGCCACTTACAGAGTCCAGAAGTTTTCCTCGCTTTCATAACAAGAATCTCCCCACTGGTTCTTAGGCATTCCTGTTGTCAGGCACTCGGTCTATGGCCACTCTGTCTCCTCCTATCTGCGGCACGCGTCGCCTAGCACGCCACCCACTGATGAAGCTGCACTGATGGGCACTGATGAAGCGGCACTGATGGGCACTGATGAGGCAGCACTGATAAGCTGCATTGACAATGCGGCACTGATGGGCACCGATATGCAGCACTGATAGGTGACACTGATGGGTACTGATATGCTGCACTGATGGACACTACTAAGTGGTACTGATGGGCACTGATGGGGCTGCCCGTTATCAGCCTTCTTTTCCTTACACAGTGACAGCGCTGAGGAAAGGAAATGTTGACAACCGGAATTTGTTTACATGGGACAAGCTTTGATTGGACACAGCTTATCACATGGTAAAAGCCCTTGTCCAAAGGAGACAGCGATCACAGAGCGCACCCAATGCATGGGCCGAACAGAGGGCGGGGTTCTGGGAAGACGTTAATAGATGCCCTCCCAGGACTGAACGACCACGCTGTAACCGTCTTTTGGCTATAGTGTCGTCGGCTAGTGGTTAATGCGTACTTAATATTTACAGCTATTCACACTCCAACACACTGATTTTCCTTACACTTAATAGTTGTTAAACGATAGGCTTGTAAGATAGTTCTTTCTCACATACTGAACCCCTTAATCACTTCTCGTATTGTTTAAAACAAGAGTTCCGCCTACTCAGTAACCCCTCCAAATAAATACTCGGCTTAAATTAGTTGGCACTAGACACAAACACTATACTGGGAGGTAGAATATCACTGGTATTAAAATTAATATATCACCTAAATTATATCTTTTTTTTAGAGTGCTCCCTATTATAATTTCTAAAACATATTTAAATAAACTTCACTCTGCAATTAATACATTTAAATGGAATGATAAACACCCAAGATACTCAAAAAACATGTTGTATCATTTCCATAAATCTGGAGGTTTAGGAATCCCACAGCTTTGGACATACTATATTTTAAAGCAGACTAACACAATTAGCCCAATGGAATATTTTAAGACCTAAAATCCCTTGGCTAAAATGTGAAAATATATCTATCTCTCCTTTTTATGTACCTGGCCACCTTTGGTCTAACTCTGTTCCACTATGATCCATCTCAACACGGAATTCTGGAATCAAGTTTTGCAGCCAACAACCGGCTTTCAGGTAATAGTGATCCAAAGCATCTATACAGCTGCTTTCACAGGGCTTGGAAGGGTGCCCCCTCCCGCCATCTCCCATCTCCATTCTCAGGCTATCCTATTCCACCAAGGAGCCTGGGACCACTACTGGTCGGGTCAGCTGCCCACAGAGGAGACGGAGGAACATCTGTTCCTGCTCCATCTCTGTAATGAATGAAGCTGAAAGCGATGAGGATTTCACCACTTCCAGTTTCGGTGTTATTTTACCTGGCCGGCAACGGCCATAGAAGCAGGCGATTAAACAGAGATCAGTTTGGCCTTGGAGGGCACAGGAGGGATAAGGGGTTTAATAGACCCCTGATCTCTTAATAAAAAGAGTACCTGTCACTGCACAAGCTATCAAAAGGGATGTTGTTCACATCCTTTTGTAGGTAATAAAATAAGAAAATACGTATTTCAACTGTGTTTATCAGTGGTGGCTTAGATTGTTACCATAGTTTACCTTCACGTCTTGTCACATGTAGCAAATAGAGGTGTTTTTCCTTACAAAGATTCTAGATGGAAAGCTGTACAAAATTAGAAGACTTGCTGAATTTCTAATACATTTTTATATAAATAAAATTGATACTATTAGTTATAATGATCAAAACTTTTAATTGTGATACAGTTTAGTACGCTGCTCATTATGAACTCATAACCTGTATTGCTGGAATACCACAGAAGTATCGTTATTATTTTTATCTTGCATTATTCTCTTGAGAAAACACGTTATACTTGTGAGATCGAGTTTCATATTCCCCAAGTGTCTTTTGCAGAGGTACTATGGGACATACTAATGAGATCTTTGCCCTAGCCTTTACCTGGAAGGAAGCCTGTAGGGAACTGACCTGCACCTAAACACAAATTTTGTAATTGCAGAAAAAACAAGAGTTATAAAAACAAAAAACAAGATTCACATAGATAAAAATAAAATGTTCCTCTTTCAGCAATATCGGTTGTTTTACAACTTTAATTTTAATGATGTACAATACATTCTCTTATATTACTAGCCTACTCTTTTCACATAATCCTGTGAATCCGCAGTCGTATCTTCATATCTATCATGTGCTAAAAGCATTTAAATGTACCCAGCGATCAAACAAAAATATTTAACCCCTTAGGGCTTTGGTTTTTTTCTTTGCACACACATATTATCCAGGGGCTAAATTAAAATAATGCAGAGTGTTACCATTCAATCATTTGCAATAATTAGATTTTTTTGTAAGTGTTTTTTTTTTTTTTCCATTTTATTTTAGTGACTAATGTAATTAACAATTTTGGACTACAGTTTTCTGTTGTTATTGTTAGTGGAATGCATAAATTTTAAATCACATTAAGCCTATTGACCAGCCTTGTTAGCACCTAGAACAATCCTGCAAATTCACCAGATCACACTTCTCGGAGTCACTATATATTTTTAGTTTTTTTTTTCTCATTGTGTTATTTATCACACAACTAAAAAGCCCTGGCTATTTTTACTGAACTGAATCTTTTTACATGCATGTGAATCTTAATGCAGAAACATAATATGGATGGGTTTACTAATACTTACAATTTTTGGTGAAATATTTGGTCTTAACTGATGTCTAACATTTAATATTGAAATAATCATTAACCACTTGCCGACCGCCCGCCGTATATATACTGCGGCAGGCTGGCTCGGCTGCGCGAATCGCTGTTCCTTAACAGTTAACTACAGGAGCACTCCTGGGGGTGAGCGCGCACCGCCTGTGGCACGCTTCCGCCCCCACTTGCCACCGGGCATGCCGATGCACGGGACCAGTGGCACCAATTGCCGCCGGGCACCCACGATTGCTCCCCGCTGAGAGAGAAGGATGGTCAGCTGTTGTAAACACAGCTGACCGTTGTTCTATCTGAAATCTTTCTATATAGGATCACAGGTCTCTATGATAATTTCACAAGTCCCTCCCCCCACAGTTATAAATCACTCCCCTAGGCTCACAATTAACCCTTTGATCACCCCTACGTTAACACATTCCCTGCCAATGTCATTATTATAGCAACAGTGCTTATTTTTAGAGCACTGAATACTGTAGTAATGCCTCTGGTCCCCCCAAAAGTGTCAAAAATGTCAGTTAGGAGTCCGATCTTTCCACCACAATGTCGCAGTCCCGCTAAAAATCGCAGATTGCCACCATTACTAGTAAAAAAAAAAGACATAAATCTTTCCCCCAGTTTGTAAGTGCGATAACTTTTGCGCAAACTGATCAAAATAGGCTTATTGGGATTTTTTACAAAAATATGAGCAGAAAACAAATTGGCCTAAAAGGATGAAAAAAATGTATTTTTACATTTTTTGGGGGGAATGTTATATAGCAGAAAGTGAAAAATAGTTGTGGTTTTTTTTTCAGAATTGTTGCTCTTTTTTTGTATATAGCACAAAAAATAAAAAACGCACAGGTGATCACATACCACCAAAAAAATTTGTGGGGAAAAAAAGGAAATCAATTTTATTTAGGTACAGAGTTGCACGACCGCGAAATTGTCCGTTAAAGTAATGCAGTGCCGAATCGCAAAAAATGGCCTGGTCATTAAGGGGGCAATTCCTTCCAGTCCAGAACTGGTTAATATAAGAAAGTATAAATAATCTGGTGACATATTTTGTAAGCAAATTGTACCTTATAAACTGCCTATTATTCTGACTAAAACGTCATCAATAATTTACACCACTCTTCTCTGGCATAATCGATTAGTTATAGAGCTCATCTTTGGGGGGGGGGGGGGGGTCCAAAGTTTTTTTTATATACCTAGAACGTATTCAGTTGAATTATGATTTTTGTTTACCAAACTGCATTTTTTTACAGATCACTTTGACACTGCAATTTGCTATGTTGAGTTTTTACACGCTAGACCAGAAAGAGGAAGTTTATTACTGAAACTGGGCAAAATGAGGCAAAATTACAACCAATTATTTTGTTGATGATTATAAATGAGCTTATTAGAATTACACATGATGTTATCACTATAAAAAGGATCAGAAGAACACTCTAGGCAGAAACAAAGTGTTATTTATTAAAAGTTAATTAGCAAAGGTAGTTAACGTAAAGATATTCTCTATTAAATTCATACTACTAATGTCTTTCTATGACAACAGATTGCATATGCAGACATAACATTTAGCATGACATTGTCATTTATTTGTCTGTTTAATAAGTGATGGCTACATTGTGCTGAACATCCAATGCACAACAAACATAAGTAAGAATCATATTATTTTTAACTTTCCCAATCCCTAAGTGTTTGATGATCACAGACTGTCTAAACTGATTATTACTTAAAATCTTCAGTCTCGAGATACGCATTTTCTATTGGTTAAAATTTTTTAAAAAATGAAGACAAGTGCGGTATTGATTAGGAAATTGGATCCTGTTACTTGACTTAATATATCCCTTAGAATTAATACTGCACGTTTTCTGATTCCAGTGCTTCATCTTTCCTGCAATCTTCCCAAATCTCCAGCCTATTTCCATAGATATGGCCCAGTAGTCCTTCTCAATACATAATCAAAATTAGTATTATTGTAATCTCAGGTCATTCACCCATTACTGAGTTGTCAAAGAAGGGATAATAATAATCCAGTCTGTCCTTGTTAACTTGTCTTATACTGTAATGAGAAAGAAAGATACCTGGTGGGTAAAAGTTCAAGTAACACCTAATTTGTTGGTTTACCAAAAAAAAAAATCATGTTTCAATTATTCTAGACCTGGAACCTGGGCTTGTTCTGTACCAAAAATTGCAATTTCTTAGCTTAATTCTTTTTTTTTTTTTTTTCTCGCACAAACAATAAAAGAGTCAGCATGAGAAAATAGTAAATGATAAAACTTAAAAAACAGTATGGAAATAATCAACACACTTAAAAAAAGAAGCAAAAAAGGGTCTATTTATCAACATTTTTACTCAAGATTTATGCAATTTTCAAGATTCACACTTTTTCACCCAAGATTTAGTTTAAAAAAATCTGTAAATCTTGTGTGAAAATATAAACCTCTAAATAAAACAACATAAAAAATAAACCACCCTATAATAGACCAAACATTATCAAATAAGGAGAAAATACAGTACATTTCAAAGCATTTTTAAAATTCTTTATTTTGTGTTCAAAGACAATAAAAAAAGGCTTAATAACCACAGGTCAATTAACATAACGTGACAATTCTTGTACAAGGATAACAATTTTGCCTTAGCAGTTCAGCAAACAAAATCACCGAGAGCATCTCACTCAAGTGTCCTTACTGTACTGCAGAATGAAATAATTGCCAGCAAGTTACTCCAGTGTTTTATGATAAAATTCAAATGTAGTATCTATATACACCTGCAATCACAACTCTAAAGACCAAGCAACTTGTGATCTTTTACGATTGGAATCCACTCCTTAGATACTCAAACAAATTCATATATATACCATTAACTATCATTGCACTAAAAAAAATCTCTCAAAAAAAGTGGTTTTATAAGAAACATTCATTAATTTTACTTTAAAGTCTTCTCAGATAATTTCAAAAAAAGATTGTATCAGTCTCTGCAAAAATAGCTAAAAAATTTTTTACTGCAGCACTGCTAAAAGTTCATAGTTAAAACATGGCACCAGATTTCAGCAGAAAAAAAATTCAGCAATATTTCTTTTCTATAAAAGGTCTATTTTTCATACCTACAATCCTAAAACGTATTTCTGGACAAAATAAAAAAAATATATTCAGTAAACCTGTCCAATAAAATAATATTCTCATTATTATGCAGGATTTATATAGCACACATTTAGGAGGGTTAGGAGGGCCCTGCATATGAGTGTGTACAATCTAAAGAAAGAGGCAAATGATACAAAAGGTAATAACTGTAGGCGGATGAGTTAAAGGATTAATTAACATTGGCAGAGGAGTCATAGGTTTCTCTGAAGAGATATGGAGATGAGCCTGGGAGGAGGTGACCATAGAGCTAAAGACCAGGTTGATTTGGGTGACATTTTAAGAGGAGGCTTTTGATGTAGCTTGGAGCAGGAGGTGTGAATGGCTTTTTATACTATTGTTAATATTTTGAATTCTATGAATTGGATGAGCGAAAGCCAGCGGAGGGATTGGAAGAGAGGGTTGTTATTTGCTGAGGGGTTTGATAGTTGGATTCGTCTGGCAGTAGAATACATAAAAGACTAATGGCCCGTACACACAATCAGAAAATCGTACAAAAAATACCGCTTTCAAAGCAATCGCACGATAATCTGTACGTTAGTACACATCTTTCGAGAGCCGATCACATCAATTAATTAAAAATTATCAGATGGGACAAGCAGGAAAACATTTCTCATTAAATACGAGGTTGCATGATTTTCATGTCATCAGTAAAGTTGTCATCCGAAAAAACAATACAAATGTACTACAACACATTACATCACAATTTTTAATACAAGAATTTTCGGAACTTTAGTAACCTTTTAATTTCCTTTTTACCATTCTTTATTTAAAGAAAGGAATACGCCTCATACTCCAAATACACTTTACAGAAAAACATTGTACAGATCAAATTATACAGGAAGATCAGAGCAAGAAGCACGATGATTGTGCAGATTAGAAGGCATCTGATGGCTGACACAACTCAATGCAATCTGAGCTTCCACATACATTATAAAGTACAAACAGTGAAACAAAGATATATTTCCAGGGGTATCGAAATACAGCGGGATGTCGCCAAATACTTGGATGACAATGTCACTCCTATTTTGCAGCAATTGCAGCTCCGCTGCCAGACTTGGCGGTCGTTGCCTTTGACACAGGTGGGGAGGATTAATTTACTTAAAAGGATTTTTCTCCCTAAATTTCTTTATGCCTTCCGTAATACCCCGGTGCCTATTCCGTGCGCCTTTTTCTGGCAGCTGGATAAGGTGGTGATAGAGTTCATTTGGGCGGGGGCTGTCCCTAGGGTTGCGAAGACTACCCTGCAACTCCCGCTGTCCCTGGGTGGGCTGGCATTACCCAACTTTCGCTATTATTACTGGGCGGCGGTGTTGGTCACGGTGCGGTGGTGGTTCGCACAGCCCCGGGACAACCCGGCGGTGAGTCTGGAGGCGGCGATCATGGGCTCTTACACTGCTCTTGGTCACTTGGTATACCGTGGCCCTGGGGTGCACCAACAGCTGACTGTCCCTATGCGGACAACAGTCAGGGTTTGGGGGCAGATGTCGGTTGTGGTCGGTGACCTCGACACTGTCTCCCCACAAACCCCGCTTTGGGGTAACCCCAGGCTACGGCACCTCCAGTCCATCCTGGACCCGGGTCTGTGGCACCGGTTCGGGATTATTCGACTACAACAGGTGATGCCTGAGGGTGTGATTCTCCCGTTCCCGACGCTTCGCTCTTCCTATGATCTCCCCTCCTCTATGCGCTTTCGCTACCTCCAGCTGAAGCATGCCTTGCAGACCCAATACCCGCGGGCTGTCACGTTGGCCCCTTATACGGTGGAGCGGTTCCTGTCAACTAGACGCGCTGACTATATCCTGTCTTCTGTGTACCTTAGGATCACTTGTAAGGTGGACGGGGCAAGCCCCCGACTCTATGCCCTTTGGAAAGAAGACATCCCGTCCCTTGATGAGGAGGCCTGGGAGGAGGGGCTGGGTGGTTATATCTCTGGGATGATTTCGGCCAGGGATCGCTTCATTCAACTCAATTTTCTCCATAGGGCCTATTATACCCCTCAGCGAGTGGCCAAGATATACCCTGGCAGTTCGGATGTATGCCCCCGGGGCAGTGGGCAAATTGGTACCTTCTTCCACATGGTGTGGTCCTGCCCTGTTGCTCAGCGGTTTTGGCGGGAGGTGGTTGGTAAGCTTGAGGGTTTGTGGATTCTTGGCATGGTCCTTGATCCCAGAGTCTCATTACTGGGTTTTTGTGATTTGGTCTCTCACAGGAGGCACATGCAGCTCTTTATATTTTATCTTATGTTCTATGCCCGGAAAACTATATTTACTATATACTTACTTTGGAAATTGGCTGACCCTCCGCTACTGTCGAGGTGGCGGATCCTGGTTGACTCTGTATTGCCGCTCTATAAACTCACCTACATGAGCAGGGGTGTTCCTCAGAAATTTGACAAGGTGTGTGGTTTGTGGGTGGCTAGGGGAGGGCTGGGATAGACCGTTCCCCTCCTGCGCTCTCTTCTCTGTCTGTTCTCTCTTGACCTCCTCTCTTCTGCTTTGCTGTGCTCGGCTCCCTTTGCGGTCCCTTTACTGGCTGGTGTCGTCCTTCACTTGCTGTCCCTATGGCTGGCGTTGCCTCTGGCTGCCGGCCCCGCTGGGGTGACTGACCCTGGCTGGGGGGGTGTGGCTGCTTGGGTGGGGGGGTGATGGGAATCCTCCCAATTATATTGTGCCTTTATTGCAGGTGTGCGTATGTTGTACCTTGCCCTTTTACTTGCCTATGATTTTTTCCACTGTGAACACAGCTCTGTATTTTTTGTTTGTAACTTGCTTTTGAAATTAATAAAAACTTTTCTGTTAAAAAAAAAAAGATCTATTTCCAGTGTGTAGGTGTCTCCCGTTTTTTTATTTGAGGAACAAACAATCCCATAGGTGGGAAAATGCTCCAGTGTAGCAGAAATAATAGATGCTAGTATAGAAGAAAAGAGGAAGAATAAAACAGTCTTGCGGTCACGGTCCATCACCTGGTAGGCTTAGTTCGTCAAGGGAGAGGAAGGGAAAAAAAAAAGGGGGAAGGGAGAGGGGGAAAGACCAGAATGATATGGAGGAAAGGGTAGGGGAAGAAATGGCAGTGAAATGGCAATAAGAAGGGACAAATCATGGTTCAAAATACCATCCCATAAAGCTCTTCATCACAACTCTGACACATAAGGAATAAAAATGTAAGAGGACTATTTTCCAAGCAAACAGCAATCACGGACTTACAGCCATTGATTGTATCTGGAAGAGTACCTAATGTCATTCCAGTAAAACCATTTCTGGTTTATTTCAGAGGTCTTGTCCCCAAGGGCTGCCATAAGGTACTCCATTTCCTGGATATCATTTACTCTGGCAAACTACTGTCCCACAGTCGGGGGAGAGCTGCTTTTCCAAACACTGGGTATGCAGGCCTTAGCTGCATTTAATCGCTGCAGAAGCAAAGATTTCTTGTAAGGTTTATGCGACATAGGGGTTAGATGAAGAAAGATGGCTGCTGGATCATCAGCAAGAGAGAGGCCTGTCGTGTGATGTATAATCTCTAATACTGGTCGCCAAAAAGTATGTAAGGCCAGGAAATCCCAAAAGGCATGCATAACATTTTTATTTTAGATATGAGATTAACATGCAAAAAAAAAAACGAATGATAATTTGTCCAAAAATCTCATTGTATGTACCAGGCATAAGGGGTGGGTAGGCTATGGAAAGGTAAGCCAATGGGGAGGTAGTGGCAATACTGGAGGTGAAAGATAGCAAGGGAGTGAATTTGGTGTCATTTGTTAAGAAGGGATACATTTTGGAAACCTTGTAGAGATGAAGGCAACATGATTTTGACAGTGATTGGATGAAAAAAGACACAGTTTAGGTTTGCACCAAGCACCCTGGCCTGAGAAGAGTAGTTGATTACAGTGCTGTTGATATTAATGGAGAATTAAGGGTAGGGAATGGGGAACTGCACATTTTTTGGTGTTTTGTCTTTTCACAAATGTTACAAATACATAATAATACTGGTTGATCATGCCAGATATCTGGTGATCATGTAATTTCCTGTGCACTCTGCCTCTTCTGTTCTAAAATCCCATTCAGTGTTATCAGTCCTGCCCAGTTCTTTATTTATGTAGACTGCAGCACACCTTTCCTCTATGTTACAGAGATGAGAAGAGGGTAAGATGCTCTGTAGTACAAAAAAAGCAGCCTAGGGTGACAATGCTGCTTCTCCATTGATACTAGGGATAGACCGATATGTTTTTTTTAGGGCTGATACCAATATTTTGGTCACAACGTATTGGTATCGGCTGATATTTTGTACATTTAAAGTTTTGAAAAATAAAGACAATTTTTGACACAAATCTGGTACTAAATATGTTAATTTTGGTTTAATGCTTAATGGCTGGCTTGCTGGTACAGGGCCTGTGGCTATGGGTGGCTAGCTGGCACCAGGCTGCTGTGGGTGGGTGTATGGCTGTGATACACTCCCGCGAGACTAGTCCCGACTCCAGACAAGGCTGTCCAAGGCGAGGGAGGCAGCCTAAGAAGGCAGAATGACGTCACAAAAATATCGGCAATATCGGCCAGTTCCAGGGCCGATACAGATATATCGGGGAAAGTGCATATCGGCCACTGATATATCGGCCTTGCCAATAATCGGTCTATCCCTATTTGATACCACACATTTCAGAGTGTTGTCACCATCACAGTACTGAAGATGATATGCCTTAACATGTTTCTTTAACACGATGCATTTTTTTTTTCTATAGCAGAAGCCAAAATATTTTTTTCACTTTGCTTTTGTGACACGTAGTACATTGCCGCTTGTTGGGCATGTGGTTAAATGCAGAATGTTCCATTTTCACCCAGCGCACATCAACACAGCACATTGGTTTGAAATGGCTCTATTGGAAACAATAGGTTTTAGTTTGTCTTGTGTTGGGCCTTCATAAGACAGTATAGTTCACTGGAAGTGGTGTACATGTACCCTAAATGTATTATTGAGGTTTGTTACTGTTGCAATTGGAACGACTGTTGGCAGCATGTCCAGAACAAGTAGTGGAATGTACAAATAGAATCTATAAAATAAATAGTTGTTCAATAGATTATTTTATGTTGTGTGTTTTGTTTTAAAAGCCAATTTATAATTATGATTTAGAATATACAGATGCAGTGTTGTAAACGGTAACATCCATAAATGTAATCAAGCTTATTAAAGGGGTAACTGTAGTGACATTTTACAGCAGGGAAGGACTGGTAGCCAGCAAAACCACCTGGACTTTCCATTGAAGGGGCAGTTTTCTAAAGAAAATACACCCCACACAATGTACTGCAATGTTCAATGCCTTTGAGAGAGTCGTTTTTTTATAGCAATATTTTACATATGTATGCTATTAAAAGGGAGGATTGTAAGGAAAGAATTGTATTTTATGAGCTTAACATGATGACCGCTATACTGTAAAAAAATAACAAGGGTTCACCTATATAAAATGCTAAATAAAATACCATGCAATCACCAAAAATAATACCTATAATTCAGTTGCCTCTAACAAATGAGCACAGCACATTTTACACTTTTGAATAGTTTCAGCACTGATTTCCTTTGCTGCTCTCTGCACTTTACCCCCCACCCATACCAACGCCAACAATGTCCTACTCTGCAATACAGTAAAAAATATATATATAATATCACAATATCATATAATGCTGCATGCACAAATGTGGGCTTACATTAGGTTTGCATTGCTTTAATAAGAAATTAACATGAATATGTTTGTTTTTAACCTGTTAGCATCTAAAAGTAGTCCTATAAGCATAATCCTTTAGAGCAGGGATCCTCAAACTACGGTCCTCCAGCTGTTGCGGAATTACACATCCCATGAGGCATTGTAAAACTCTGGCATTCACAGACAGGACTAGGCATGATTGGAATTGTAGTTCCTAAACAACTGGAGGGCTATAGTTTGAAGACCCCTGCATTAGAGAAACAAATGAAGAACTCTAATATAAGTGTGACCAAAGTTCTGTGGCCTCTACACATAAAATAATAACTGCAACTATGCACATATATGCGTACAAATATGACATATCAATAAAACATCATTTGACAAAAACACATCATGATAGTATTTCTAGTGGTCAAATTAGGATGGAAGAAATGAGCCCCCTTCAAAGTTTGACTTGGGCCTTGATGGCCATTTTTGTAATCTTCACCAGCTGTTACCATCTCACTGTTTGTACACTAATCTACTGACTTTAAGTGTTTGGACACAATCTAAAGTGAAGTACAATCAAAGAAAAAAAAAAGCGCGAAGCCGTTTTTTGCTATCAGTGCAGCAGAGATACTGCATGGGTAATCAAGACTCTACAAAGGCAATGCCTTAGTATAATCAGGTTACAAACGTTTCTAAGTCAACTGTTAGATCAATGAATACCACCTTTTAGTATGAAGCCAACACATTTATTGATGACAGTAAAACAGTGACATTGCAGGATTTCACATTGTCAAAGCTTTGAGCAATGCAGTATTCACACCTTATTGCACATGGTTGGACTAACCTTGCCAGAGGAGAGCTGCCAGCTAAACAACCGCTGACACATACGTGAGAGAATTGTCCAGAAGAGCTGTGACTGAGCAGGCACATTCTCTTACTCATTCATTCCCTCATTTGTCTTTTCTGGAATCAATGTTAGGTTACGCAACATGTTTTTTCTGCTATTAGATATGTTTTACATATTAATAGTAAAATATATATTTTATTTCTATTTATACTTGTTTAAAAAAATATAAAAAATCAGATAGTTTTTTTTTTTAATTTTACAACATTTTCCAACCATTACATTCAAACCAAATCATATATTATTAGCGATACAGATGTTACGTTTGTTTTTTACAAATTTATCATATTCTCTTACTCATTCATTCCCTCATTTGTCTATTCTGGAATCAATGTTAGGTTACACAACATGTTTTTTTTCTGCTATTAGATATCTTTTCCATATTAACAGTAAAATACATATTTTTTATGTACTTATTTAAAAAAAATAAAAAATCAGATAGTTTTTTTTAAATTTTACAACATTTTCCAAACATTATTCAAACCAAATCATACATTATTAGCGACACAGATGCTACAGTTTATTTACAATTTTATCATATTCTCTTACTCATTCCTTCAATCATTTGTCTATTCTGGAATCAATGTTAGGTTACACATGTTTTTTTTTTAGCTATTAGATATGTTTTCCATATTAATAGTAAAATACATATTCATTTCTATATATACTTATTTTAAAAAAAAATCTGATAGTTTTTTTTAATTTTACAACATTTTCCAACCATTACATTCAAACCAAATCATACAATATTAGCGATACTGATGCTACAGTTATTTTACAACTTTATCATATTATTAAAAGAATCAATGTTATTTTTTTAATGCACATGTATTATACAGCATACTTGCAATATTTGTCATAACCTGTATATTTTCAGAGCTTACCTTGCATATGTTATTTGTCCACTTATGCATTAAAGTGTTTTTTTATTCCTGCCATGCTAACACTGAGTATTTCTTATTAATCAAGAGCAGCAGTTTTCAAACAGGTTGCCCAGCCACCCTGGTAAGCCTTGAGGTGTCTTCAAGGATGCCTTGGCAAAATGCCTAAAAATGTATCAAAAACTGTATACAAGCAAGCAGGTTGATCAAGCCTGCTTTTTAGTTACACAAAGCCACAGGTTTTCATGATGCGCCATTATGACTTTCTGGACACTGGCATTCAAATGGCCAATGGCATCATCAGTTGATTGGAGGATATCTGTTGCCTTCACAGCATACGTGTTTGACCCTCCTGTGCCCCTCTTCTTCAGCACTTGTGTGACGTTAGCTGACTGATGGAGAGAAATTGAGGGAGAAGAGAAACATTTGAATACTAATCAGTACCAGTGGGCAAAAGCATATTTGCTTTGGAAGAATAAATCACCCCCAACGTTGGGTGTCCTACGTGTGGATGTTGCTGCATTGTGTGAAGCTATTAGAATAGGTTTTTACATTTTAGAATGGGGTGCCTCAAGACTGTCCAAAATTTTTAAGGGTGCCTTGAGGTTGTCTATAATTTTGAAGGGTGCCTCGACTGAAAAAAAGGTTGAGAAACCCTGCTCAAGAGAATATCATGGTTAATTTTGTGTTATCACTAAAGGTAAATATGTTCAACTTACATTGAAGGGTACGATATATAATATTCCTGGCCCTTTGTTCAGAAAAACAAGCTATGTAATATCAGGGAGGGTGGTGCTGGACCTGGGGTTGAAAGAAACTGGTTCCAAATGTGCTCAAATTTATTTGGACAATTTCTATGTTGAAAAGTATTCTTTTTCTCTAGTTAAGTTATAATTAACCTGAGCTCTCCACTCCTCAAGTGTCAGTGGATTAGAGGATATTCATTTCGAGCAATCAGCTTACATGCTTTAAGCAATAATCAGGGACATATGTTTATACATATTTAATAACAATGTTATATACTTTAAAACAGATGCCTGACTATGTACTAAAACCTAGCTTTTTATTTTTACAAAAGGACTCTGTCACAAATATGGTAGTAATGTTGATAACATTATTCTCAATACATCATTATAGTTAACGCAACACCAAACTGTCTTTGTTATTTTTGAGACTTCATCAGGAAATCCATCTTAGTGGGGCAATTATAATGTCTGGTAAGTGTTGCCTGATTTCTTTCCCCCACCAATCAGGGCTACTCAAGAACATAACTACTTGGAGCTGCGCTCAAGTGGTCCTGTAATCAGTGGGTTCCAATGGGGGAGATTCTGCAGATCAGCATAGGCCGCCCAGTAAGGGGTTCCCACCTTCTGGTTTAAAATGGAAAACAGATTTAATCATTTTATATATACAGCTGTTTCTAAGAAAAACAGCTACAGACACACATTTCACAGTTCCTTTCTACATTAGAGCTGTAAAATAAACAACAGATGGCTGTGGTAAAATTTATATTTTATTTCATTGACTTACATAATTCAAGTAGCCACTAGATAGCTTCACTTTAGTTACATTTTATTATAATATTGAATTTAGCTGTTTTTAATAAATTTCACTAGTGCCTGTCTAATTTGATTATACATCTCTCTCTCTCTCTCTCTCTCTCTCTCTCTCTCTCTCTCTCTCTCTCTCTCTCTATATATATATATATATATATATATATATGTATACATATGTGTGTGTGTGTGTATTAATATAAATATATATATATATATATATATATATATATATATATATATATATATATATATATTTTTTTTTTTTTATTTTTTTTTAGATATATATGCAGTTATGCATTGCATAATACATATAGTCATCTGTACAGTCAATTTAACTTTCCACCAGGATACAGTATCAGAGGCCACTAAGAGGTCACAAAGCATTCTGTAAATAAAATAGGCTAAAAGTTTATTGCATTTTATACAGGTCATATACTGTCAAGGTGGTCTCCAGCGGCAGCTGGTCCATTAGGGGTGCAGGAGCTCCACCGCCCACCCAAATCTCTATGTGTTGGCCCCTAATCTCCAAGTGGGATGCATAGATTTATATAATTTTTTATTTTTTTTTTTGCAGCACATGATTAGAGCCTGAGGCTCTAATTAGCTTCAAAAAAGGTTGGGTTTGGGAGCACTGCACCCTGAGCCCACCCACTTGAGACATTAGCGAATCAATATTCGCTATTATTTGGTGTTGGTCTCTCGCGCTAATACAAATAGTAAAGTGCTACTATGTGACAATCTTCTTAGAACTGCTGCAACTTATAATATAATAAATAAACTCACCAAATTAGTGCAATAAATCGAATAATATACACCAAGTTGCGCAAAATTATTGATAGATGTAAAAATATGTGAAAAATCAGTAAATCATATCAAATGAGTAATCTAGCTGTACAAAATTCACATATAAAATAATGAAAACACACTGTGAACATAACATTAAAGTCCCATAATGTAATCAAAGTGACCACACTGCCTAAAATTGGGCAGAGTCACTATGTAGTGTAATCAAAGTTCCAAAATGATTAAACAAATAAATAACAAGTGCTCCTGCTAGTGGCCAATAATCCTGGAATGGTAATCCTTTCAGTCTTTAAAATCCTAATTGGACTCTCCAGGTGTGGTTCCCGTGAATCAGACAACAATCACCTTAACAACTTAAGCCCCGGAAGATTTTACCCCCTTCCTGACCAGGGCCTATTTTGCGATTCGGCACTGTGTGATTTTAACGGACAATTGCGCGGTCGTGCGACGCTGTACCCAAATGAAATTGATGTCCTTTTTTTTCCCACAAACAGAGCTTTCTTTTGGTGGTATTTGATCACCTGTGCAATTTTTTGATCATGCGCGATAAACAAAAAAAGAGCGAAAATTTTGCAAAAATAACAATATTTTTCACATTTTTTTATATGAAATCCCCCCCCCCCCAAAAAATGTAAAAATCTAATTTTTTTAACATTTTAGGCCAATTTGTTTTCTGCTACATATGTTTGGTAAAAAAACCCGCAAAAAGCGTATTTTGATTGGTTTGCGCAAAAGTTATTGCGTTTACTAAGGGAAAGATTTTTGTCATTTTTATTGTTTTTTTTTTTTAACGAGTAATGGCGGCGATCTGCGATTTTTTTTTGCGGGACTGCGACATTGCGGCGGACAGATCGGACCCTTGACTGACATTTTTGACACTTTTGGGGGTACCAGTGACATTACTACTGTAATCAGTGCTATACATATGCACTGTTACTGTAAAAATGACACTGGGAGGGAAGGGGTTAACTTTATTGGAGAGGGAGAGGTTAAGTGTGTCCCTAGGGGCGTGCTTCTAACTGTGATTGGATGTGGCTGTGTGTGTAACAGCAGAGATCAACGGTCCTACATAGCAGGACCGTATGATCTGTGCTTTTACACAGGGAAGAATGACATTATTGTTTACATTAGCCGCCTGCCTTTCTCCCTCTCCACCCGACGATCACGAGTGACCGGTGGACATCGGGTCCGCCGGTCACACGCTCAGGCTTCTTAGGGTACGAGCGGGGGCGGGAGCGCGCCTCCGGCGGCGCGCGCTAGCCCCCTATTGGCTCCCAGGCTAGTGATGTACCGTTAATAAACCACCACCTATGTGCACACCAACTCCCATTGGATGGTTCCTCACCAGAGACAGTGGCCCCCCATTTTCATGGTATGGGCAAAAGCGCTTTGGGAATAACAGTATCGGTAATTCTGTCCCGGTTAGACTAAGCTTAGAGGGACCTCTTGTGCACGATTCCCATTAGATAATATGGAAGAAAGAAAAAACTCTCCTCGCGTGATACCGTTTTAAATTGACAAATTTATTAAACGAATCCTTCTCCCATTGCACTTATATAAAAACCATAAAACAGCACATTGATAGATTCACAGTAGGGAGTGGAGCACCCCAGTGGTCCTTACCTCCTCCACGCTGGTTGACAGACCACAGACGCCGTCCTCCACTTCCTTCACACGCACTTGCGGTTTGTCGTATAGCCACGCCCTAACGTTTCGTCACTTACGACTTCTACTTCTACCGCCACAGTAGAAGTCGGAAGTGATGAAAATTTTTGTAAGTGCAATGGGAGAAGGATTAGTTTAATAAATTTGTCAATTTAAAACAGTATCACATGAGGAGAGTTTTTCTTTCTTCCATATTATCTCATGGGAATCGTGCACAAGAGGTCCTTCTGAGCTCATTACAAGAGAATTACCAATACTGTTTTTCCCAAAGCGCTTTTTCTCATACCATAAAAATGGGGGGCCACTCTCTCTGGTAAGTAACCATCCAATCGGAGTTGGTGTGCACATTGGTGGTGGTTTAATAAGGTGATTGTTGTCTGATTCACGGGAACCACACCTGGAGAGTCCAATTAGGATTTTAACTGCTTCCAGTCCGCGCTATAGCCTATATACGGCTGCAGCGCGGACTCGAATTTTCGGGAGGCCGTATTTAAACGGCCTCCCAGAAGCAGTATCCCCGCGCGCTCCCAAGAGCGCGCATCGGGGAAATTCTGTGTCGGCCGTGTCCCTTGGACACAGCCGATCACAGATCGTGGTGAATGGCCAATCACAGCGGCCATTCACCACGTGATCGGACCGTCCAATGAGAGATGATCTCATATGTAAACATATGAGATCATCTCTCATCGCCGGCGCTCCTTCCTCACACGGAGCCTGCAGTGTGAGGAAGGAGGGGGAGCCTCACAGCGCCAGGGACACAGAAGAAATGTAATCAGGGCACCGATCACTAGTGCCCTGATTACAAGAGGTAAAACACATACATAAATTGCCCACAGTGCCCGCCTACAGTGCCCCCCCATCAGTGCCCACAATCAGTGCCCATCAGTGCCTGCTCATCTAGGCACTGATGAGCACTGACTGGCAGCACTATGGGCACTGAGTGTGGGCACTGATGGTGCTGCCCATCAGTGCTCATCAGTGCCACCCGTCAGTGTCCATCAGTGCCATCCGCCAGTGCCCATCAGTGCCGCCTATCAGTGCCCATCAGTGCCGCCCATCAGTGCCACCTCTCAGTGCCCAGCAGTGCCACCTCTCAGTGCCACCTCTCAGTGCCCAGCAGTGCCACCTCTCAGTGCCCAGCAGTGCCGCCTATCAGTGCTCATCAGTGCCGCCTATCAGTGCTCATCAGTGCCGCCTATCAGTGCCGCCTATCAGTGCTCATCAGTGCGGCATATTAGTACCTCCTCATCAGTGCCCATAAGTGCCCCCTCATCAGTGCCCATAAGTGCCACCTCATCAGTGCCTATCAGTGCAGCCTATCAGTGCCCATCAGTGCCGCCTCATCAGCGCACATCAGTGAAGGAGAAAAATGTATTTATTTTCAAAATTTACTCGCAGAAAATAAGAAAAACTTTTTTTTTTTTCAAAATTTTCTGCCTTTTTTCTTTTTTTTTGTGAAAAATAAAAAAACCAGGGATGATTAAATACCACCAAAAGAAAGCTCTATTTGTGTGAAAAAAATGATAAAAATTTCATATGGGTACAGTGTAGCATGATCGCGCAATTGTCAGTCAAAGTGTGAGAGCGCTGAAAGCTAAAAATTGGTCTGGATGGGAAGGGTGTTTAAGTGCACAGAAGGCAAGTGGTTAAAGACTGAAAGGATTACCATTCCAGGATTATTGGCCACTAGCAGGAGCACTTGTTATTTATTTGTTTAATCATTTTGGAACTTTGATTACACTACATAGTGACTCTGCCCCATTATAGGCAGTGTGGTCACTTTGAGCACATTATGGGACTTTAATGTTATGTTCACAGTGTGTTTTCATTATTTTGAGTTTGTTTATATGTGAATTTTGCACAGCTAGATTATTCATTTGATATGATTTACTGATTTTTCACATATTTTTACATCTATCAATAATTTTGCGCAACTTGGTGTATATTATTTGATTTATTGCACTAATTTGGTGAAAATATTCGCTATTGTCTTTCGGCTTCTCCTCCTGGCTAATCAGGACAGGAGGCTGGTCTTAAGACCAAATTTTCCAAGAGGAGAAACCAGTGTTCCTTCAGAATACGCGACCCGGCGTAAACGTTCTCTCCCAGCCAGACATGGTGCCTTCAGCCGCTGGTACTTCACCTGGGAGCAGCTAGAATGCAGCACATCCCGACGCGCTTGCATGGATCTGTACAAGGAGCTCTCGTAGCGGCAGCAGGCGGCCAGCCTCATTCAAGACATGGGCCAAAGGCTCTGCATATTCTGATGGAATAAAGCGACCTGGGTGGGGTGTGTACGGACCCATCGGGGGGGTTTGTTTGCTGCCCCCCCCCCAAAAAAAACTAAAACTAAATGGAGCACCAGCCACCACTGGTGGTCTCTAATATTACCTATTATTTTACAGTAATGAATTAATCCCATAACAGACATACATGATTTTTTTTACATACATTTTTTTGTAAACTAAAGAATGTTTTCTATATCAAATGTGTTTTGTGTGCAAGAAGAGGGATAAATGATATAAGGTTTTCACAAGAAATTAATTAATCTTATTTATTAACATCCACTAATTTTTCGTAATTGCTAACAACCCAGCTCAAGTTTAGTTAGCTCATCTTTCGTCTCTCTAGCATTTAGCAGGCTTTGCCATTTTCATCAGTCCCATTGTCCAAGGGGCCCCTTCAAACCTGTCAGTCGTGGCGGATTGCATTGCATTGAGCATATTACTTCAACAGATGGCTACACTCTGTGCATGTGTTAGTGCACTGCAGTGTATTTCATTTTCAGTGGTGTCCCAATGAATGAAGGCAGCACACCTCTGACATATGCATGGTGCTGTGATGTGGTGTGCTCTGTTGAAAAAAATGTTCCATGTCTGTTTTTTTTTTACATTCTGGTGTGATCAACTCGTTCAGCACTCTTGATTCATTATTCACTTTGAGGCCTCTTGCACGCTGCAGCTTGAAAAAGCTCAGAACAGCTTTGTTTTTTTTTACTGAGCTAAAATATAGACCATTAATTGTATTGTGCCTATGCACACAGATGCGTAAACAAGCGCCATACATTCTTCAGTTAAAAAAAAAAAATTGAAAAATCTGCTTTTTTTGGTCGATAATTTACGCCTCATGCAAATACGTACAAATGCGTGCACACACATGTGTGCACACATTTTGCAGAAAAGAACGTGAGAATAAGTTATGCAAATGCATATGCGGGGAAAATGCACGTAAATACATACAAAAAAAATCTTAAAAAGTAGATGCTCAAACAGGAGTATCATGTGCAAGAGGCTGATATTGATTATTCTATCTGATTCTGAATCTAAAGGCTGGTAAAGAAGGGGCTGAATATCAGCTGGTATCATCCAGTTCAACAGAAACAGGCCGACATTTGGCCAGTGTGTACAGCAGTCCGTTCGGTTCTTGTTAAATTGGCATGCTGGAAAATTATGGAAAAAATGGTTTGGGTGAGGGAGAGTGAGGGTGCTAGAAATGATATAGAGTCATTGCCTGGTGTGCAAAATCACTTGCTATATAGTAGAATGGATAGTCCACCTAACCAAAATTGCATAGGCTACAAGTATTCCACATAGAACGTGGAAGAAAAGATTTTTGTGGTGGGTATCAAAGGAAATGATTCTTTATAGCAATTACCTCAATCTTGTTTAATAAATTGTAGACATATATTACATGGACCATCAATTGCAGTGTAATACAAAATAGCGACATATACAGTAACACAGAAGACAAGACAAACTGACATATAACAGAAAAGAATAACAAAACCGGCCGGTTTGAACAAAAAATATAATCTGAGCATAGACTGGAAATTTTTTCCCTAATGGATCGAATAATATATGTCTATGCTGATTCCTGTTCAAGTAAAGTGCAGAGATTCTGAAATAAATTTCTTCAGTGAGGAAATAACAAAGAGGGTTATCAAAATAATTGCTTGTCACATCATAGATTGAAAAACCAGGTCCTAAATGTCTCTCTTGATATTCCAGTAGATGCCTTTGATGAACATATAGTCCCAAATTTATTCCCGTTGATTGTAGTGTTAGGATTTAAACGATATCTTATGGAGACATTTAAATCATCAGTAGGTTTAGGAATAAAAAAGATCTTAGAAATTCAAATGATAGTCGCATGAGTATTGAAGGTACTAGATGATAAATGGGTCTTGTGTGATCTTCAATTATGACCACTAAAAACTGATCACTATGGAGGTTGTACCTTAATTTGTCCGTGTGGACAGAATATGTTTATACATGTTCATGTGCATAGCTTCCGATGGTTCAACAATTGCAGCTGTCCAAATAATTTACATACCGGTATATATCTCAAAGATGTATTCAATCCTGCATTGCAGGGACTACTGGATGTATAAGCTACATTCGGAAGAATATGAGGGAATATGAAGGTGGTATCATATACTTCTGAGTAGATTCAATGTATCTATGAATAATAACATAGATTGTGCTATTAATCCTGATGTCCACTGTGAAAAAAATGCTTATATCAACTGCAATTTGTCTGTGTGGACAGGATGTCAATATGCATGGTCATTGCTTTGTGTGCAATGATTGGATTAGTTCAGCTGACTATGTAGTTGTCCTTAACCTCCAGATGAAGCTAAGCAAAATCCCCCCCTAGCGAAACATGTTGACGTCACCACACCGGCCGGTGTCTAATCATTTACTCCTAAGAGGACGGCGGATCATGTTCAGAGTTTAATAGGAAATCTACTGGGATACCGGAGAAATTGCTCTCACCGGGCCATTTCATCTCAGACCTCTGGAACAGCACGTAGCTGACTACTTCACAGACAGGGGAACTCTTTCAACACAGAGGGGTGAAGATCCATCCTCGATGGATGAGAGGTAAACAAGCATAGCCTAGATCCTTGCTTACATACAATCATCTGTAGTAATTAAAGGCAGCTCCCATACCTTTTAAGTCCCCGCGGCATATTATTATTTATGTTCCCCGGCTGTATTACACCCGCATTTTCATCAAGATGTTACATTATTTAACATGAGATGTGAAAAAAAACCCCACTTTACAAATTATCCAACAGGACATAGTGGAATTTACGGGTCACCACGGGTAATAGTAGTCATCCCCTGACAGCTACATTTATAAGATGGAAGCATTTTTTCATAGCGGATACCAATACAATTTATGTTATCATCTAAGGATATTTTGTATCCATTTAGAAGAAAACTTCATCATCTATACAATTTTTCAAAGGCAGCTCTCATGTTCCAAGTCTAAGAAATGAATGTTTAAACATGTTTTTTGGAATTACATTGACACATCAACTACAGTGCCTTGCAAAAGTATTCAGCCCCCTTAAACTTTTCGACCTTTTGCCACATTTCAGGCTTCAAACACAAAGATATAAAACTGTAATTTTTTGTGAAGAATCAACAACAAGTGGGACACAATCATGAAGTGGAACGAAATTTATTGGATATTTCAAACTTTGTTAACAAATAAAAAACTGAAAAATTGGGCGTGCAAAATTATTCAGCCCCTTTACTTTCAGTGCAGCAAACTCTCTCCAGAAGTTCAGTGAGGATCTCTGAATGATCCAATGTTGACCCAAATGACTAATGATGATAAATAGAATCCACATGTGTGTAATCAAGTCTCCGTATAAATGCACCTGCACTGTGATAGTCTCAGAGGTCCGTTTAAAGCACAGAGAGCATCATGAAGAACAAGGAACACACCAGGCAGGTCTGAGATACTGTTGTAGAGAAGTTTAAAGCCGGATTTGGATACAAAAAGATTTCCCAAGCTTTAAACATCCCAAGGAGCACTGTGTAAGTGATAATATTGAAATGGAAGAAGTATTAGACCACTGCAAATCTACTAAGACCTGGACGTCCCTCTAAACTTGCAGCTCATACAAGGAGAAGACTGATGAGAGATGCAGTCAAGAGGCCCATGATCACTCTGGATGAACTGCAGAGATCTACAGCTGAGGTGGGAGATTCTGTCCATAGGACAACAATCAGTTGTATACTGCACAAATCTGGCCTTTATGGAAGAGTGGCAAGAAGAAAGCCATTTCTTAAAGATATCTATAAAAAGTGTTGTTTAAAGTTTGCCACAAGCCACCTGGGAAACAATGCAAAACGTTATATTTGGCGTAAAAGCAACACAGCTCATCACCCTGAACACACCATCCCCACTGTCAAACATGGTGGTGGCAGCATCATGGTGTGGGCCTGCTTTTCTTCAGCAGGGACAGGGAAGATGGTTAAAATTGATGGGAAGATGGATGGAGCCAAATACAGGACCATTCTGGAAGAAAACCTGATGGAGTCTGCAAAAGACCTGAGACTGGGATGGAGATTTGTCTTCCAACAAGACAATGATCCAAAACATAAAGCAAAATCTACAATGGAATGGTTCACAAATAAACATATCCAGGTGTTAGAATGGCCAAGTCAAAGTCCAGACCTGAATCAAATCGAAAATCTGTGCAAAGAACTGAAAACTGCTGTTCACAAACGCTCTCCATCCAACCTCACTTAGCTCGAGCTGTTTTGCAAGGAAGAATGGGCAAAAATTTCAGTCTCTCGATGTGCAAAACTGATAGAGACATACCGCAAGCGACTTACAGCTGTAATCGCAGCAAAAGGTGGCGCTACAAAGTATTAACTTAAGGGGGCTGAATAATTTTGCACGCCCAATTTTTCAGTTTTTTATTTGTTAAAAAAGTTTGAAATATCCAATAAATTTCGTTCCACTTTATGATTGTGTCCCACTTGTTGTTGATTCTTCACAAAAAATTACATTTTTATATCTTTATGTTTGAAGCCTGAAATGTGGCAAAAGGTCGAAAAGTTCAAGGGGGCCGAATACTTTCGCAAGGCACTGTACATAGTCAGCTGAACTTATCCAATCATTGCACACAAAGCAATGACCATGCATATTGACATCCTGTCCACACGGACAAATTGCAGTTGATATAAGCATTTTTTTCACAGTGGACATCAGGATTAATAGCACAATCTATGTTATTATTTATAGATACATTGAATCTACTCAGAAGTATATGATACCACCTTCATATTCACTCATATTCTTCCGAATGTAGCTTATACATCCAGTAGTCCCTGCAATGCAGGATTGAATACATCTTTGAGATATATACCGGTATGTAAATTATATGGACAGCTGCAATCGTTGAACCATCGCAAGCTATGCACATGTACATGTATACTCATATTCTGTCCACACAGACAAATTAAGATACAACCTCCATAGTGATCAGTTTTTAGTGGTCATAATTGAAGATCACACGAGACCCATTTATCATCCAGTACCTTCAATACTCATGCGACTATCATTTGAATTTCTAAGATCTTTTTTATTCCTTAACCTACCGATGATTTAAATGTCTCCATAAGATACCGTTTAAATCCTAACACTACAATCAATGGGAATAATTTTGGGACTATATGTTCATCAAAGGCATCTACTGGAATATCAAGAGAGACATTTAGGACCTGTTTTTTCAATCTATGATGTGACAAGCAATTATTTCGATAACCCACTATGTTATTTCCTCACTAAAGAAATTTATTTATAGAATCTCTGCACTTTACGTGATCCGAGCTTCCAACAGGAATCAGCATAGACATATACTATTCGATCCATTAGTGATCGATCTATTAGGGAAAAATGTTCCAGTCTATGCTCAGATTATATTTTTTGTTCACACCGGCCGGTTTTGTTATTCTTTTCTGTTATATGTCAGTTTGTCTTGTCTTCTGTGTTATATGTCGCTATTTTGTATTACACTGCAAGATTGAGGTAATTGCTATAAAGAATCATTTCCTTTGATACCCACCACAAAACCTATCTTTTCTTCCATGCTGGAAAATTAGCAGCCAATCGGCACTCGCGGTCAATGGCTGCGAGCGCTGACCGTTTGTTCTGGTGGGGGGGGGGCAGTCCCCCTGTCAGAACACAATAGCTCAGCGGGGAGATCGCTGTAACTAACTAGCGATAGTTGGTATAGCAAGCTCCTCATTCATAAACTAAAAAAAACTTACCGTGTGTACCAGGCATTAGTGCTGCTGATCTCATTTAGCCTCTTCACAATCACTTTCTGTCTAGGTGCATGCCCTCGAGCAGCTGATACAAGTTGTTTTCTGGTGACAACATTGAACCACACCATTGGGAGAGCATGTGAAAGGCTGATAAGGCAGGATAAAAATTGGGAGACAGGGACAGAGTTGTGAACCTATAACATGATGTGTTTCCACATGGCAAGATCTCCAGGAGAAATGGGACTACTTAAAAGGTGCATTATTGAAGGCAACAGAAAATTGCATTAGACTTGTCAGTAAAAGCAAAAAAAGGAAGAGACCACTGTGGTACTCAGCAGAAGTGGCCCAAATCATTAAAAATAAAATTCTAGCATTTTGTAATTATAAGAAAACCCAGAGCAATGAAGATAAGGAAATCTACAAGATTAGGCAGAAAGAGGCCAAGCAAGTTATAAGAACTTCTAAAGCGCAGGCAGAAGAAAAACTAGCTCAGTCTATGAAAAAGGGGGATAAGACATTCTTCAGATATATAAATGAAAAAAGGAAATTAAAACAAGGAATAACTAAATTAAAAACAAAGGACGGAAGGTATGTAGAAGAGAATAAAGGGCTAGCCGAATGCCTTAATGAATACTTCTGTTCAGTTTTTACAGAAGAAAAAGAAGGAGAAGGACCTCCACTTGAAAGGATGACTAATGAATCGTTTGATGCATGTGTCTTTACAGAGGAAGACGTTCTAAGATTGCTGTCTAAAGTGAAGACAAATAAGTCACAGGGTCCTGATGAGATACACCCAAAATTATTAAAAGAGCTTAGTGGTGAGCTGGCAAAACCATTAACAGATTTATTTAACCAATCTTTAGTAACAGGAGTCGTCCCGGAAGATTGGAAATTGGCAAATGTCGTGCCCATTCACAAGAAAGGTAGTAGGGAGGAATTGTAACGCTCCTGCGTTTCTTATATGGTGTGGATTTTCAGCTGCAGAAATAGTTCCACGTCAGTTGTCATGTAAGAGATATGCTGAGATACCATTCCCAACCTCAATGACTCATCATGTGTGGAAGGTCTTATTTCAGCCAGTAAATACACACAATTAGCAAGCTGGTTCCTAGAGTGACTTTATATATGTGGTAACACAATGATGAAGGTTTGAGGGATAGGTTGAGTGGAGGTGGTAGGTGATAGACACTTGAAGGTGAGACAGTAGCAGATGGATGCAGGAAGGTTTAACAATGTTGTATGATAGCAGATGATAGAATAGCAGGTGGACATACAAAAGAGATCAACCCAGTGCAGAAAAGTAGCAGTAGTCTCAAGAGCTAGCAATCTAGTTTATGCAGATGTGATAAACAGTCTCTACTATGCAGAGCTAGATAGTGTAAGCTTAGTATAAGTTTATAGAGAATTCCCCTGCGGGGTACTTAGCACTATTAGCGATACAGCCGAAGGGTGGTTCAGGAGAGGCGGATGATCCAGTAGCGGGATACAGGGATCAGCGCAGCGAGGTTCCGTCAGCGAAGTAAGCTTGCAAGCATGGAAGCTTCAAGCAAGGTTAGCATCCAGATAAGGGTGTTTGAACGAACACATGTGAGTGAGAGCCGACGCCTTAAATAGCCATCTAGTCTGGCGCTGAGTGATGACAGCTCCAGTCTTAAGGTGTATGCGCACCTTTCCAAAAGTAAATGGTAGGGCGCATACACTTGTGGAAAGTGTAATTTAGGGTACCAAAGGTACCGGAACATTACAGGAATCGAGCAACTATAGACCAGTGAGTCTGACATCAATAGTAGGCAAATTAATGGAAACCCTATTAAAGGATAGGATTGTGGAACATCTTAAATCCCATGGATTGCAAGATGAAAAACAACATGGGTTTACTTCAGGGAGATCATGTCAAACAAATCTTATAGATTTTTTTGACTGGGTGACTAAAATAATAGACGGTGGAGGTGCAGTAGACAATGCATATCTAGATTTTAGTAAGGCTTTTGACACTGTCCCACATAGAAGACTTATCAATAAACTGCAGTCATTGAGCATGGACTCCCATATTGTTGAGTGGATTAGGCAGTGGCTGAGTGACAGACAACAGAGGGTTGTAGTCAATGGAGAACATTCAGAACAAGGTCATGTTACCAGTGGGGTACCTCAGGGATCTGTACTGGGACCAATTTTGTTTAATATCTTCATAAGTGATATTGCAAAAGGCCTCGATGGTAAGGTTTGTCTTTTTGCTGATGACACAAAGATATGTAACAGGGTTGATGTTCCTGGAGGGAAACGCCAAATGGAAAAAGAATTTAGGAAAACTAGAAGAATGGTCAGAACTCTGGCAACTGAAATTTAATGTGGATAAGTGCAAGATAATGCACCTGGGGCGTAAAAACCCAAGGGCAGAATATAGAATATTTGACACAGTCCTGACCTCAGTATCTGAGGAAAGGGATTTAGGAGTAATTATTTCAGAAGACTTAAAGGTGGGAAGACAATGTAATAGAGCAGCACGAAATGCCAGCAGAATGCTTGGATGTATAGGGAGAGGTATAAGCAGTAGAAATAGAGAAGTGCTTATGCCGCTGTACAGAACACTGGTGAGACCTCACTTGGAGTATTGTGCGCAGTACTGGAGGCCATATCTCCAGAAGGATATAGATACTCTAGAGAGAGTTCAGAGAAGAGCTACTAAACTAGTACATGGATTGCAGGAAAAAAATTACCAGGAAAGGTTAAAGGACCTTAACATGTATAGCTTGGAAGAAAGAAGAGACAGAGGGGATATGATAGAAACTTTTAAATACATAAAGGGAATCAACTCGGTAAAGGAGGAGAGCATATTTAAAAGAAAAAAAACTACCACAAGAGGACACAGTTTTAAATTAGAGGGGCAAAGGTTTAAAAGTAATATGAGGAAGTATTACTTTACTGAGAGAGTAGTGGATGCATGGAATAACCTTCCTGCAGAAGTGGTAGCTGCAAATACAGTGAAGGAGTTTAAGCATGCATGGGATAGGCATAAGGCTATCCTTCATATAAGATAGGGCCAGGGACTATTCATAGGATTCAGATATATTGGGCAGACAAGATGGGCCAAATGGTTCTTATCTGCCAACACATTCTATGTTTCTATGTTTCTGTGTTATTTCAAAGAATGCATAAGGGTATAATTGAAAATTACTTTTGACCTGGCCTGAAATTTTAGTGATTGAGTTTACATATACTTCATTTTCTGGTGTGCATTGATACACAAAAGCTCCAGGCCGCATTCTACAGTATATATAAAAGTCCTTGTGGTCACTATTTTTAAAAATGTAATTGAACAGTACATAAAAAAAGGGGTAAACGGGCAACACTTTCTAGGTATTCACATAGTTACATATACTGAACAAAATTATAAACACAACACTTGTTTTTGCCCCCATTTTTCTTGAGTTGAACTCAAAGATCTAAGAAAACTGGGATTCATCCGAAAAGAGAACATCTCTCCAAAGTGCCAGACACCATAGAATGTTTGCATTTGCCCACTCAGGACGGTTACGACGACGAGCTGCAGTCAGGTCAAGACCCCGATGAAGGCGACGAGCATGCAGATGAGCTTCACTGAAACGGTTTCTGACAGTTTGTGCAAAAATTATTTGGTCATGCAAACCGATTGTTACAGCATCTGTCCGGGTGGCTAGTCTCAGATGATCTTGGAAGTGAAGATGCTGGATGTGGAGGTCCTGGGCTGGTGTGGTTACAAGTGGTCTGCGGTTGTGAGGCCGGTTGGATGTACTGCCAAATTCTCTGAGACTCTTTTGGAGATGGCTTATGGTAGAGAAATTGGAATGGGGCTGGTTGGGGAGATAAGGAGACTTAAAATGAGACCAATAGCCCTATTAAATAGAAAAAGGAGGAGAATCCCCCCCCCCCCCCCCCGGTGGGACTTTTACGGTCTTCAAATGAAAGTGTTGAGAAGTAATTAAGTACTAGTGAGATTGGAGTAGATTTGTATAAAAAAATATAATTTTATTACAAAAATGACATGAAGAAAAAATAACACATAGAACAGGGGTCCTCAAACTTTTTAAATAGGGGCAAGTTCACGGTCCCTCAGACACTGTTGGGGGCCGGACTATAGTTTGAAAAAAAATATGAACGAATTCCAATGCGCATATTTTATTTGTAGTGCACAAAAAAAAAAACAGGAAAAACAATACAATATTTATTGTTTTATTTATATATATATATATATATATATATATATATATATATATATATATATATATATATATATGACCACAGCGTGCCACATCAATGCAGAGTGACCACAGCGTGCCCCCTTTCAATGTAGAGTGACCACAACGTGCCCCCTTTCAATGCAGAGTGACCACAGCGTGCCCCCTTTCAATACAGAATGACCACAGCGTGCCCCCTTTCAATGCAGAGTGACCACAGCATGTCCCCTTTCAATGCAGAGTGACCACAGCATGCCCCCATCAATGCAGAGTGACCACAGTGTGCCCCCTTTCAATGCAGAGTGACCACAGCGTGCCCCCTTTCAATGCAGAGTGACCATAGCATGCCCCCATCAATGCAGAGTGACCACAGCATGCCCCATTTCAATGCAGAGTGACCACAGCGTGCCCCCTTTCAATGCAGAGTGACCACAGCGTGCCCCCTTCAATGCCGAGTGACCACAGCGTGCCATCCCCCCCTTTAATGCAGAGTGACCACATCGTGCCCCCTTTCAACGCAGAGTGACCACAGCGTGCCGTGCACCCTTCAATACAGAGTGACCACAGCGTGCCCCCTTTCAATGCAGAGTGACCACAGCATGCCCCCATCAATGTAGAGTGACCATAGCATGCCCCCTTTCAATGCAGAGTGACCACAGCGTGCCTCCTTTCAATGCAGAGTGACCACAGTGTGCCCCCTTTCAATGCAGAGTGACCACAGCGTGCCCCCTTTCAATGCAGAGTAACCATAGCATGCCCCATCAATGCAGAGTGACCACAGCATGCCCCATTTCAATGCAGAGTGACCACAGCGTGCCGTGCCCCCTTCAGTGCAGAGTGACCACAGCGTGCAGTGCCCCCTTCAATGCAGAGGGACCACAGCGTGCCCCCTTCAATGCAGAGTGACCACAGCGTGCCGTGCCCCCTTCAATGCAGAGTGACCACAGCGTGCCCCCTTTCAATGCAGAGGGACCACAGCGTGCCCCCTTCAATGCAGAGTGACCACAGCGTGCCCCCTTCAATGCAGAGTGACCACAGCGTGCCCCTTTCAATGCAGAGTGACCACAGCATGCCGTGCCCCCTTTCAATGCAGAGTGACCACAGCGTGCCATGCCCCCTTCAATGCAGAGTGACCACAGCGTGCCCCCTTTCAATGCAGAGTGACCACAGCATGCCCCCATCAATGCAGAGTGACCATAGCATGCCCCCTGTCAGGATGGCAGGTGGAGCCTGACTAATAGAGAGAACTCTCACCTGATGAGAAGGCCGTGGTTGCAGAGCTGGACGCTGGATGGACACCAAGGTAAGCACTCTGATAAGGACACAGGTTCACCTGAGGTGCGGAGTCTAAGTGTTAGCTGGTTTTCACCAGGGCCCCTAATGGTGGGGATAGACTACGCTGCAAGCTAACACCAGGTCGCGGTCCCCAGGATCACCCAGCCAGGCAGAGCGCAGGTTCTGGTCCAGAAGCAGAGAAGCAGACAAGGGTTAACCAAGAGAGTAGTCAGACGAGCCAAAGGTCAGGGCGGGCAGCAAGTAGCAAGGTCAAGAGGAAGCCGGGTCAAATAATCAGGAACAACAGGTACGCAGGAACACAGGATCACAAGGAAGAGCTGAAGATAACACAGCAACTTCCTGTCGTCACAGCTGTGTTTAAATAGGCCAATTTGGTAGCCTCGAGCTATACTGAGGTAGCCTCGAACCACACTGAGGTAGCCTCTAGCTATACTGAGGTAGCCTGGAACCATACTGAGGTAGCCTCTAGCTATACTAAGGTAGCCTCTAGCTATTCAAGGCACCTCTTCGTACACGCATGCGTATAGGCGTTCGCCGGTTTGCGGCACCAGTGTGCCTGTGTATAGCAGTGGATCCCTGACATTGCCCCCTCCTTATGGGCAACCTCCGGGTGCCCAAAAGATTCCTTTTCTGAGGATTGCTGCGGAAAAAAGCCTGAATTAATTCCTGGGCATGGACATCCTGTTCGGGCTCCCAGGAATTCTCCTCTGGGCCATAGCCCTTCCATTTTACCAGGAATTGTATTTGGTTCCTCCTCCTTCTGCAGTCCAAGATAGCTTCCACCTCAAATTCCTCATCACCGTCAATCACCACAGGGTCAGGAGGCCTAGAATCCCTACCTGGAAAGGGGTCAGGTAAGGCAGGCTTCAACAGTGAAGCATGAAATACAGGGTGGATTTTAAGTGACTCAGGCAAGATCAGTTCGTAGGATACCTCGTTAAGTTTCCTCTTTACTGGAAATGGCCCAATAAATTTGGGTGCCAATTTTTTCGAGGGGCAGGCCAAGCGGAGGTTATTTGTTGATAGCCAAACCTTGTCCCCTGGTTGGAGGATTAATTCACCTTTCCTTTTTTTGTCAAAGATCACCTTGTTAGCTGCCTGCGCCTTGACCATCGCTTCCTGTAGCAGTTTGCTGTTGAGATTGAGGAATTCAGCGACATTCCGAGCTGCAGGGACCGTGGACTCAGAGACAACACAAGGGAAAAATGATGGATGGAACCCGTAGTTGGCAAATAATGGTGACTGGCCTGTGGCTGAGTGTTTGGCGTTGTTATAGGCAAATTCCGCTAAAGGTAATAATGACACCCAGTTATCCTGGACAAACGCGGTAAAGCACCGAATATACTGTTCGAGAGTTTGATTTGTCCTCTCTGTTTGTCCATTCGTCTGAGGGTGGTATGCTGATAACATGGATAGCTTGATCTTTAGGGATTCACACAGGGATTGCCAGAACCGGGAGGTGAATTGGACCCCTCTATCGGAAACGATGTCCGCTGGGATCCCGTGAAGCCTGATTATCTCCTTGATAAATATTTGAGCAGTCTCTGAGGCAGAGGGGGTGTTCTTTAGTGGCAGAAAGTGAGCCATTTTTGATAGACGGTCAACCACTACATAAATGACAGAGCAACCTTCAGACGGAGGGAGTTCAACAATGAAATCCATGGAAATCATTTTCCATGGCCTATCTGGGACTGGCAGTGGTCTGAGTAACCCCCAGGCCTTGCTTCTAATTGTCTTTCTCCGGTTACAGATGGGGCATGCTCCTACATACTGTTTACAGTCCCTTTCTAAATCAGGCCACCAGAACGTGCGTTGTATCAGGTCCAGAGTCTTGTGAACCCCAAAGTGACCCGCCAAAGGGTGGTCATGGCACAGGCCCAGGATCTTCACTCGAGTGCTTTCAGGGACAAAAATCTTGTTACCCCGCCATAATAGTCCATCTCGGGAAGATGATGTAATTCCAGGGAGGCAGGGGACATCCAGGCTTGTTGCATAAGGGACAGCAGGTCAGGTTGAAGCAGCAGAAAGTGGTTTGGGGATAGGATGGTGTCTGGCACTGAAGTCTCCTTAGGGTCGTCAAACATCCGGGAGAGCGCATCAGGCTTAACGTTCTTTGATCCAGGCCGATACGTAATGTGGAAAGAAAATCGGGAGAAAAATAATGCCAAACGAGCTTGGCGTGGCTTCAGGCGCTTGGCTGTCCTTAAATATTCAAGGTTTTTATGATCTGTATAGATCAGGATAGGGTGTGCTGCTCCTTCTAATAGATACCGCCATTCCTCCAGGGCGGCCTTGATGGCCAAGAGCTCCCGATCACCCACATCATGATTTTTCTCTGCTGGTGAAAGCTTGCGGGAGAAAAAAGCCACAGGGTGGACTAAATCTTTAAGACCCTGACATTGGGAAATTACCGCACCTACAGCCGTTTCTGAGGCATCCACTTCAAGTAGATAGGGCAAAGTGGGATCAGGGTGGCTCAGGATTGGTGCGGTGGTGAATAGTCCCTTCAAAGTACTGAAGGCGGCCTGTGCCTCAGAGGTCCAACAGAAACGATTGTTCTGCTTGGTTAGCTGCGTAATAGGAGCAATGATGACGGAGAATCCTTTAATAAACCTCCTATAGAAATTGGCAAAACCAATAAAACGTTGTACCCCCTTTTTGTCTGAGGGTGCTGGCCAGTCCAGGATGTCAGAGACCTTTTGTGGGTCCATCTTGATGCCTGTGGAAGAAATCATTAGTCCCAAAAACTGCATACTCCTTTTTTCGAACTCACATTTTATTGGTTTGGCGTATAGCCTATGTTGCCGAAGACGGTGGAGGACCTTCTTGACGTGTTCCCGGTGTTGGTCCAGGGAAGCAGAAAAGACTAGGATGTCGTCCAGATAAACAATTACAAAGACATCTAGATAATCTCTGAAAATGTCGTTGACAAAATGTTGAAAAGTCGCCGGGGCATTACAAAGGCCGAAAGGCATCACCAGATATTCGTAATGGCCAAACCTGGTACGGAAGGCCGTTTTCCACTCGTCCCCTTCACGAATGCGGACCAAATTGTAGGCTCCCCTCAGGTCCAGTTTAGTAAACAGAGAAGCGGACCTCAGTCTTTGAAAAAGTTTGGGGATCAGTGGAAGGGGGTAACGATTTTTAACTGTTATCTTGTTCAGTTCCCGGTAGTCAACACAGGGCCGAAGAGAATGGCCCTTCTTCTCTACAAAGAAGATTCCTGCTCCTGCCGGGGAGGTGGATGGGCGGATGAACCCTCTCTTCAGGTTTTCTTCCACGTACTCTTTAAGGGTTCCCAACTCACGTTCTGATAGAGGGAAGATCCGACCGAAGGGAATCTCAGCTCCTGGGAGTAACTCAATCGGGCAATCATAGGGACAGTGGGGGGGAAGAGTTTCAGCCCCTTGTTTGCTAAAAACATCCAGGTACTCGTGGTAGGGTTCAGGTACGAGAGACCGTGTCTCTTCATCAGAGTCTGTGCATAGCAAGATACTGGGGGAACTGAGGGGCATCAGCAAGCAGTGGTTCTGGCAGTAGGAAGACTGAAATTGGATGTCTCCGGAGGCCCAGTTGATCGATGGGTTATGTGCCTGAAGCCAAGGCAACCCCAAAATGACTGGAAATAGGGGGGAAGCAATGGCGTCCAAGCTCAGGAGCTCCTTATGATTTCCAACAGCAGTTACGGGTAAAGGAGGGGTTTCTTGGGTCACCAATCCAGACTTGATGCGTGAACCATCTGCCAAAAAAACGGAGAGTCCTTGTGACTTGGGTCGAAGGGGAATGTGCTGTTGTGCTGCAAATGACAAGTCAATAAAGCAGCTGCATGTTTCAGAGTCAATTATTGCGGTGACTGGTACCATACCTTCCGGAAGCTGAAAAATAACAGACAGAGCAAGGTGAGTAGTGTTGGAAGAGGGTACCGGATAGCTTGAGGGCGAGATGGAGAAGCACTTACGCAGCTTTGCAGGACAGGAGCGTACATAGTGACCGGCCTCCCCGCAGTACAGACATAGATTGTTCTGTCTCCAGCGAAGACATTCTTCTGCTGTCAGGGAAGGTCGCATGAGTCCAAGCTGCATGGGTTCTGGGGTGTCCGATACCAGTGTAGCAGGAGCCGGATCTGTAGGGACAAAACTGGTGGGAAAGGGACGTCCGGAAGTGGGTACTCGGGGTAACATCCAGACTGGGCGAGACTGCTGAGTAGATCGCTCCGCTCTGCGTTTGCGGAGCCGACGATCAATCTGGATCACCAGTGCGATCAATTCCTCCAAAGTTTCTGGTACACCCACACGAGCCAGCTCGTCTTTCAGCCCCTCTGAAAGACCCAAACGGAACTGATGACGTAAGGCCGCATCGTTCCAGTAGGTATCTGCGCTCCACCACCTGAGGTCGGTAACGTAGTCCTCCACAGCTCTTCGGCCTTGTTGGAGCATGTGGAGTGCGGTTTCTGCGGTGGAGGTCCGCTGTGGGTCATCGTAGAGCTGGGCCATCGCATTAAGAAAGGATGACAAGGAGTCGAGCTGCATGCTGCGTTCTTCTAACAGATGATGAGCCCAAGCCTGGGGTTCTCCCTGGAGGAGGGAGATGATGAAACCCACTTTTGTGGCTTCCAGCGAGAAGGTCCGGGGTTGTAGGGAAAAATATAATTCGCATGCATTGCGGAATGCACGGAACTTGCTACGGTCTCCACCGAATCTTTCTGGTGTAGGGACTCTCGGTTCCGGGGGCAACATGACCACCGTGGGTCCTGGCGTGGTCCCCGTGGGAGGTGTGGCGGATGAGGAAGCTGGATCTGCGGGAGAGTCAGCAGAAGAGACCAGGGACTGCACACGTCCTTCCAACTGGGTATACACCTCTTGAAGGGATTTCACGGCCTGAGTAAGAGCCTCCAGATGCTGACATATCTCATCCATCGGAGAGATCCCTCGTGCAGGCTCGGTCATGGCTGTGTTATACTGTCAGGATGGCAGGTGGAGCCTGACTAATAGAGAGAACTCTCACCTGATGAGAAGGCCGTGGTTGCAGAGCTGGACGCTGGATGGACACCAAGGTAAGCACTCTGATAAGGACACAGGTTCACCTGAGGTGCGGAGTCTAAGTGTTAGCTGGTTTTCACCAGGGCCCCTAATGGTGGGGATAGACTACGCTGCAAGCTAACACCAGGTCGCGGTCCCCAGGATCACCCAGCCAGGCAGAGCGCAGGTTCTGGTCCAGAAGCAGAGAAGCAGACAAGGGTTAACCAAGAGAGTAGTCAGACGAGCCAAAGGTCAGGGCGGGCAGCAAGTAGCAAGGTCAAGAGGAAGCTGGGTCAAATAATCAGGAACAACAGGTACGCAGGAACACAGGATCACAAGGAAGAGCTGAAGATAACACAGCAACTTCCTGTCATCACAGCTGTGTTTAAATAGGCCAATTTGGTAGCCTCGAGCTATACTGAGGTAGCCTCGAACCACACTGAGGTAGCCTCTAGCTATACTGAGGTAGCCTGGAACCATACTGAGGTAGCCTCTAGCGTTCGCCGGTTTGCGGCACCAGTGTGCCTGTGTATAGCAGTGGATCCCTGACACCCCCTTTCAATGCAGAGTGACCACAGCGTGCCCCCTTTCAATGCAGAGTGACCATAGCATGCCCCCTTTCAATGCAGAGTGACCACAGCGTGCCTCCTTTCAATGCAGAGTGACCACAGCGTGCCCCCATCAATGCAGAGTGACCACAGTGTGCCCCCTTTCAATGCAGAGTGACCACAGCGTGCCCCCTTTCAATGCAGAGTGACCATAGCATGCCCCCATCAATGCAGAGTGACGACAGCATGCCCCATTTCAATGCAGAGTGACCACAGCGTGCCCCCTTTCAATGCAGAGTGACCACAGCGTGCCGTGCCCCCTTCAATGCAGAGGGACCACAGCGTGTCCCCTTTCAATGCAGAGGGACCACAGCATGCCCCCTTCAATGCAGAGTGACCACAGCATGCCGTGTCCCCTTCAATGCAGAGTGACCACAGCATGCCCCCTTTCAATGCAGAGGGACCACAGGGTGCCCCCTTCAATGCAGAGGGACCACAGCGTGCCCCCTTCAATGCAGAGTGACCATAGTGTGCCCCCTTTCAATGCAGAGTGACCACAGCATGCCGTGCCCCCTTTCAATGCAGAGTGACCACAGCGTGCCATGCCCCCTTCAATGCAGAGTGACCACAGCGTGCCCTCTTTCAATGCAGAGTGACCACAGCATGCCCCCATCAATGCAGAGTGACCATAGCATGCCCCCTTTCAATGCAGAGTGACCACAGCGTGCCCCCTTTCAATGCAGAGTGACCACAGCATGCCCCCTTTCAATGCAGATTGACCACAGTGTGCCCCATTAATGCAGAGTGACCACAGCGTGCCCCCTTTCAATGCAGAGTGACCACAGCATGCCCCCTTTCAATGCAGATTGACCACAGTGTGCCCCATTAATGCAGAGTGACCACAGCGTGCCCCCTTCAATGCAGAGTGACCACAGCGTGCCCCCTTTCAATGCAGAGGGACCACAACGTGCCCCCTTCAATGCAGAGTGACCACAGCGTGCCATGCCCCCTTCAATGCAGAGTGACCACAGCGTGCCCCCTTTCAATGCAGAGGGACCACAGCGTGCTCCCTTCAATGCAGAGTGACCACAGCGTGCCGTGCCCCCTTCAATGCAGAGTGACCACAGCATGCCCCCTTTCAATGCAGAGTGACCACAGCATGCTGTGCCCCCTTCAATGCAGAGTGACCACAGCGTGCCCCCTTTCAATGCAGAGTGACCACAGCATGCCCCCTTCAATGCAGAGTGACAACAGCGTGCCCACTTTCAATGCAGAGTGACCATAGCATGCCCCCATCAATGCAGAGTGACCACAGCATGCCCCCTTTCAATGCAGAGTGACCACAGCGTGGCCCCTTTCAATGTAGTGAAGACAGTGTGCCCCCTTCAATGCAGAGTGACCACAGTGTGCCGTGCCCCCTTCAATGCAGAGTGACCACAGCGTGCCCCCTTTCAATGCAGAGTGACCACAGCGTGCCGTGCCCCCTTCAATGCAGAGTGACCACAGTGTGCCCCCTTTCAATGCAGAGTGACCACAGCATGCCCCCATCAATGCAGAGTGACCATAGCATGCCCCCTTTCAAAGTAGAGTGACTACAGCGTGCCCCATTTCAATGCAGAGTGACCACAGCGTGCCCCCTTTCAATGCAGAGTGACCACAGCATGCCCCCTTTCAATGCAGATTGGCCACAGCGTGCCCCCATCAATGCAGAGTGACCACAGCGTGCCCCCTTTCAATGCAGAGTGACCACAGCGTGCCCCCTTTCAATGCAGAGTGACCACAGCGTGCCGTGCCCCCTTCAATGCAGAGTGACCACAGCGTGCCCCCTTTCATTGCAGAGTGACCACAGCGTGCCCCCTTCAATGCAGAGAGACCAGTGCACTTACATGCAGCGGCAGCTTCTCCTCAGTCCTCAGCGTCTCCTCGAGTCCTCCCACCTCCTCTTCGGCCAATGGCATGGGTTCGCCTTTTCTGCCAATAAGGAAGCGGGTCTCGGACCCGCTTCCTGATTGGCCAGGAGGAGGATCCGTGTGAAAGCCAACATGAAAGCCAATATGAACCCCCTTGGCCTCCGTGTCTAAATTTTTCCTACCATACAGGACATAGATAGCGATTTTAAAAAAGCATGGGAGGATAACCTTAAGACTTGCTCAATGAATATAATGTCTTTACTTAAAGGCGAATACCAAAAAAGACTATCTGCTCTCAATAAAGAAATTGATTGCTTAAAATCTAGTCTTATACGATACAAAACACATTCCAATTATGTTGAACAAGAAAACAAGCTCAAGCTTCATCTTGAGAAACACAATAAAAATATCCTAGCACAAAAGGATAAAAAGTTCTGGCGAGAACAGATAGCCTTTAAGGATGGGTTTGCATATAAATGGAATCAACCTCAAAATCATACAAAAAGAAGAAAGCAGGGATATAGGCACGACATAGACCAAGAAGCTAATTTGTCAGATTTTTCCTCTAACTCTTCTATTTCTTTCTCATCTCAAACCTCTAGGAAGAAAAATCCCAGAAAAAACAAACAACGACCTCATGGTGAAGGTTCTGGCTCTAAATCTCCTAAGAAACGCACTCTTGAATTTCCACCACCACCTTCTTTGTTCCACCTGGCAGACCTATAATATCAGGGAATGGTGCCTTAACAGAAAATCTTAGTTGATTTATAAATGAGCAACTAAGGCCCCTTGTCATCAGTGTGCCTAGTTATATTCGGGACACTCCTCATCTTTTACAAGTTTTGGATGGCCTCTATGTTGCTGAAGAGGCAATTCTTGTCTCAATCGATGTAGAGGCCCTCTACTGCTCAATCCCCCACTCCAAGGGCATTTGGGTCATTGATCGATTTCTTTTCCAGAATAGATCAACTTGGAAGTTGAACGACTTTATCAGTAGGGCTCTCCAATTCATTTTGACTCATAACATTTTTTCATTTCATGGCTCCCACTACCTCCAGGTGCAGGGAGTGGCTATGGGGACGTGCTGCGCATCCTCATATGCCAACCTGTACCTGGGGGAGTGGGAGCAAAACTTGCTTTCAGCAGACGATCTCAAATCATACTCCAACTGTATCTCTTTATGGTACAGATATATTGATGACGTGCTGATGGTATGGAAGGGCCCCATAGATACTTTGAACAAGTTTTTGGATGTCCTGAATCATAATACCTATAATCTTACATTCACTATGAGCTATAGCCCTAGCTCTATAACCTTCCTGTATATTACAATCTCAAAAGGACCAAATGGGGAGATTCACACCTCCTTATTTAGAGAACCCACGGCAGGTAACAATATTGTTCAATTTTCAAGCTTTCACCCTAAACCTCTGCTTAAATCAATACCGCACAGTCAGTTTCTGCGGTTACGCAGAAACTGTTCTGATGACATCAGCTTCAAAATTGAGGCTGACAATTTATGTGAGAGACTATCAAGCAGTGGCTATTCCTGCACCTGTTTTAAAAAAGCATACAAAAGAGCCATTACTAGGCACACTTTACTTTTAAAAAAAAACAGCCAAAAACAATAATACCAGAATTATCACGTGCTTCCATAGCCAAAACTTACAGGTCAGGGGCATTATCAACAATTACTGACACCTTTTGACAATGGACCCCCAGATTGGCCCCCTAGTAACAGACAAACCAGCAATAACATATAGGAGTGTAAATACTCGGGCACCTTTCGGTGTGGCGGGTGCAATTACTGTCAGTACATGTTGACTGACAAAAGAATACAACTTCCAAACGGGTCTTTTCTAAAATACAAACATTATGCTAATTGTAAAACATCAGGTGTGATATACCTCTTGGCCTGTGAGTGTGGCAGCTTTTATGTAGGTAAGGCCATACATGAATTCTGGAAAAGAGCCTTCCGTCATGTGTTAAGCATGAAGAAGTGTGACCCAGACCTCCCTTTGGGATGTCATGTCACAGCTACATATGCAGGTAGGTTCCCTAAGATTGAATTTGCAATCCTTGATTGGGTACATCAATCTGAGCGGGGGGGGGGGGGGTGTCTGGAACAAAAAACTGTTACAAATTGAGCATCGCTGCATTTGGTGGGGCAGGGCTCCCGGCTCTGCATTATCCACACGGGGACCATTTTCGAAGCATGGATGCTACTTCCGGTCCTCAGCACTTCTTGTTGCTTCCGGGTATATTAGGTAGGCAGAATGCTATGCATACTTTGTTTCTTAGTTACGACGCATGCGCCACCCCCTGAGCCTACGTCATGCTCCTCTTTCTGTTTTTCATCCATCAGTAAGCACTTTCCATTTTTGGCCCTACCAGGCACCCGTGTCAATCACCTAGTGGCGCCGTATTTAGGGACAGCAGCTCATCCACAGGCAACACTACTTTCTTCCAGTTTTGGTGTGTTCCTGTATCCACAGTCCATGAGCCTTCTGTGTATTACATCCACCGGAGGTATGCCTTCATACTGCAGTATTGTTTCAATTTGGGCTGGGCTAGAGCTGGACTCTTTTCCCCATACGTGGCCCTTCTAAATTAGTACACTTCATATATACCACTCTTTCTGGGGCACTATGATTTGATATATTTTGGTAATTCTATAACTGAATTTTTTCGTGTACTCTTTACCACCACATTGAATCTTGATGATACAATGCTTGAGGTGCCACCACTGTCCCAACAATGTTAGGCTATCATCATGGCTGCTGATTTTTGAGCGTATCTATTGGCCTATATTTTATCTATTTTTCATGGGGCTAATGCTCGGAGGGGTCATTACTGCCTTCATATTGCTAGGACATCATTAAGGCTGTTTAATTTTTGAGCATACCTGACGGGCCTATATATTATTCATTGAGGTGCCTTACTCCATCACCCTGGGATTATATCAGTTTAAGTATATGTGTATCCTGCATCCATGTATGGGGATGTGTACATATACTTGTACATATAATTTATTTTAATTTATATATGTATACAGTGCGAGCATTTTTTACGCACATATATGCATACAACACATTACATATTGTCTACAATTCTTTTTTCTTTTTTTATAGTACCCAGATAGATAATCAAGTAGTACCTTCCATTCTCGGTGCCTGTGCTCCGCCGCTTGGTCTCGCTGGTTCCTGTGGCTTTCCCTTCCCTTGGGGATGGCCGGGATCATGAATCTCCATCTTTCCATCTTGCAGAGGTTGTACAGTCCATATTTGCTTTTAATGATCTGGCTATAAATTTAGACTCATCTATGTCATGTAAGTAACAGTACTTTATATTGAGTTCAATCGCTGATGTTTCAGCAGTATGGATACATCAATTGTATATGGATTTTTTGTGCCTTACATTGTTTCTCTCTATTTTTCTTAGAGGTACTGTATATATCACAATATACTTCATAACACCCCTGAAGACCGATGGTTACCCAGAAATGCGTTGGGTGTATTATTAAAAGGATGTACAAGTTATATTATTGTTCTAGGTTTCCTACTGTAACCATATGATGATGTCTTTTTAGGGTCAGCCACCCGCATGTTCTATGTGCTATTTTTTCTTCTTGTCATTTTTGGAATTAAACTATATTTTTTTATAACAATCTACTCCAATTTCACTAGTACTTAATTACTTCTCAATACTTCCATTTGAAGACCTTAAAAGTCCCACCGGGGGGGATTCTCCTCCTTTTTCTATGGTAGAGAAATGAACATTCAGTTCACGGGCAATAGCTCTGGTGGACATTCCTGCAGTCAGCATGCCAATTGCACGGTCCCTCAAAACTTGTGACATCAGTGGCATTGTGCTGAGTGCAATACTTAGTGGGCATCACGGGTATAGGCACGAGATTCACCAGCATAAATTGCTACATAGCACTTTGGACTCATTCACTGGCACTATTTTTATTACCCTTAAAGGGACAGTTTCATTTATTTATTTTCAAATGTCATTTTTTTCCTAAATGCACTGTCACCTTACACAAAACAAGACAAAAATAATTGAGTACTAATCACACTGGTACTTTTTTCACCGATACACATCACCATAAGCACTGTATAAGATAATAAATTTCATCACACACTGTGCACTTTTGTTTTATTTATTTATAGTATACAAAAAATATTTTTTTGGTACTGAGCACTCTTTGTGGGCCTTTGGAATATGCCCAATCAGCATTTATTTGGCACATGCACTTTAATTATTATCAGCAAACTATTTATTTATTTATTTATTGTATGTTTGAAAAACTGGATTTAGGATTTTTATTATAATGGAGATATAATGGAGAATTCTTGCACTATAGATCATCATCCCATCCCAATCTCTCAAACAGGTAGCGCCTGTACCAATTTTTTCCCCCTTTTTCAATTTAATTTTATATCTGTGGCATTGTGCTGTGTGAAAAAATTGCACATTTTAAAGTGGCCTTTTATTGTGGCCAGCCTAAGGCACACCTGTGCAATAATCATGCTGTCTAATCAGCATCTTGATATGCCACACCTGTGAGGTGGATGGATTATCTCGGCAAAGGAGAAGTGCTCACTAATAGAGTTGAGCGGACACCTGGATGTCCGTGTTCGGCGGGTTCGGCCGAACTTTAAAAAAAAGTCCGGGTCCGTGTCCCGGACTTTTACCGAACTTTTCCCGGACACCGAACCCCATTGAAGTCAATGGGGACCCGAACTTTAAGGCACTAAAATGGCTCTAAAACACCAATGGAAAGGGCTAGAGTGCTGCAAATGGCAGCAAAACGTAGTTAAGAGCATGGCAAGTGCTCTGCAAACAAATGTGGATAGGGAAATAACTTAAAACAACAAAAAAAAACAGAAAAATAAAACAATGTTCTTCATCTCTGAAGGACGAGGCCCATATGGAGTAGGAGGGAGGTTGAGGTGGTGATGGATGTGGCGGTTCTCATAGGCGTGCGCACAGGGTGTGCCGGGTGTACCTGGGCACACCCTAATCACCTAGGGCACATAGCATTATCGCTCTGTTTGTCAGTGAGGAGATGGGAAAGATCTCCCTCGGACCTGCTCTGCTCTATTTCTCTTTGCCAGCAGGGAAAGTAATGTATCGGGGCCATGTACATGTAGGCAAACACATGCATGTGTATTTAAACTTTGGGGTGCACACCCTAATGCAATAGGCTGCCCACATCTATGGGCGGTGTAGGTGGAAGCGGCGGTGGAGAAGGACCAGGGCCGGATTAAGAGCATCATGGGCTTGGTGCTGAGGATTTTGAAGGGCCTTAAGGCACCCAGAGGAGGAAGGGTGCAGCCATGCATGCCTAATTCAACATGGGATGCTGTCTCTGAAGCCCATAAACACATCCATGCATCGGCAACTGTCCTTCCTTGTCCGGCCTTCGTGCTGTGTGGGGAGGTTCTGAGGGAGCTGCCTGGGGAAGCGAGCATAGAAGCCAGAATTCTGTGTTTACAAGTGACAGAAGAGCGGTAACAGTGAATATGGCCAACCTGGGGCCTATATAAAGGTAGGGGCCTGGAGCTGCAGCTCCAATAGCCCCTACGTTAATCTGGCCCTGAGGAGGACGAGGTAGCCAACACTGCTTCTTTTCACAAATTTTAAATGAGGGTACACCCCAAAAGAGTGAGAAAGAGCAAAAATGGAACAATGGCTGGGTAAGGTCGGCATCCATCGCTATTCTGCACAAGGTACGGAAAAGTCCCGTGGGATCCATGCCTGGTTCATTTTAATGAACGTGAGCTTGTCCACATTGTCTCTGGACAGGCGGCTGCGCTTGTCTGTGATAACGCCCCCAGCCGTGCTAAATACCCGTTCAGATAATACACTGGCTGCAGGGCACGCCAGCACCTCCAAGGCGTAAAGGGCAAGCTCAGGCCATGTGCCCAACTTGGAGACCCAGAAGTTGAAGGGGGCAGACCCCTCATTCAGTACGTCTAGACGTGTGCACACATACTGCTCCACCATGTTGGTGAAATGCTGCCTCCTGCTAAGACGTTCAATATGAGCTGCTGGTGCTGCTGTTTGTTGTGGCGTGCTGACAAAGCTTTTCCACATTTCGGCCATGCTAACCCTGCCTTCTGAGGTGCTGGTGGTGCCCTGGTTGCGTTGGCGACCTCTTCCTCCTCCTCCTCCTCCTCTGCCTTGTGCTTCCACTGTGGCCCCGCTGTCAGGTGGGAATGCCAGCAGCATGGCGTCTACCAGCGTGCGCTTGTACTCGCGCATCTTGCGATCGCGCTCCAGTGAGTGAATTAAGAACGGTACGTTGTCCTTGTAACGGGGATCCAGCAGCGTGGCCACCCAGTAATCAGCACAAGTTAGAATGTGGGCAACTCGGCGGTCGTTGTGGAGACACTGCAGCATGTAATTGCTCATGTGTGCCAGGCTGTCCAGAGGCAACGAAAGGCTGTCCTCTGTGGGAGGTGTATCGTCCGTGTCCTCTGCATCCCCCCAGCCACGCACCAGTGATGGCCATGAGCTGGCCTGGGTGCCACCCTGCTGTGAACATGCTTCCATCTCCTCCTCCAGCTCCTCCTCCTCATCCTCCTCATCCTCCAGAACTGTGCCCCTGCTGGACAATTGTGTCCCTGACGTTTGTGTGTGCAGGAACCCACCCTCGGAGCCCCTTGCGAATGACTGCCCTGAAAGCCTTGGAAATGTTACCTCTTCATCCTCCTCCTCCTCCTCCTCATCCTGTGCCACATCCTCTTCCATCATCGCCCGAATTGTTTTTTCAAGGAGGCATAGAAGTGGGATAGTTAAGCTGAGAACGGCTTCATCGGCACTGGCCATGTTGGTGGAGTACTCAAAACAGCACAACAAGGCACACAGGTCTCACATGGAGGCCCAGTTATTGGTGGTGAAGTGGTGCTGTTCCGCAGAGCGACTCACGCGTGCGTGCTGCAGCTGAAACTCCACTATGGCATGTGTTTGCTGCTGCTCGCACAGTCTTTGCAGCATGTGCAAGGTGGAGTTCCACCTTGTGGGCACGTCACATATGAGGCGGTGAGCGGGAAGGCCAAAGTTATGCTGCAGCGCTGACAGGCGAGCAGCAGCAGGGTGAGAACGCCGAAAGTGCGCACAGACGGCCCGCACTTTATGCAGCAGCTCTGACATATCGGGGTAGTTTTTAAGGAACCTCTGCACCACCAAATTCAGCACATGCGCCAGGCAAGCGATGTGCGTCAAACCGGCTAGGCCCAGAGCTGCTATGAGATTTCGCCCGTTATCGCACACCACCAGGCCGGGCTTGAGGCTCGCTGGCAGCAACCACTCATTTGTCTGCTGTTCCATGCTCCTCCACAACTTCTGAGCGGTGTGTGGTTTGTCCCCCAAACAGGCAAGTTTTAAAACTGCCTGCTGTCGTTTACCCCTGGCCGTGCTGAAGTTGGTGGTGAAGGTGTTACGCTGTCCGGATGAGGAGGCGGTAGAGGATGAGGAAGCGGAGTAGGAGGAGTTAGGAACAGGAGGCAAACTGAAGCGCCCTGCAATCCTCGGTGGTGGAAGGACATGCGCCAAATTGCTATCCGCCTAAGGCCCATCCGCCACTGCATTTACCCAGTGTGCCGTTAGGGAGATATAACGCCCCTGACCGTGCTTACTGGTCCACGTATCGGTAGTTAGGTGTACCTTGCCAGAGATGGCGTTGCGCAGTGCACACCTGATTTTTTCCCCCACTTGGTTGTGCAGGGAAGGGATGGCTTGCCTGGAAAAGTAGTGGTGGCTGGGCACGACGTACTGTGGGACGGCCACCGACATAAGGTTTTTAAAACTGTGCGTCTCCACCAGACGGAATGACAGCATTTCAAAGGCCAAGAATTTTGAAATGCTGGCATTCAGGGCCAGGGATCGCGGGTGGGTAGGGGGGTACTTCCTCTTCCTCTCAAGTGTTTGGGAGATGGAAAGCTGAACGCTTCCACGGGACATTGTGGAGATGGTTGGTGACCCAGGTGGTGGTGTTGCTGACAGATCCTCTGTTTGCGGGGTGGCAGGTGCCGGTATCACTACAGATGTGGCTGGAGCGGCCGAGACTGCAGCAGAAGAGGAAGCAGGATGAGCCAGAGACGTTTCTTGGTTTTGAAGGTGTCTACTCCACTGCAGCTCGTGCTTTGCACTTAGATGCCTGATCATGCTGGTTGTGCTCAGGTTGAGAAGGTTTATGCCTCGCTTCAGGCTCTGATTGCACAGGGTGCAAACCACTCGTGTCCTGTCATCAGCACATTTTCTAAAGAACTTCCACGCTATAGAACTCCTTTGAGCTGACTTTGGTGCGCTCGTTCCCTTGCTGCGTTGGGCAGTAGCGGGCGTAGTGTCTAGGGCACGGCCGCTCCGCTTCTGCACCCTGCTCCCTCTTCTGCTGTGCTGGTGGCTCTGTGCGACCACCGCCTCTTCCTCCAAACTACTCAGGTCACCTGCATGACGTTCATTCCATGTGGGGTCGAGGACCTCATCGTCCTCCACATCATCTTCCACCCAGTCTTCACCCCTGCCCTCCTTGTCGGTCTCCACAATGCTGAACGCCACAGCAGTTGGCACCTGCGTTTCGTCATCATCGGAGACGTGCTGCGATGGTCCTTGCATTTACTCATCTTGAGAAATAAGTGGTTGGGCATCGCTGCACTCAATCTCTTCAAATTCTGGGGCAGGGCTAGGTGGATGGCCCTGGGAAACCCTGCTGACAGAGTCCTCAAAAAGAAGAAGAGACTGCTGTATGGATTGGGGCTCAGACTGCTTGCCTGATTTCCAAGGGGGTGAGGTGAAAGACGGTTGGACATTGGCTGCAGGTGCCAACTCTGACCTTTCTGCAGTAGACTGGGTGGGAGACAATGTGAAGGAACTGGAGGCACTGTCAGCAACCCAATCTACTATCGCCTGTACTTCTTCAGGCCTCATCACGTCTAGAGGTGCATTATGCCCTACCAAATACTGCTGCAGGTTCTGTCGCCTACTCACACTTGTGGAAGGTGTTTCACTTGTGCGTGTAGCTGGCACAGATCGACCACGTCTTCTCCTTGCAACAGGAGCTCCACCAGCAGCACCACGACCCAGGCCACGGCCCCTATTTGACGGTCTCCTCATATTTCTGTAATTTATGATCTTGCCCTAGAAAGGTGTTTATTGAATAGCGGAACAAAACAACAACAGTATCGCACGGGTGTATCTGACAGTCAAATATGCAAACTATGCCGCAATTTAATGTTTTTTACCCCTAAAGGGTGTATATTGAATAGCGGAATAGGAAAAAGGATAAAAAAACGGTGTATCTCACACGTACAAACACAGACTAGGCCCCGATTAAAATTTTTTGTACTCTAAAGGGAGGATGAGTAAGAGGAGTAGGAGGAGTTGGGAACAGGAGGCAAACTGAAGCGCCCTGCAATCCTTGGCGGTGGAAGGAGATGCGCCAAACAAATTTAAAAGGTGTATCTCACACGTACCGATACAGACTATGCCGTAATTTAATTTTCTTACACTCCAAAAGGGTGTATATTGAATAGCGGAATAGGAAAAATGTTATAATACGGTGTATCTCACACGTACAAACACAGACTAGGCCCCGATTACAATTTTTTGTACCCTAAAGGCAGGATGAGGAAGAGGAGTAGGAGGAGTTGGGAACAGGAGGCAAACTGAAGCGCCCTGCAATCCTCGGCGGTAGAAGGAGATGCGCCAAACAAATTTAAAAAGGTGTATCTCACATGTACCGATACAGACTATCCCGCAATTTAATTTTTTACACTCAAACAGGGTGTATATTGAATAGCGGAATAGGACAAATTTTACAAAACGGTGTATCTCACACGTACAAACACCAACTAGGCCCCGATTACAATTTTTTGTACCCTAAAGGCAGGATGAGGAAGAGGAGTAGGAGGAGTTGGGAACAGGAGGCAAACTGAAGCGCCCTGCAATCCTCAGCGGTAGAAGGAGATGCGCCAAACAAATTTAAAAAGGTGTATCTCACATGTACCGATACAGACTATCCCGCAATTTAATTTTTTACACTCAAACAGGGTGTATATTGAATAGCGGAATAGGACAAATTTTACAAAACGGTGTATCTCACATGTACAAACACCAACAAGGCCCCGATTACAATTTTTTGTACCCTAAAGGCAGGATGAGGAAGAGGAGTAGGAGGAGTTGGGAACAGGAGGCAAACTGAAGCGCCCTGCAATCCTCGGCGGTAGAAGGAGATGCGCCAAACAAATTTAAAAAGGTGTATCTCACATGTACCGATACAGACTATCCCGCAATTTATTTTTTTACACTCAAACAGGGTGTATATTGAATAGCGGAATAGGACAAATTTTACAAAACGGTGTATCTCACACGTACAAACACAATCTAGGCCCCGATTACAATTTTTTGTACCCTAAAGGCAGGATGAGGAAAAGGAGTAGGAGGAGTTGGGAACAGGAGGCAAACTGAAGCGCCCTGCAATCCTCGGCGGTAGAAGGAGATGCGCCAAACAAATTTAAAAAGGTGTATCTCACATGTACCGATACAGACTATCCCGCAATTTAATTTTTTACACTCAAACAGGGTGTATATTGAATAGCGGAATAGGACAAATTTTACAAAACGGTGTATCTCACACGTACAAACACAACCTAGGCCCCGATTACAATTTTTTGTACCCTAAAGAAAGGATGAGGAGTAGGAGGAGTTCGGAACAGGCAGGAAGCAGACTGAAGCACCCTCAAATCCTCGGCAGTATGAGATGCGCCCCAAAAAATTGGAAAGGTGTATCTCACACGTACTGACACAGACTATCCCGCAATTTAATTGTTTATACCCAAAGGTTTTGATTAAATAGCGGAATAGGAAATATGATCAAAAAAAGTGTATGTATCTCACACGTACAGAAGCACACTAGGCCCCAATTACTATTGTTTGTACCCCTAAAAGGCTGAATGAGGAGTAGGAGGAGTATGGAACAGGCAGCACCCTCAAATCTTCAGAAGTATGAGATGAACCCCAAAAACTTGGAAAGGTGGATCTCACACGTACCAACACAAACTATCCCGCAATTTAATTGATCCTCAAAGGTTTTTATTGAATAGCGGAATAGGAAATATGATCAAAAAAAGTGTATGTATCTCACACGTACAGAAGCACACTAGGCCCCAATTACTATTGTTTGTACCCCTAAAAGGCTGAATGAGGAGTAGGAGGAGTATGGAACAGGCAGCACCCTCAAATCTTCAGAAGTATGAGATGAACCCCAAAAACTTGGAAAGGTGGATCTCACACATACCAACACAAACTATCCCGCAATTTAATTGATCCCCAAAGGTTTTTATTGAATAGCGGAATAGGAAATATGATCAAAAAAAGTGTATGTATCTCATACGTACAGAAGCACACTAGGCCCCAATTACTATTGTTTGTACCCCTAAAAGGCTGAATGAGGAGTAGGAGGAGTATGGAACAGGCAGCACCCTCAAATCTTCAGAAGTATGAGATGAACCCCAAAAACTTGGAAAGGTGGATCTCACACGTACCAACACAAACTATCCCGCAATTTAATTGATCCCCAAAGGTTTTTATTGAATAGCGGAATAGGAAATATGATCAAAAAAAGTGTATGTATCTCACACGTACAGAAGCACACTAGGCCCCAATTACTATTGTTTGTACCCCTAAAAGGTTGAATGAGGAGTAGGAGGAGTATGGAACAGGCAGCACCCTCAAATCTTCAGAAGTATGAGATGAACCCCAAAAACTTGGAAAGGTGGATCTCACACGTACCAACACAAACTATCCCGCAATTTAATTGATCCCCAAAGGTTTTTATTGAATAGCGGAATAGGAAATATGATCAAAAAAAGTGTATGTATCTCACACGTACAGAAGCACACTAGGCCCCAATTACTATTGTTTGTACCCCTAAAAGGCTGAATGAGGAGTTGGAGGAGTATGGAACAGGCAGCACCCTCAAATCTTCAGAAGTATGAGATGAACCCCAAAAACTTGGAAAGGTGGATCTCACACGTACCAACACAAACTATCCCGCAATTTAATTGATCCCCAAAGGTTTTTATTGAATAGCGGAATAGGAAATATGATCAAAAAAAGTGTATGTATCTCACACGTACAGAAGCACACTAGGCCCCAATTACTATTGTTTGTACCCCTAAAAGGCTGAATGAGGAGTCGGAGGAGTATGGAACAGGCAGCACCCTCAAATCTTCAGAAGTATGAGATGAACCCCAAAAACTTGGAAAGGTGGATCTCACACGTACCAACACAAACTATCCCGCAATTTAATTGATCCCCAAAGGTTTTTATTGAATAGCGGAATAGGAAATATGATCAAAAAAAGTGTATGTATCTCACACGTACAAAACCACACTAGGCCCCAATTACTATTGTTTGTACCCCTAAAAGGCTGAATGAGGAGTTGGAGGAGTATGGAACAGGCAGCACCCTCAAATCTTCAGAAGTATGAGATGAACCCCAAAAACTTGGAAAGGTGGATCTCACACGTACCAACACAAACTATCCCGCAATTTAATTGATCCCCAAAGGTTTTTATGGAATAGCGGAATAGGAAATATGATCAAAAAAGTGTATGTATCTCACACGTACAGAAGCACACTAGGCCCCAATTACTATTGTTTGTACCCCTAAAAGGCTGAATGAGGAGTAGGAGGAGTATGGAACAGGCAGCACCCTCAAATCTTCAGAAGTATGAGATGAACCCCAAAAACTTGGAAAGGTGGATCTCACACGTACCAACACAAACTATCCCGCAATTTAATTGATCCCCAAAGGTTTTTATTGAATAGCGGAATAGGAAATATGATCAAAAAAAGTGTATGTATCTCACACGTACAAAACCACACTAGGCCCCAATTACTATTGTTTGTACCCCTAAAAGGCTGAATGAGGAGTAGGAGGAGTATGGAACAGGCAGCACCCTCAAATCTTCAGAAGTATGAGATGAACCCCAAAAACTTGGAAAGGTGGATCTCACACATACCAACACAAACTATCCCGCAATTTAATTGATCCCCAAAGGTTTTTATTGAATAGCGGAATAGGAAATATGATCAAAAAAAGTGTATGTATCTCACACGTACAGAACCACACTAGGCCCCAATTACTATTGTTTGTACCCCTAAAAGGCTGAATGAGGAGTAGGAGGAGTATGGAACAGGCAGCACCCTCAAATCTTCAGAAGTATGAGATGAACCCCAAAAACTTGGAAAGGTGGATCTCACACGTACCAACACAAACTATCCCACAATTTAATTGATCCCCAAAGGTTTTTATTGAATAGCGGAATAAGAAATATCATCAAAAAAAGTGTATGTATCTCACACGTACAGAAGCACACTAGGCCCCAATTACTATTGTTTGTACCCCTAAAAGGCTGAATGAGGAGTAGGAGGAGTATGGAACAGGCAGCAACCTCAAATCTTCAGAAGTATGAGATGAACCCCAAAAACTTGGAAAGGTGGATCTCACACGTACCAACACAAACTATCCCGCAATTTAATTGATCCCCAAAGGTTTTTATTGAATAGCAGAATAGGAAATATGATCAAAAAAAGTGTATGTATCTCACACGTACAGAAGCACACTAGGCCCCAATTACTATTGTTTGTACCCCTAAAAGGCTGAATGAGGAGTAGGAGGAGTATGGAACAGGCAGCACCCTCAAATCTTCAGAAGTATGAGATGAACCCCAAAAACTTGGAAAGGTGGATCTCACACGTACCAACACAAACTATCCCGCAATTTAATTGATCCCCAAAGGTTTTTATTGAATAGCGGAATAGGAAATATGATCAAAAAAAGTGTATGTATCTCACACGTACAGAAGCACACTAGGCCCCAATTACTATTGTTTGTACCCCTAAAAGGCTGAATGAGGAGTAGGAGGAGTATGGAACAGGCAGCACTCTCAAATCTTCAGAAGTATGAGATGAACCCCAAAAACTTGGAAAGGTGGATCTCACACGTACCAACACAAACTATCCCGCAATTTAATTGATCCCCAAAGGTTTTTATTGAATAGCGGAATAGGAAATATGATCAATAAAAGTGTATGTATCTCACACGTACAGAAGCACACTAGGCCCCAATTACTATTGTTTGTACCCCTAAAAGGCTGAATGAGGAGTAGGAGGAGTATGGAACAGGCAGCACCCTCAAATCTTCAGAAGTATGAGATGAACCCCAAAAACCTGGAAAGGTGGATCTCACACGTACCAACACAAACTATCCCGCAATTTAATTGATCCCCAAAGGTTTTTATTGAATAGCGGAATAGGAAATATGATCAAAAAAAGTGTATGTATCTCACACGTACAGAAGCACACTAGGCCCCAATTACTATTATTTGTACCCCTAAAAGGCTGAATGAGGAGTAGGAGGAGTATGGAACAGGCAGCACCCTCAAATCTTCAGAAGTATGAGATGAACCCCAAAAACCCCAAATATCATTCAGCTCTGCTGCAGGCCACAATTTAATTTTTTTTTAACCCAAGGCTGTATATTGAATAGTGGAATAGAAAAAAAGTGTATGATTTCTGAAACCACTCAATATTAGCACATGTGAACTGAACACAGCAGTGTATGATCAGTCACTTAGCACAGCACAGCTGAAGGAAAAATGCTGCACACAGTGCCTGATAGAAAAATACTTTTCTCCCTCCTCCTCAGTGGGCAAAAAAGATTGTGTTCACTGCACCCCAAAAAGATTGTGTTCACTGCAGCCCACACACAGAAAAATGGATGTGGACCACTGACACCTGCCTATCTCCTATCCTACACCACACAGCAATATCGATTGTAGTTTGTAGAACACACTGACCCTAAAAATCAGCAGACTCTCTCCCTAAAATGCCTACAACTCGCCCTGCCTAACACACTCCGACCTGTCCCTCAATTCTATCCGGACACAAATGTTTTTTTTTCCTGTCTGTCCCTAATCAGCAGCCAGCACCCCAAAAAGATTGTGTTCACTGTACCCCAAAAAGATTGTGTTCACTGCACCCCAAAAAGATTGTGTTCACAGCAGCCCAAAAAGATTGTGTTCACTGTACCCCAAAAAGATTGTGTTCACTGCACCCCAAAAAGATTGTGTTTACTGCAGCCCAAAAAGATTGTGTTCACTGCAGCCCACACACAGCAAAATGGATGTGGACCACTGACACCTGCCTATCTCCTATCCCACACCACACAGCAATATCGATTGTAGTTTGTAGAACACACTGACCCTAAAAATCAGCAGACTCTCTCCCTAAAAGGATTGCTAAGATCGTAGATCGGTCACTGCAAACCCCACCCCACACAACAATAGCGATTGTAGTTTGTAGAACACACTGACCCTAAAAATCAGCAGACTCTCTCCCTAAAATGCCTACAACTCGCCCTGCCTAACACACTCCGACCTGTCCCTCAATTCTTTCCGGACACAAATGAGTTTTGCCTGCCTGTCTGTCCCTAATCAACAGCCAGCACGTATGTGTGCTCTGTCCCTGATCTAGTACACAGGAGAATGACGCCGCAGCGGCGCTGCCTCAAACTTATAAAGACTTGGTCACATGCTTCAGACGGCCAATCACAGCTACTAATACATTTGTAGGCATGGCTGGGATGGCTTAGGCACACTAGTTAAACGCTTGTTGATTGGCTGTTGAAAGCCCGCCATGAAAAGCGCGCCAATGCATGCAAAACCCGGAAATAAAATGACCGAACACGGATTTTTACCCGAACATACAGTAAAGTTTTCGGGTCCGTGTTTGGGTAACAAATATCCAATTATTCGGTACAAACACGAATAATACAGTCCGTGTTCGCTCAACCCTACTCACTAACATAGATTTGTGAACAATATTTGAGAAAAAAATAGGCCTTTTGTGTACATAGAAAAAGTCTTAGATCTTTGAGTTCAGCTCATTAAAAATAGGTGCAAAAACAAAAGTGTTGCATTTATCATTTTGTTCAGTAAAGTTACATAGTTAGTCAGTTTCAAAAAAGACACAAATCCATCTAGCTCAACCAGTATTAATAAAAAAAAAAAAAAAAAAAAAAAAACAACCATAAAGCCTAAGTTTCTCCAATAAATACGTTACTTACATAAAGTATATTTCTACATGGATGGCTTTTAATTGAAAAATACTCCCATTAGATTTTTAAAGCAATGCATGGCCTTAGCTGAATCAGAACACCCACAGTAATGTTTTGGTTAAGCTATTATGGGTGGGCGTTCTGAGTCAGCAAATGATGTATGAGTATTTAAAGCCCAGGGATGAGGAAATCATTCAATTGCATATATATGTATTAGATTTAACTGTATACATGTTTAATTATTTTGGTGTGTGTTCTACATTTAATTAATACATTATTTAGTTATGTAAATTGAGTAATGCAACAAACCAACATTTTTTGTACAGAACTACATACAGTGTATAACAGGAATACAGAAAAGAAACAAAAATGCAAGTTTTTTGATTGCCATATTAAAATAAAATCAAAACATAATTATACTGATGGACATTAAATGTAAAAATAAAATGCACTTGTATTGATGGCCATGTTATTAACATTAAACAATGTAATTATAATGGCAGCCATTTCAATTTTCAAGGAAAATAAAATTACACTGATTGATATTTTAAGGAATAAAAAAGACAATTATACTGATGGCTTTCCTGTTCTCATCAATCATGCAATTAAATAGATAGCTATATCTATTTATATGGACAAAAGAATTGTACTGGCGATTTGGCCTCAAGTGACAAATTTAAAACTTAGCAACACAATATAAAAAAGCAAAACGTATTAAAAACAAAACTAGAAAATTAATGGGAGGCTCAATCTACAAATCACAGCAAATCTAGATGTGCAAAACAGATATTGGAAGCCTGCATGGAGATTCATACCCATGGGTAGCACAATTTTGGATCAGCTATCAGTGAATGTATGTATTGCACCTTGATAATGTATATTATATGCAAAGGCCCATTTAAAAGGAGATAGAGGCAGACTAAAGTCACTGTGTTTCTAATGGTATGTGTCAACTAATTTTGCAGCTATTTATAAAGCTATAAAAATCAGGCTAGCGAATGATCAAAACAGTGAAAGTTTGAAAATTATCCCTAACTTAACATTGCCATACATAGCTTGATTTTCACTTGTCAATTGGTTCCCTCATCTATGTTAACAGTGTAGATGGAGGAATCTCCATTGCCCTCTATTGTGTTTATGCTGCTTATGCATTTTTCCTTGTGGACTGTGCCTTGACAAAGCCCAAAAGAGGAAATGCATTGGGTGGAGCTTGGACATGCATCGGCTTTCCTTCCTGTTCAGCTGCCAAGAAACACTGCCGCAGGCTCAGCCATCAGGCAGTCAACTGAAGCTGGGAATTTTTTTTCAACAAGTGCATGCAGCAACAGGTGGTGGATTCCAAGAGAATGAGCAATTTATACTAGTGCTTTCAGTAGCACTATCACAAGTGAGTGCAATGTTTATTTCTATTATGTAATAAAAGCTTTTTTTTAGCAATACTTTACTGTCTGCAGCTTTCATTGATAACATTGTTGTTGAGAATGTTTATCGAAGAAGGATTTTTTTTTTCTCAATCTATCTTTAGGATACAAAAAAAGAATAATTTCTAATGAAAAAGGCAAGACTGATTTTAAAGCTGAAGTTTTACATCATTTTTTAAATACAGCACCTTACACATTAGTTATGTGTAATATTGTTTATTGTTATATTGTTTAAAAAACAAAAAATCCCCAAAAAAAAGTCGGCTATCTCCTCCTCGCTATCCTCCAGGGAAACCCCACTACATTACTTCAAATTCATAGTCTTTTGAGACAAAGTTAAAAGGTTCTTTTCTTCTCCCCTTTTTGAAGCACATTGACCTTATGTGTACTGGAAATGTTATGGTGCATTTCACTGACACACAACAGGGACGTGTTCCTTCAGTCAACACACTTCGGATCAAATGCCATTCCCAAACTAACAAACCGCTTCTATCCCACAGTTTACCACGTGACCAACACACTGGCCGAAACGAAAGGGGTAACATTTTTAATCTCAAAAAATCTGAAATGGCAAATCACAGACTCCCTTATAGATACAGATGGATGCATGGTGCTAAAAGCAGCTCAGAAAAGAGCCCATCAGGCTACAATCTTAGACCTGCTCTCCAAAGTTGGTACCTTAGAAATAGCCCCCAATCCCAAGCCCAACAGATGTACCAAGAGCTTACACAAGTTAGACAACTATTACTTGAGGAACTTAACTGCAAAGTTTGTTGCAAATTCACTCTTTCCCAGAAACTGTTTTATGAACAGGATACAAACAAGTGGAAAATTCCTTGCTAGGGCTATTCAATCAAAGACTCTCAAGGCCGTACTAAAGCAGCCACTACCAAAATAGCTTTCCAATTCGAACACTTTTATTCCAAGCTATACAACTTACCCCAACCCTCTGGCTTACCCGACAGAAATCCTGATCGGTCCACGCTTATTAAAAACTTCCTTAAGAAATACAGCCCTAAATCCATCCCTAAGGAGGACACACAACAATTTGAAAATCTTATATCTGAAGAGGAACTAAAACAAGCGGTAGAAAAACATATTAAACCAGGCAAGAGCCCTGGAATGGATGGGTTTACTGCAGCCTATTTTAAAACATTGTTAGGCTTACTAACATTCCCGTTTCTAAAAGCATTCAAATCCCTGTCTTCTTCCACACTTCCATTTCATAGGCTACTCGAAGCACACATAACGGTCATACCTAAAGAAGGTAAAGACACCTCCTCAGTAACCAACTTTAGACCAATCTCCCTATTAAATTTAGACATCAAACTTTTGGCAAAAATCATGGGCAACCACCTACTACCATTTCTGCCCTCCCTGATCGTCAAAGACCAAGTGGGGTTTGTCCCAGGCAGGGAGACCAGAGACAATACCACCAAGGCGACTATGAAACTGGTTAACTTCCTCTAAACAAAATGGGTTCTTCTTGTCCCTGGATGCGGAGAAGGCATTCGACAGGTTGGCTCGGGACTACCTGAAGGCAGTTCTTCACCACGTTGGACTCAAAAACCTTTATTATGTCTCAATATACTGCACCTACAGCAAGAATTTGAGTTAATGGTCACCTGTCAAACGCCTTCTCTATCCATAATGGGACTAGGCAGGACAGGGCCGGCCTTTGGGGTGTGCGAGCTGTGCGGCCGCACAGGGCGCCATGGGCAACAAGGGCGCCGTGCGGCCATCACAGCTCGCAGAGGATCAGGCGATTCAGGCCGCACAGCGGGAGGTGAGCGGCGACTGCGGCCTGGACAGGGTTAACACAGGCCGCGGCCGCCGCTTACCTCCCGCTGTGCAGCCGTGCCTCGATCGCCTATTGCTGCAGTGAGGCGAGCTGTGTATCTCTCACACAGCTCAGCCTCCGATCCTTCCACGGAATCCACGCTGACTTCCTGCCCACACATCCCCGGGAGTGTGGGCGGGCGGGCGGGAGGAGGAGAAGGGGCGGGGTGAGGAGGAGCTGACGATCTCTCCTCTGGCGTCAGTGCAGGGAGGGAGGAGAGATCGTCAGCTCCTCCTCGCCCCGCCCCTTCTCCTCCTCCTCCCGCCCACCCACACTCCCGGGGATGTGTGGGCGGGAAGGTTTAAAGAAAAAAAAAAGCTGCAGACAACGTAAAGTAAGTGACATCTCTCTCCTTCAAAAAATGTAAGGGGGGGGGTCTGTGATGTAAGGGGGGGCTCTATCTGTGGGGCTCTGTGTGAGGGGGGCTATGTGTGGGGGTCTGTGATGTAAGGGGGGGCTCTCTGATGTGGGGGGCTCTGTGGGGAGGGGGGGTCTGATGTAAGGGGGGCTTTTTGTGGGGGGGGTCTCTGATGTGAGGGGGGCTTTGTGTGTGTGTGTGTGTGTGTGTGTAGGGGGTCTCTGATGTTAGGGGGGCTTTGTGTGTGAGTGTGTAGGGGGTCTCTGATGTGAGGGGGCTTTGTGTGTGTGTGTGTGTGTGTGTGTAGGGGGTCTCTGATGTTAGGGGGGCTTTGTTTGTGTGTGTGTGTGTGTGTGTGTGTGTAGGGGGGCTTTGTGTGTGTGTGTGTGTGAAGGGGGTCTCTGATGTTAGGGGGGCTTTGTGTGTGTGTAGGGGGTCTCTGGTGTTAGGGGGGCTTTGTGTGTGTGTGTGTGTGAAGGGGGTCTCTGATGTTAGGGGGGCTTTGTGTGTGTGTAGGGGGTCTCTGATGTTAGGGGGGCTTTGTGTGTGTGTGTGTGTGTGTGGGTGTAGGGGGTCTCTGATGTTAGGGGGGCTTTGTGTGTGTGTGTGTGTAGGGGGTCTCTGATGTTAGGGGGGCTTTGTGTGTGTGTGTAGGGGGTCTCTGATGTTAGGGGGGCTTTGTGTGGGAGGTCTCTGATGTGCGGGGGGCTCTCTGATGTGGGGGGCTCCGTGGAGAGGGGGGGGTCTGATGTAAGGGGGCTTTGTGTGGGGGGTCTGATGTGAGGGGGGCTTTGTGTGGGGGGTCTCTGATGTGAGGGGGGCTTTGTGTCGGGGGTCTCTGATGTGAGGGGGGCTCTGTGTGTGGGGTCTCTGATGTAAGGGGGCTCTGTGTGTGGGGTCTCTGATGTGATGAGGGCTCTGTGTGGGGGGGGCTTTGTGTGGGGGGTCTCTGATGTAAAGGGGGCTATGTGTGGGGGGTCTCTGATGTAAAGGGGGCTCTGTGTGGGGGGTCTCTGATGTAAGGGGGGCTAAGTTATTAGTGATCATAAAAAAGAAAAGTCAAATAAAGTGCAAAAAAGGTGCAAGAAAATGCGCGCGGGGGGGGCGCCACGAGATTAGCTCGCACAGGGCGCCTGATCACCTTAGGCCAGCCCTGAGGCAGGGATCCTTTTTAAACTTGAAAATATGCGAGTTAGCGCTGCTGTGAGTGTCACAAATTCTCAAATGTGTATACCAATATATCAATAAATATACCAAAATATTCAAAAACAAGTATCAATGTGTTATTGCACATATAAAGTGCTGTGTGCCAATCGTGCCAACATATATGTGAGTAATCATAAAATAAATAAATATATATCACAATGCATATATCAAAATAAATGTCCTTTAGTTATTTGTGCACAGTTCATAAGGTGGCTGTTTAAAAGTGCTTCATAGCTCAATTCCACTCAAAGTGCTGGTGCTCCCCTTGAGTGTCCCCACTCACCGGAACACTGTGTATATAAGCCTTATACACAGATATAGTGCCCTTTATGCTCTGATGATGAACATCCCACGCTGTTCAAATGTCTCTTCAGGGTTGCTGGAAAAGTATTGCTGGCTGTACTCCCCTCATTGAGAAAAGAAAATAACGCCTGCCATGGTGAAATACGTTTTATAAAGTTTATTGTCCAAGTAAAAGATTGCACTTACAAAAAGGGTAAAACAAAAGACTGTCAGGTCCGGTGGATGCTGCTCCCACAGCGTGCGTTCCACCAACCGGAAGTAGCAGGATATGACGTCACACGCTCTCTGCCTTGCTAGACGTGGCGTTTCGCCCTCCTACTGGGCGTTGTCAATAGCTCAGCTTTAAACTTACCATAGAGCCCCTCTTGCATCAGATACGAGCCAATCCAGACATAAAAGGGATACCCGTTGCGGAACAAAGCTTGCAGCATTCGCTGACGATATATTACTGTTCCTCAGAGAGCCCTCGTTACCATCCCAAATCTTCTAAAAGACTTTGAATTGTTTCAACGCCTATTCAACCTGAAGATCAATTTTACAAAATCTCACGTGCTGAATATATCCCTTACAGAGGAGGTTGTCACTCAGTGCCAGAATAATTTTCCTTTTCAGTTGCAATCTAGTGCGGATAAATACTTAGGCATTCAACTTACAGCACCTCTCTCTGGCCTGTACGCAAAAAAACTACTTACCCATTCTTTGAACTATATCTGACGATCTAAGTAAATGGGACAGACCTTCATTCTTCTGGTTTGGAGGAGTGACCCTTTTCAAAATGAACGTCCTCCCCCAGGTCTTATATTCTTTGCAAGCGATCCAAATTAGGCTTCCACTGACTTTCTTTCTGATCTACAAATGAATGTGCACAAAATTTCTCTGGAAACAAAAACGCCCAAGGATGAGCTATGACCAACTAATAAGACCACAAGAAAAGGGTGGAATAGCTGTACCCGACCTTAAACATTACTACTGGGCTAATAACCTGTCCAGAATAGTGAACTGGACCCGTCGTGGAACAGGTAATTAGATCCTTAATAGCATACTGTCTACCTGTACTCTTGGCAGTGAAGGTTTTCCTTTTCTTCTTGTTGCATCTAGAGTGACAACAAGCCCTACATCACCTACAAGCATGAAATCCTGATAGGAAATTGAATAGAGTGGATTTCTTTTGTGCTGAAGGATCTATTACTTCAGGGGCCAAACGATCCTTAAGGATCGGTGCTCTCCTGTAGATGAATCTAGGCATTTCCGGAAGGTGGGGTCCAAGGACCCTATCATGTTTCAGGGTTCCCCAATGTTTCTTGATGATCCGTTAGACTTGCTTATATTGGACATTGTAGTCTAACAACATTCTAAACTCCAGATTAGCAGATCTTGGATAAGTTGACTCCTCTAGGAGTCTGTTCCTATCCATAGAACCTACTTCACGATGATCAGATAGGACCATATTCATATCATACCCTTTATCCCTGAATCGGTCAATCAAGACACCAGCTTGTGAAAAATAGTCAAGCTGACTAGAACAATTTCTCCATATCCTGACAAGCTGTCCCTTTGGAATATTCAATAGCCAGTTCCTATGGCGGCAGCTATCCATGGGTAGGTAGGAGTTCCTATGAGTGGGCTTAAAGAAGTTCTTAGTGCACAGTTGACCTTGATACTTGAAAATCTCCAAGTCAAGGAACTGTACAGCCTCAGTACTCACTGTCCATGTGAGTTCAATCCCTCTGTCGTTAACATTCATTCTCTCTCTGAAACGATCAAAGGATTGCATGTCCCCCCTCCAAACAATCAATAGATCATCAATGAACCTCCTATAACATAGGAGTTCCATTGGGCGACATTTTAATACAATATCATTCTCCCACTGGGCCATAAATTGATTCGCTACACTAGGAGCAAATCTAGCCCCCATAGCAACACCTCTTGTCTGGAGATAAAACTCACCAGAATACCAGAAATAATTGTGGCTAGGGCAGAACTTGAGACACCCCACAATGTACTTGGAGTGCTCTTCTTGTAATTCTGAGCCCGCAGTGCCCACCTAACAGCTGCCAGAGCTGCCCGGTGCCCTATAATTGTGTAAAGGGAGCTGACATCTGCCGTGGCTAAAATACACGCCTCAGGACTGTAGACATTGTATGACATGCTTGGTATCCTTAAGAAAGGCCTTGGTGAGCACAACTAGGGGTTGTAAGAAAAAATCAATATATTGACTTAACCTAGAACTCAGGGAGTCAATACCATTGATAATGGGTCTCCCAGGGGGTTTGACCGCGTTCTTGTGCATCTTAGGGAGAAAGTATAAAATTGGGGTTCTACATGCTAACGGCTTGAGATACTGGGCCTCCTTATTATTTAAGATCTCCTTGTTTACTCCTTTTTTAACCAACTTATCCAACCGTGCTTTGAAGTCATTAAGGGTGTTGCTGTTGAGTAGGCAATAAGTATGTCGATCAGCGTGTTGTCTCTGCATTTCCTCCTTATAATATGCCTTACTCATCACCACCAGCCCTCCACCCTTATCTGCTGGACGGATCACAAGTTGCTTGTGTTTCTCAAGACACCTTTCTTGATCCACTGGGGATCTTGGACTTTTTTGACCTGTAATTTCTCCAGATCAGATACCGCCAGATTACGAAAAACATCCACACATGTATTATCCTTATTGAGAGGATTAAAGACTGACTTGTTTTTCAAGGTGGAGTGATGCCCTCTCTCCACCACTGGTGGTCTGGTATCCGGTTTGGCTAAAAAGTATTTCTTTTGGTTGAGGGTCCTAACAAATTTATGTATGTGTATACCCCACATATGTGACTCTATATGTCTATAGAGTCACATATGTGGGGTATACACAGCCGTAAAGGACACTCCCTTCCCACCCTACTCCTCCAAGTCCCCCTATTGCTAAACACTATAGGAGGCGGGATATAGTATGCTGATTGATTATATTCACTGAAGAAACTCACAAAAAAGCTTAGTTTTAATAAAAATCAGTATTACATTTATCAAATGTAATTGCTAATACCTGTAAAGTAAAAAAAAGAGCCTTGGATGGAGATGCCATCTGAACAAAATTAAAGCTAGTGTCAATCATCTCTGATACTGTCTACACCACATTAATACATACACACACCAAAAAAAACAGTTGATGTTCAATAAAGATTTTTTTGATAATTTATAATCTAATTTGAAATGCTCTTCTTCTTTTTATAGTCATGTGACTGTCTCAGCACCAAGCAGGGCTGGCCAGATACAGACTCACACTGTAGAGAGCATACATCATCTGAGTAATATAATGCCCTCCCAAGGATCTTTCCCTGCAGATGCCAAAGAACAGAGAAAGATTATGTGATCACACAACAACAAACCTATGCAAAAACTAAGGGTACCGCTCAAGGCTCTGACAGGTCCTCATCTGCTGTCGGCTGCTGGGAGTGCAGGCAGGGTTGGAGCTCGTCCTAGCTCCATAGATATTTATGTGAAGAAGGTAAATCCCAAACGCAGCACATCACAACAAAACCCCTGTACGTGAAGAGTAAAGACAGCCTTTGCCCAGGCTTTGTCTAGGCCACACCCCCAAAGTGTTTAGCCCCGCCCACGGGTCCTAATCATGGGGTTCTCCATGATCAAGCCACGTGGGCAGGGCAAAAAGCATTGGGGTGTGGCCTGGATGGAGCCCGGGCTAAGGCTGATTTCACTTTTCACACAAAGGGGTTTTGTAGCGATGTGTGGCTTTTGGGTCTTTCCTTCTTTGCATCGATATCACACAACAGTGCTGTAGGAAGAGGTCTGCCACACAGGGGAGTTAAAGCACCCCGTTTTTTATGGATTTGAAATTAGATGCATTGTTATCAATGGAACAATGCGCACAGAAGAGTAAAGATCAGTAATATAGCAATGAGTACAGGGCCATAAAACAAAAATAGAACAATTTACTTTTGAGGTCAGTAATTTAAGTGCATACGCATGTTTACGCATCTATAAGCATGTTTATGTGAGTATAAATGAGTATATTACAACAGTGGCAATGAAGAAGAATTTTACTCATCTATACGTATACGCACCTTTACGTGCCTATGCATGTGTTTACACAAGGTCTTTAAGGAACATCAGTAAATTACTATGTCCATGTGCAACTGGCCCCAAGGTACTTCGCGGATTTAAAAAACAAAAAACAAATACAGTGCCATGATTTACTGTATATGATTTATGTGAATGAATTATGGCAATTGACACTTCTCTGTTTAGTATCACTTTTTATGTCACTAATGAGTACACAAAAAATTTACATTAAAATTATTTATTTATATGGAGTGCTCTTGCATTGCTCTTTGTTGGATCCCAACCTTAGAGAAAGTAGCATTCATGCTGGTTTATTTCCATTCGTAAAATCTGTTTAAATTGATGTCCACATCTTTACAAACCCTTTGATAACCTTTTGTAACTATTACCAGCTTTATTAGTTTAACACTTTTTCTAATATCCTTATCATTCTCATCTGGTTTTATCTTATTACAGTTTAACTGCATCCTTTGTAAAATAAAAAAACAATCTCTTTAATTAAGCTTTATCATAGTAAAAAAAAAAAAAGTTAGTCTAACCCCCACCTACAAATATCTCTTTGAGAACTTTTTTTTTTTTTTTTGATCAAATATCTGGGGGAAAAACTTAGATATAAATACACTTTTCCAAGGATGATGCTGCACTCACCTCTAAATTTGCACATCACTGAGCCCCCACTCCACTCCTATCTTTGGCTTTGATTCCTAGAATTCTTTTGAAATGCAAAGCTACCTTTTTAGAATCTAAATCTCAGGACACAGGATTCAGAGTCAATTGAGACTATAAAAGAAGTTCAACTGAGGGGTGGGCAACAGTAACAAAAGCCTAGTACACAGTGGGGTTGATTTACCAAAACTGGAGAGAGAAAAACCTGGTGCAGCTGTGCATGGCAGCCAATCAGCTTCTAACTTCAGCTTGTTCAATTAAGCTTTGACCAAAAAACCTGGAAGCTGGGCTGAACAAAAAAAAATGAACAGTTTTAGATATTAGTACAGAGATCTCCCAGCTGAGCTACTGTATTTTCACAGGAGGACTCCCTCCTGCCAGATTAAACCAGTCAGCAAACCTTTTTCAGTCAGGCCCCTTCGATACAAGCCTCACGTTCGGCCGGCTTCTGTCAGACTGGCTGCTGTACACACAGCCAAATATCAGCCAGTTTCTATTGAACCAGCCAATATCGCCCGATATTTGGCCCATGTGTCAGCCTCCACTGACATGGATGATGGTATATCAAAGGGTGTCACAGGTCCTTGCAACACAACACCAGCTATAGAGTATAGCAGGCAAGTTTCTCTGCCCCAGCTGCTGCATGGAAAAAAAAATTAAAAATACACTCCCTGCCACCCACATGCCCAGCGTCCAAATTCCAGCTTGTCTAAATTGCTGGCTTTACAACTTCTGCCTTTCCGTATGATGGATTCTGCCCCCTTCTGTGAATTTGCAGAATGTGCTGTACCACAATGGCAGGTTCCAGCTCACTATTTCTTCGCACGTAAGGCCATTCAAGCTCTGTACCATCACATGGAAGGCAATGTTTTGGCATTTTTGGGCAAGGCAGTCAGCAGCAAGGTCCATCTTACTGCTGAAATGTGGTCCAGCAAGCATGGTCAGGGATGCTATATTTCATTAACAGGAAACTGGGTAACTCTGCTTGAAACTAGGAAGGATGCAGGATAGGGCTCAGTGCTGGAGCTTGTTTTGCCATCACATCTCCATACAGCTGGTAGTGATGATGCGAAATCTGTCAGCTCCACTCCCTCTGAACTGTCCTATGAACCACCAGTACCCCCTAAGCATTCAAGGGGCTATTCAATGAGTCAGGCTAAAAGATGCCATGCAGTGCAATCCTCCCCAGAATGAGAAAGGGAGCCATGTGTGACAGAGCTAATGAAGACTCAGAGGAGTGTAGGAACTCAAGCAGAGGACAACATTCTGGGCTGTCTGTGATAGTAAAATGTGCACTGTGAGCAGTTACTGCTTGTGCGTCTGTGATCCAAAATGTTGAGCTGTAGGTCAGAGACATCATAGTTCAGGGCATGGACCTCAACCTTGGGTTTCCATGAACAGATTGCAGGAAGTAGGAGAGGTTCAGACAACTGTAGATGACCAGGTCACTGTGTTTGGGAAGCAAAGACCAACCAAGGAAGTTCCCTGTGTCACTTGCGACAAGAAACAGTACAAGTAGATATTGCCACATGGGGATAGTAAAAAGAATAAAAAAAGAGACATGTCACAAGCATATATTGTGACAATTTTTGCCGTGCGAGGGAAAGGGGGAGGAAAATCGATGTCCATTGCAAGGGTAGTTTTTTGTATGCCTAGAGTTGGCTTTTAACCCACTTACCCACTGGGCACTTAAACCCCCTTCTTAACCAGACCGATTTTCAGCTTTCAGTGCTTTCACATTTTGAATGACAATTACTCATGCAACACTGTACCCAAATAAAAATTTTGTCCTTATTTTCACACAAATAGAGCTTTCTTTTGGTGGTATTTGATCATCACTGGGTTTTTTATTTTTTGCACTACAAGTGAAAAAAGGCCGAAAATTTTATTTAAAAAAATGCATTTTTACATTGGTTCGGTTTTAAAATTTTGCAAATTTTGTAATTTTTCTGCTAAAATTTTGGCTAACAGTTATATGGCTACATATCTTTGGTAAAAATAACCCAAATAAGTATATATAATTTGGTCTTTGTGAAGATTTAGGCCCCTTTCACACATACAGTCCGTTCAGTTCATCAGTTCAGTCACGTCAAATGTATCAGTTTTTCATCCGTTTTTTATCAGTTTTTCATCCATTTTTCGTCAGTTGTCATCAGTTTTTCATCCGTTTTTCGTCAGTTGTTATCCGTTTTTCATCCGTTTTTCATCAGTTGTTATCCGTTTTTCATCCGTTTTTCATCCGTTGTCATCAGTTGACATCAGTTTTTCATCCGTTGTCATCCGTTGTCATCAGTTGACATCCGTTTTTCATCCATTGTCATCCGTTTTTCGTCCGATCCGTTTTTTTGACGGATGAAAAATAGGGCATTCATCCGTTCAAAAAAACGGACATTGACGGAAGTTGATGAAAACGGATGTTAACTGATGATCATCAGTTGTCATCCGTTTTTACATAGAGATGCATTGATGTCCGTTTTTCATCCGTCAACGGATGGATGAAAAACGGACAAACGGACAGCATGTGTGAAAGGGGCCATAGAGTCTACAAGTTATGGTGCCAATCATTGAAAATTGATCACACCTGATGTACTGACGGCTAGTGATGGACGAACATCAGACGGGGCGGTTCACGAATGCCATCCGCAAACTTTCTCAAATGTTCGCAAACCACATTCACTTTAATGGCAGGCGAACATTAAAAACCTCCAGGTCATATTTTCAGCCACAAAATACTTACTAGCTGTGCACACATAGTCCCACAACATGGACACTGACATACCAGAAGTATTGCTATTGGAAAAGTTGCCATAAAAATGTTTTTTTTTTTTTTTTTCAGCCAAAAAAATATTTTTTTTTCTAAATCAGCCAGAACTGACAGCAGCCGGTAAATACATGTCAAATACATATAGGGTCTATTCACACGTCTGTAAAATGGGTCCGCATCCGTTCCACAATTTAACGGAACGTTTACAGACCCATTGCTTTTCAATTTCAGTCTGAAAAATTAGGCATTCACAGGATAAAGAAGTAAGTGTCGGCCAGTACAGGCACCAAAAATTAGCCAACAGGCATTCACCTGACAGCAAAGAACTTTGTATTCTGTGGCTGGAGGTACATTCGGCATTTACAGGATACAGAAGTGGCAGCCAGTACAGGCCCCAAAAATTAGCCAACAGGCGTTCACCTGACAGCAAAGAACTTTGTATTCTGTGGCTGGAGGTACATTAGGCATTCACAGGATACAGAAGTAAGTGTCGGCCAGAACAGGCCCCAAAAATTAGCCAACAGGCGTTCACCTGACAGCAAACAATTTTGTATTCTGTGGCTGGAGGTACATTAGGCATTCACAGGATACAGAAGTAAGTGTCGGCCAGAACAGGCCCCAAAAATTAGCCAACAGGCATTCACCTGACAGCAAACAACTTTGTATTCTGTGGCTGGAGGTACATTAGGCATTCACAGGATACAGAAGTAAGTGTTGGCCAGTACAGCCCCCAAAAATTAGCCAACAGGCGTTTTCCTGACAGCAAAGAACTTTGTATTCTGTGGCTGGAGGTACATTAGACATTCAGGATACAGAAGTAAGTGTCGGAAAAACACAGGCCCCAAAAATTAGCCCTCAGGCGTTCACCTGACAGCAAAGAACTTGGTATTCTGTGTTTGGAGGTACATTAGGCATTTATAGGACACAGAAGTAAGTGTCGGCCAGTACAGGCCCCAAAAATTAGCCCACATGGGTTCACCTGACAGCAAAGAACTTGGTATTCTGTGTCTGGAGGTACATTAGGCATTTACAGGATACAGAAGTAAGTGTCGGCTAGTACAGGCCCCAAAAATTAGCCCACAGGCATTCACCTGACAGCAAAGAACTTTGTATTCGGTGGCTGGAGGTACATTAGGCAATCACAGGATACAGAAGTAAGTGTCGGCCAGTACAGGCCCCAAAAATTAGCCCACAGGCGCTCACCTGACAACAAAGAACGTTGTTTTCGGTGGCTGGAGGTACATTAGGCATTCACATGATACAGAAGTAAGTGTCGGCCAGTACAGGCCCCAAAAATTAGCCAGCAGGCATACACCTGACAGCAAAGAACTTTGTATTCTGTGGCTGGAGGTTGCTGTGTGGAGCAGGGACAGACTGTATAGTGACACAAGTAGCTAATAGGTCCACAAAAGTATTTTGTCAGTGTAGGGAGAGGTTTCTGTGTGTAGCTGAGACAGACTGTAGCAATTAGGCATTCAACAGACATAAAAGGCCTTTTATGCCGCTGTATTTACCTAAGACAGGGACCATGAATTGTTATGGGTGGTGGCGGATATTTGTGGCCTGTCATGAGGAATTTGAATCAAACATGGTCTACTGGTCACATGTGTTGAATTCCTCCGAGATCCATGACTCATTCATTTTTAGAAATGTGAGGTAGTCAACACTCTCGTGAGCTAGGCGGGACACTGGATGAGGGGCAAGCCAACAGTTCCATTGCAAATTTTGCAAGCTCTGGCCAGAGGTCAAGCCTGCCCACCCAGTAGTACAGGGGTTCCTCACTTCTCAGAGTGTCCACATCGGTCGTTAACCCGATGTAGTCGGACACCTGTCTATGCGTTCCCTGATGCTGGAGCCTTTGCAGTCATCGCGGTAAGCCCAACACTCACCTAGGGACGATCCACTGGACGGATGGAAATAGGGGTTCCATCCGTCCAGATTTGACGGATCGGATTGGATGTCAGCGGACATGTCTCCGCTGACATCCGATGCCCCATAGACACGCACGGGGGAACGGTTCGCCCGTGTGAAAGGGGCCTAAGAAGGCACCTGGACTCCCATCACCGAGCCCAGTGGAGGAACGCTGTCAGAACCCACAAAGCCACACTCCAGGCTCTCACCATCCAGCCTCTTCTCCTTCTCATCTCTCCTCACAATTGTCCTCCACTCCACCTTCCATCATGCAGTCCTCATGTTTTTCTAGAAAAAGGCAGGCTTCCGTGGCCCAAATGTTCGAGGGTAAAAAAATGATGACACTAGATAACCCTGTTGCCCAACGGGGGCCAGAAGAGCATCCCAGAGCTATATGGCCATGTTCAGCGGCAAGTGAATGTATCTCTGGCACACAGTGTCAGTGCCAAGATACATCTGACCACAGACACGTGGTCTAGCAAACACGGACAGGGAAGGTACATAACTTTTACTGACCACTGGGTGAACCTTCTGACGGCCGTCAAGCATGTAACCTGTGGCACCCGTGTAGATTTGGTTTTACCGCCACGGATTGCATGAAGGCCTGCCTCTTGTTCTCTTCCTCCTACTCCATCCTCCCTCTCCTCCTTAGCTGACTCCTCCTTTTCCACTGCTACCGTCTCTTCCACTGCGCCGCCCAAGATCCCCAGAACCTAATCGACATGCCAGGTGAGACGTTGCCATACTGTGCTGCGTCAGTTGTGCCTGGAAGCCAAGAGCCACACTGGTCCTGCACTCCTTTCAGCTTTGCGTTCACAGGCAGATCAGTGGCTAACACCGCTCAATTTGGCAGTTGGTAAAGTGGTGTGCGACAACGGTGCCAATCTGCTGAGCGCACTGAAACAGGGCAAAATTACACACGTGCCATGCATGGCACACTTCCTTAACTTGGTCGTGCAGTGATTCATTGTCAAATACCCTGGGGTCCAGGACATCTTGCGGCAGGCCAGGAAAATCGCGGGCCATTTCAGAAGATCTTACACAGCCATGGCTTGCCTTGCTGACATTCAGCGGAGACACAACCTGCCCCTCATACGTCTTATTTGTGACTGCCCGAACTAAACATTGTATATGCTTGATAGGCTGCTCCAGCAGAAACGTGCAGTTAACGACTACCTGTACGAACTTTGCGGCAGGACAGGTTCTGGGGAGCTTGGGTTTTTTTCACCACACCAGTGGCTCCTCATGCGTGACACATGCAGACTTCTGCGGCCATTCGATGAGATCACCAAACTGGTCAGTCGCAGCCAAGGCGCCATCAGTGACATCGTACCTTACGCCTTCTTTCTGGAGCGTGCATTGCGTCATGTCATTGATCAAGCCGTCGAGGAGCAGGAGCAGGAAGATGAGGAAGCCGCAATGCTGGATGAATATAGAAAGCATGTTATAGTGGATTTGTATTGTGCAGCATTGTGACTGGTGAGCGGTTCTGCAGCGATACTACTACAACTACAAAGAGTGACAAACGCAATTTGAAAAAAGTATTATAACTGGTGTGATAGACCAGTGGCCACCCAAAATGACAGATTGAAGCGGGGGTGTTATATAACAATATACTTTCATAATAGTGTATTTGGGTACTGCAGAAATGTTTGCCTCTGCATCATCGACGTCACCTTCCCCACCACTAACATTAGAGATCTCGGAGTAGGCAGCAACAGCGGGGACCAACCTCCTTATGCTGAAAATAATAATATTGCTGCGCCAAGTGAACATCAATTAATTGGAGATAAATCGGTGACAAGTTGACAAGTGATAAATAAATATCATGTGAAAATTAATCCAGTGATATAAAATAATCAAATTGTTCCAATCAGGTGATATAAAAATCACTAAAAAATAAATTGTCCCCAATCACACATCAAAGATCGTGTCAAATAACGTGACTAAATCTTCATCCTTAAACGTGATTAAAGGTGCTGCATGCTCCACTCCAAGTGCTCCAAGTGACTGGTGACAAACTAGCAGCTCACCTCAAGGAGAGACTCCTAAGAGTCAAAACACACTTTGGAATATTCCAATAGCCTGGTCTTCCAATCACCGCCTCCTGCTTCTTTCTCCAAATATATGCAGCATCGGTGTGGAAATACAAAAACACAAAATCTAGTGCTCTCTTCTAAGATGGGCTATTTATTCAGCATAAACATCGGTATTACACTTACATTTCTTTGCGCTTAAAGCAGTGCGGGCTGTCAGCACATCAAACTCTGCCTGCCTGTATTCTTCCGGGAATCGGCGTGATGACGCACATGCTCCTCCCCCGTACGTGTTACGTAATGAACTTCGTCAGCGGGGTCATATTCTTATATAACCTCCTTATGCTGATCTGGGTACTGTCGTCAGACTGCTGAGTGGCGGCTGTTGCTACCTCCTCTTCCTGATCCGAGGGCAAGAATGGCTGCGCATCGTAAATGTCTTGTGATGGATCGCAAAATAATTCCTGTGACTCAAGTGGAGGGTATATGGTGGTGTTGGTGGTGGTGTCTTTGGGGGTGAACACAGCAGAGAGTAAAGAGGGTGCAGATAGAGAGGATGAGGAGGGTGCAGAAGAGGAAGGCTGAGTGAGCCACTCAACCAAGTCTGGTGCGTCCTTTGACGTAATCAAACGCACCTTCTGCAACTTCTCACTTTGGCTCCAGCCTGGTGCTCCTGCCCTACCCCTACCACCCCTGCGGAAGGGCCTGCCACTTCCTCTGCCTGTCATTTTTTAAATGACCCTGTGACAAAAGTCTCTAGAGAAGCACAGTATATGTGGAAGAAGGTATATAAAACCCCACTTCAATCTGTCATTTTGGGGGGCCACTGGTTTATCACACCAGTTATGAAAAATATTTTCTAGTAACTTTTGTCACTGTGTGTAGCAGAGTTAACGCAGGGAAATAGGCAAAATTTCTGCAGTACCCAAATACACTATTATGAAAGTATAACACCCCGCTTCAATCTGTCGTTTTGGGGGCCACTGGTTTATCACACCAGTTATGAAAAATATTTTCTAGTAACCTTTGTCACTGTGTGTAGCAGAGTTAACGCAGCAAAAGAGGCAACATTTCTGCAGTACCCAAAAACACTATTATGAAAGTATAACACCCTGCTTCAATCTGTCGTTTTGGGGGGCCACTGGTTTATCACACCAGTTATGAAAAATATTTTCTAGTAACTTTTGTCACTCTGTGTAGCAGAGTTAACGCAGCGAAAGAGGCAACATTTCTGCAGTACCCAAAAACACTATTATGAAAGTATATTGTTATATAACACCCCGCTTCAATCTGTCGTTTTGGGGGGCCACTGGTTTATCACACCAGTTATGAAAAATATGTTCTAGTAACTTTTGTCACTGTGTGTAGCAGAGCTAATGCAGCGAAAGAGGCAACATTTCTGCAGTACCCAAATACACTATAATATGCTTTCTATATTAGAAAGTATATTATAAGTGTATTACACCCCTATATACTGTACACCGAACAATAGTACACCTATACCAGTCCTTTTAGTTCACACTAATGCGATGCGGGAACACTGTAAATATACCTGCGTGTTCTCACATCGCATACGCAGCACAGGCAGTTCACACTGCCATATGTGATACGCTGGGGGTGTCAATTCAAAGTTAACGACACCCCCAGCTCAGATCGCATATAGCAGTGAGATCTGGCAGTTTGCACAGAATCGGATCGCACTGGTGTGAACCACCATGCGATCCGATTCTGCTGTGGACCAAAAAAAGGATCCTTTGCGTGTTCACTGCGATTGCGGTGCGAATTCAGTCATACAAACTGTATGGCTGAATTTGCACCGCACAGACATTGCATGTAATTTTAGGAGCAGTACGCTCCGAATGACATGTGATTTGACATCTGACAGGGATTATACCTCGCTCTTACTCTATCTATCCCAAAAAATTTTTTAGTTTAGTTAGTTTAGTTACTTGCCGACCGAGCAATAGCCAATTGACAGCTATAGCGTGGTCGGCTTATTCTGGGAGTCTGCTGTCATTTGCCCTTTACCACGATCCATGATGCAGACCCGGGGAGCACAGATACTTCCGCGTGCCGGCCCTAGGGGGTGTGCGGGAAGCACGATTCAGAGAGGACGTCATTGTACGCTCTCCCAGAATAAGCCGACCACGCTATAGCTGTCAATTGGCTATTGCCCAGTCGGCAAGTAACTAAACTAACTAAACTAAAACAAATTTTTTGGATAGATAGAGTAAGGGCGAGGTATAATCCCTGTCAGATTTTTTTTGTTATCTGTGTCCCAGTGGAGAGATTTCCCTTCACTTCCTGTTCCATAGTCAAAACAGGAAGTGGGAGGTTATGCCATCAAAGTAAAGAAATCCCTGGTTATCACCAGAGTTAGTGTCCCCATTAAAATACATATTTGAGGGAGGTTTTTAACACCCCTCAAATGCCTTTGCAAATAATGTTATGGACAGCACACAGTGCTGTTCACATTATCAAAACATTGCTTCAAAATTGAAGCCTCGTGTTGAGTTTGGATGAGTTTGAAGCCTTTCAATGCCACCCATTCAAGTTTATGGTAGCGTTCCGCAAATGCACTGGCAGACATTTGCGGTGCAGTTGCGGCATGTTAAAATGAGTTTTAAAAAATCATGCAGGAAGAATATAATCTCCCACAATGCCCTGTTATGATAGAGAAGAACATAGAGTGTCCTGCAGTCACTTCCTTCTATGCACTTACTGTTTTATGCTGCTTGAAGATGGCTGACATCAATGTGCCTCTGCTCAGCCAATTGCTCATACATCAGCATCATCTGCAGGAGGCCAAACATGAGATAAAGCTTAGTAAAGAAAACCATGTAGCTGCCTTCCCTGTTAGAGGAGTAGGCACAGGAAACATTTACCATAACAAGCCACACCTCAAATTGTTTGTTTTCTGTAATGTCACTTCCCTTTTATTAAAAAATAGGCATTTGTGGAGTGGTCTTAATGCGCCTTAACGCATCAAAACCGTGCATAGGGCATTTGGGAAGCTTTTTTTTTAAAGCGTCATTAATGCACCAGTCTAGTGCCCATACTAAAGCACATTAACGCTATAGGAGCATTTGTTAACTGCTTGCCAACCGCCCCATGTACATGTACTGCGGGGCGGTGGCTCCTACAGGTAGAATCACTTACCTGTATGTCTTCTGCTACTTACGGGTTTGTGGCGTGCACACATGCCGCCGGCTACCACTCACAGCGGGAGCCAATCAGCAGGTCTGGCAGACCCCGTGTCTGCCAGGACCCGCCGATTTTTCCCAACAGAGGAAGAACAGCAGTCTGCCTATGTAAACAATGCAGATCGCTGTTCTGTGACAAGGGAAGGCAGATTCTGCTAAGCAGGAACACAGGTCTCTCTCTTTCCACAGTACAAGCACCCTCCACACGGTTAGAAAGCACTCATTAGTACAGTGATAGTGCATATTTTTTAGCACTGATCTTTGTATTGGTGTCATTGGTCCCCAAAAATTGTCTGATTTGTCCGCAGTCCCTCTATAAGTCGCTGATCGCCACCATTACTAGTAAGAAAAAAAAAAAACTCCACGTCCCAAAGGTTGTAGACGCTATTAGTTCTATTAGTTCTATGTAATATACGCTTATTGGGATTATTTTTAACCAAAAACATGTAGCAGAGTACATATTGGCCTAAACTGATGAAGAAAATTTATTTTTTTTTAAATTTTATTTTTTAGCAAAAAGTAAAAAATATATTTATTTCTTTCAAAATTGTCGGCCATTTTTTGTTTATAGCAAAAAAAATAAAAACTGCGGAGGTGATCAAATACCACCAAAAGAAAGCTCTATTTGGGGGGGAAAAAAAGGACATCAATTTGACGACCACACAATTGTCAGTTAAAGTAACGCAGTGCCGTATCGCAAAAAATGGCCTGGTCATGAAGGGGGGGTAAACCTTCCGGAGCTGAAGTTGTTAAGAGTTAGAAAGTTAGAAATGTAGTCAAGTGTGGACAAACCCTTTCTGTTCTGGGGACAACCCAAAATTTGGAATTTTCTTTTTACTTTCACTCTACGATCATGATAATCATGAAAAATAGAGATTCTTCCTAATGGGGGCACAGACAGCAATAAAAAACTGACAGGTGTACTAATTTCACTCCTGGGATTTAACATCAATTGCCCAGGCCTGGAAACAAGGTAGTAACTGAAGAAATGTATTTAACAAAAAATTTAAAAGAAGTAATTATGATATTCTTTTCTATCTATTTACTATTGCTAGCAGCATAATCATAATAAAATAATAATCAATGTTGATTGGAAGAGTAAAGATATAAATTGCTAATAGTTGATATTATCTGGAATCCAGGTTCTACCCCATGCTGAACCATTATAATCTACAATTTTGCATGTATTGTTTGTACAAAAAGGTTGATTTAAGAGTTTCTGCAAGTAGACAGGCCTAACAAATTTGGACCAAATTTTGTTAATCTTCTGTTTTTTTTTTAATTTTTTTTTTTTTATCCCTTTCAAATCTAATCATCAGGATACGAAATGGAAAATTTCCTATCAAATACTTACTGTAATTTTCCTTTCCTAATGGACTCCATGGCAGCATACGTATGGGGTTAACCCCGCCTCTTCTCCACTCCTATAGGACCCCACTCCCATAAATGTTTGCTCAGAGCCAGAGGCCGTATTCCGTAACTAGCCTGCTCATGACACTGGGAGGGAACTCCTGCTGCCATGGAGTCCATCAGGAAAGGAAAATTACGGTGAGTATTTGATATGAAATTTTCTGTTTTCCTGACAGACTCTATGGTAGCATGCTGTTACCTGTAAGCTATATTTTGAGATTCATTGTATCTCAGAAATGGTTTGGGATAAATGAGAGTTCTTTGACCATGAGTGAAAGCCAGGGGCAGCCGGTGCGTTGGGGGCGCAGGGGCGCCGCCCCCCCCTATCCATGCGTCCGGCCCCCTAATGTACATGCGGGGCGCCGGACACATGGAGTTTAATAGGGTTTTTTTTTCTTCTGAAGCACGTGATTAGAGCCAGAGGCTCTAATAGGCTTCACAAAAGGGTGGACCCGGGGCGCAGAGCAGTGAGCCCTGAGCCCACCCATTGTGTGACAATAGCGAATGAATATTCGCTATTGTCACACAGATCCTCCTCCTGGCCAATCAGGAAGCGGGTCCAAGACCCGTTTCCTGATTGGCCCGAAAGGCAAACCTTTGCCATTAAATAAATGAGCAATTTGCGCAACCAATACAGCAGCACAGTATGGGCGCAACAGATTTAAGGAACGGTGTGCCACATCCTTAATAATCGTGTCAAATCATAAAAAAGGAATTTGGTGGACTTTTAAGGCACAGATAAGAATATAATAAAAAACTTTTTTATTGATTGACGTATAAAAGCGTATAAAAAAGGGACAACCCCTGACAAAAGGGGAATATTTTTTACATATACAAAATATACATGGAAAGTAAAACAAAATGCTTGAACAATAAGACTTACATAAGTATTAGTAATGGAAAGAAAAAATAATCATTGCATAATACATAAAACATAGTGGTAACACCATACTATACATTACATCCTACAAACTCGAAGATAGTGCCGAGGGGTGACACTATATGGATCCTCGAGTGTAGTTGGTATAGCCCATGGATGAGGGATGATTCATGTAGCCAGATGCCCTACATGTTTCGCTTGAAGAGTCAAGCCCGGATGGGGATGAACCACCAATGAGGAGGAGGAGAAGGAGGGAGACGTGGAGGACTGCGGAGAAGCCGCCGCTGCATCAGGTAAGTGCACTGGTCTTTCTGCACGCTGGTCACTCTGCATTGAAGGGGGCATGCTGTGGTCACTCTACATTGAAGGGGGCACGCTGTGGTCACTCTACATTGAAGGGGGCATGCTTTGGTCACTCTCCATTGAAGGGGGCATGCTGTGGTCTCTCTACATTGAAGGGGGCACGCTGTGGCCACTCTGCATTAAAGGGGGCATGCTGTGGTCACTCTGCATTGATGGGGGCATGCTGTGGTCACTCTGCATTGAAGGGAGCATGCTGTGGTCACTCTACATTGAAGGGGGCACGCTGTGTTCACTCTACATTGAATGGGGCATGCTGTGGTCACTCTGCATTGAAGGGGGCACGCTGTGGTCACTCTGCATTGAAGGGGGGCACGCTGTGGTCACTCTACATTGAAGGGGGCACGCTGTGGTCACTCTACATTGAAGGGGGCATGCTGTGGTCACTCTGCATTGAAGGAGGCATGCTGTGGTCACTCTGCATTGAAGGGGGCACGCTGTGGTCACTCTACATTGAAGGGGGCACGCCGTGGTCACTCTGCATTGATGGGGGCATGCTGTGGTCACTCTGCATTGATGGGGGCACACTGTGGTCACTCTGCATTGAAGGGGCACGCTGTGGTCTCTTTGCATTTATAGGGGGCACATTGTGGTCACTCTGCATTGATGGGGGCATGCTGTGGTCACTCTGCATTGATGGGGGCACGCTGTGGTCACTCTGCATTGACGGTGGCACACTGTGGTCACTCTGTATTGAAGGGGGCATGCTGTGGGCACTCTACATTGAAGGGGGCACGCTGTGGTCACTCTGAATTGATGGGGGCACGCTGTGGTCACTCTGTATTGAAGGGGGCACGCTGTGGTCACTTTGCATTGAAGGAGGCATGCTGTGGTCACTCTGCATTGAAGGGGGGACGCTGTGGTCACTCTGCATTGAAGGGGGCACACTATACTTTGATTACTGAAGGCCCCTTTCACACTTTTGTGACCTCAAAGTCATGCAATTTTTTGCCGCGTTTTTTGCCGCAAAGCAATGCCTATTACCTTTTTTATGTTTGTGTCCCCCCCCAAAAAAAAAATTTTGATCACCAGCCGCCACTGGTGAAAGCTTTAACACAACTACAGAAGTGTAATGGTAAAATAGCAAGGAGGCCTAAACTACTACACAGAAATCTATCGATAGTACAGAAGAAGGAAGAAATCATAGGTTAAATGAATGAATACAGAGTATCATATTCAAACATCAAGATACAAACAGCCAGACAGAGAACACATTAAACATGGCCACAAGAACCCAGTCGACTTTTAGGGTATTCACTGCATCTTCCAAGGAAGAGCGACAAGCTTGCTTGCCTCATCAAGGCCTTAACAACTAGAGAGGCAGTCTTTAGATGCTTCACATCCTTATCCCTAAATAGATAGAGCTTGGCCATCTTGCTCAGAAGGGAAGTATATCTTGCGTCTGTCACAGTTACTGCACGCCCATGGCGACTAGCTAAATGGGATGTGGTTCAGTGGCTGGGGAGTATAAGGGAATAAGGGGGAACTTATACTGTGCAATAGGACTGGCTGTGGTAATTTCACAGCCCACACTACCTTTGGCCACCACTAGAGGGAGACTCCACTCCAATCCAGCTGGCTGACCACACACAGGCAGATACGAATCTTGCATACAATCTGGTGCACTGTAAGGGTGAGGGAGCAGTCTAGCAATTATTACACAGGACTAGGAATTCTCCAGCTATCCTACAAGCTAGAACCCGGTGTTAAAATTCTCTTCCCACTGTCCATACACCCACAACCCAGACACACAACAAACGATAGCCTGCCACCACCCAACAGTTTGTCCAAGACTGGTCTGCTGGTCCACCACACACATACAGATCTCCGTCTGGCAGATCGGCTAGTTTACAATCTGCATGCAATCTGCCAACACACAGTGCAATTGCATACCGATTGGCATGTAACTTAGACCAAGCAATTAGGGACTGAAATGCAACAATCTCTCTAGAAATATGAGTCCTGGTTAGTACACAGAAGTCACTTATTAATTTTATAATTTAATATCCCGAAAGTGGGCAGTGCATAGGAAATATATAAAAAGGAAAAGGAGTTACGAAAAATACAAAAAAGATACACAATTGGCAATTTGCTCTGAAAAAAAAAGGAATAAAAACAGAAATAAACTTTTCTGAAGCTTATCCCTTGGTAGAAGCATACCGAAAACCGTGTAGGGACTCCCCTGTTTTGAACTGGCTTCATGGAAGAACAATGTCCATATCTCAGGTTCCCCAATTTATTGGAATATGGATGTGGGCTGAACTTTAGCCCTTGGCCGATCAACCCCGGGGGGTGTTCCTGTCTCAGTCCACAGGATGTTTCGTGTTCTGAAATGGCCAGAGTGGAGCTGGCCGTCGAGTCAGGGATAGGATTTCTGACACAAGCGCATTGGTCCGATCACAACAGTACCAATAACTTTTTTTTGTGTGTTTCTTCTGGGATTCTACACACCCTACAAATACACAGATTTACATGTACATGTAGCCCAACACCTTTACCATCAGAAGGACCTATTTTCATCTCTCTGCCACTAATATTTAAACTCTTACGAGAGATAAAATACATTCCTTAGATCTGGTGATACCAATCAAAGTTGTCAGACTGTGGAGCTTCTCATTGCACCCTGATGATTCTTGTACACGGAATGCCTAGGCCTCTCTTTTGAGGCTTTAGGATGGTGGCAATTTTTGTTTATTCATATGGCAGACTTTTATTGGCATCTAGGTGTCAATTCTATCCTAAAGACTGGTCCTATCCTTTTCAAATGCTAATGAAAGAACATATGTGTATGACTGATACTGAATACTAAATCTTTAATAATTGTAGCACCCTCCTAGTTAGGTGCTAGGTAACCTATAGGGGAAACCTTGTCTGCTTATCAGCAGGGTCCAATTGTTCAGCTAGGCTGTCATGTGTTCTCAGGTGTAACTGTTGAGTTGGGGAGTCTCCCTACTGTATCCAATAAGGGCTCTCATTGGACAGTGGAGGAAACCTGACCAATAGCACACCAGGGCTTGTATCCATCCCAGAGGGCAGATTCTGCCGCAATGCATCCTGGGAAGGGGTATAAGTCTGTGGGGAGCACATGACAGGAGGTCTTTGGCAGGAAGCAGAGTCCCAGAAGGAGGGTGACGTCTGTCTCTCCTCCTGTCATCGTGAGGAAAGGTGTCCTTGGCAGTTGGCCTAGAGGACAGAAGGTTGAGCTGAGCTGCAAAGAGGGATCCAGTGTGCTGAGGACCGTGCGGAGCTGTTGGTGTTGGAGTTTCCAGGAAAGCAGAGTCGTGAGTTCTGTGAACTGCCTCGGGGTCTGCCTAGGATAGGAGACCACTCCAGGAGGTCAGAGGGATCCAGGAGCCAGTTAACCAGGAGGAAGCTTAGAAAGGGGGTGCCTGAGTCTAAGCCCTGAATAGAATTCTATGAGAGAGGGTGCCAAGGTGGGTCCTGAAGTGTTAAGAGTTGCAGCAGTATAACAAGTAGCTACCTTAGCCAGGAGGGCTAAAGGGAGCTGTGCAAAGGACTTTGTCACCGGGAAGTGTCAAAGTCAGTTCAGTGTTACAAGACAGCAAGTCAGCGGTAACAAGCGCCAACCGACGTTGATCGGCATTCAGCCGGCGTCAAGTCAGCGTCAAGTGGCATTTTTTTCAGTTCTCCCATTACATTGTGTATAGTCGAGCCAGAGGAATATCCCACTCATTCCCTTCTCCCATCCAAGTTCCTAAAATAAATATAAAAAAACCAAAGATGCTGGACTGTTTCTTGTCTCAGTGCTCATACTTGGAGAACATGCTAAAATGTGTTCTTGTTACTAGCGGTAACCCTGGCAGACCCACATCCAGCACAAAGGCTGGAATTCCTGCTACATAATCCAGAATTACACTACATCTACAATTCTACTACTTCCACAAATCCCATCACATCTCACTAAGGCAAAACTATCCTCCTCTTACATTTATGTAACAGCGTCCTTGCTCCACTCATCCAAAATTAGAATGCTCTCTAGAGGTGCTTAAGGAACTTCCTCTTGCTTTGCCAGAGACTCAATAGCAGTGATGGCGAACCCATGGCACGCGTGCCACCACTGGCACGCAGAGCCCTCTCGGTGGGCATGCAAGCTATAGTTTTCTGAGCAGCTCCGGGCATACAAAAGCTCCACACAAGGGCCCAGCACTGCCCTTCCTCCTCCAGATCAGCCACAGCACTTTGACTCCAAGCACAACACTTTGGAGAAAACGTTGCGGGACCGACTCACAGACCAGCAGCAGTGGCGGCCAATCACCTCCCTCGGCCGGGGAATGAACAGCCAATTGTCTAGCGCGGGAGGAGAAGTGGGGGTTTGTTTGCCCGGGGGTTGCCGAATGCAGCCGCTTCGTTCCATTGGGCAGAAAGCCCAGAGATGAGTCCGGAGCTGCTGATAATGAGCTGCACCATGTAACCGTGTTCTGTGCTATGGGTGTGTGGGCAGAGGGAGCATGATGGGCTACATGAGTGTCCCTGCACCACTGCCGTACCAAATCAAAGGGGGGAGGGGTGGTGAGTTGCACAGTGGGGACCAGATGTGTAATGGAGAGGAAAGTGTGCTATGAGCTGTATGGAGGGGCGGGACGAATGGTGAGGTGTGCAATCAGTTACATGACGATGTAGAATGTGTAGCTCACTGATGTGATGTGGCCGGACAACAGAGTTTTGTGAGCTGAAGGGTGATACATATTATGTACTAGAAGTTTTGTGATGGAGATGTGCGATGTACTGCATGGCGATGGATGTTGGCACTTTGAAATATATATACGTTGGTCTTGTGTCGCAGTTTGGGCACTCGGGCTCAAAAAGGTTCGCCATCACTGCTCTATAGGTTCTATTCATGTAAATGCCCCCTTCATTGCCTTGACCAGAGGCGTCAAAGAGACTCTCATCTCCCTCTGCATAACTGCCAGAGGTCTTCATAGATGGATGGCTTGGTTGGCTTCTACCTGGCCAACCTAGTGGGAGAACACTCCTTAACAGCTGTTGGACATTGCGTGTGGCTTGTACTCCACTCTTTAAGGGATTCTTACACCATGTGCTTTACCAGAGATTTCATTTGCTGGAAATCACCATCCCCTTTTCCAACCGCCTGGGCTTAGCATAGCTCACACAGAGACTTGCCCTCTGGGACCTGAGTCCCACATCCCCAGCAGGCTCCCTCCTTGGAACAGCTGACATGGCGGTGGTTGTGGTGCCTAGAGGAATATTCAAAGCTTCTGCTATGAAGGCTGGACCCTGACGGTGACCTATGATGACTAAGTCTTTAAGAAGAATGTTGATGTTGTGACCTAATGAGGTCTTTATCATCTTGTGCAGTGTATTATCAGTCTGACCTAGTGGGACTCACGAAAACAAAATAGAATAGAAAGGAAAGGGTTAAAAACTCAAAAGAAAAATGCAATGATACATCCGTAGTGTGGAACTGCACAGACAGCCAACCTGCACAGGTGATAGAATCATCAGGATCACACACAGGCAGCACACAAGGGTGTTAATGCAGAACATATACCTGTGATGATTGCACACAGCCTTTAGGGAAGTCATCGTTTTGGTGTGCGACCACTTTCTCTTCATGTTCCTGTTATCCGGTGGCGATCCGAGGTCCAGCACCCATGGCTGATTGTGGATATAGATCCACCTGAGCGGTGTACATCTTCTTTCCAGTATCTTAGGCCATACTACCGCTTTGTAAAAATCAAAACACTGTGCTTCCAACTAAAAAAAAGCAGCCAGCATCAATCATAAAATGATAACAGCAGTAAGACAGTAAAATGCAGCGCTAATGTTAAGATGAAAATAAAATTAAAATAAAGATAAAGTCCACAATGTAAGATCAGTCCATGTTCGTTGACACCTTGGTGTATATAGATGAAGAGTCAAGTGGGCAATCAGAGTAGTCTACACCTCCATCACATGCAGTAATACGCCTCTTACCAGATCCAATTGACCACTGCTCTCACAGTGATCCAGATGGCCATACACAGCTCCCAAAAGGCAGACCCCACTGAAGGGCAATTGGCTGGTCTCAAAATCCTCCCAGAAGCAATGAACCTTAATCCCTGTGAGCCTCCAAAGGATGTATGATACCAAAAAGAAAATATAAGAGGACCAATGGTGCAGTACTTCAAACCAGGACTTTTATATGAAAGATTTTATTGCACTCACCACAAGGTAGATAAAATGCGCAGATAGCAAACAGAACAGTTTAAAACCGCTATACAGGGGCGGGCTCCTTCCATCTTGTGACGTTAGGTTGATGACAGACTCCGCCTACATGTTTCGCAATATGTCGCATCATCAGGGAGGATCCACCTGAGCGGTGTACATCTTCTGTTCAGTATCTTAGGCCATACTGCCACTTTCGGTCAAGGGGGAAAAGAACCGCTCAAGTGAGGGGATAGTTCCAAACACATCCAACCCAGGTGCAGGCACGGATCCGCAGTCCTGATAGCAGCAAATGGAAAAGCACAAAAAGCCGCACAACCGGTTGAAGATGCAAAAAGTAAAATCCAAATTTATTTTGCAGGCAAAAAGATAAAATCATCCAAGATGAAACCAAAAATTTATGGGACAGGGGTCCTAAAAGAGTGGAGAGGAGGCGGGGTTAACCCCATACGTATGCTGCCAAAAAGTCTGTCAGGAAAATGTGTTTTTGATATGTAACTTTCGTTATATGCATTTTTTTAAAACATGTATAATGTTGTAAGTATAGTAAAAAATTAAATGATGTTCCTATGGTTTCCATGGCTAAAAAAACATTTATTTAAAAATCAATTAGAGTAATTAAATGCCTATGGTTGTATACTATTTCCATACTAAAAATCCAGAGATTTTCCATGCTAAAAGATGTCCCCCATGTTGAAGGACATTTTAGAAACACATGTGACAGGCCTTTTAATGAAGTACACGTTAATCATCTTTTCTATGTTTTAATTTGTTATTTAGATTGAGCATTTAGAGAACTGCACACACATATCAGAGAGCTTTCACATTACATGTCATTTACATGGCAAAATATATGTAATTTAACGAAGTCAGAATCTTTTCAAAATAATACAACTGTATAGAATCGAGAAATGTAGAAGCAGTTGGTGGTGGATGTGCATGTATGTTCTCCTCTTGCTCACTTTTTACATTTTGTGTAGGAGGTAGACAGTGGATCGGGTTAAACAAATATAAGTGTAGCACACTCCTAGAGAGATGCTAGGATTAGGTAAATTTAGTTCTTCTACAAGATTGACTGCTTTCCCCTGCCTGGTCCAGAACTGTTCTGAAAGTTAGTGGGCAGGAAGAGTCTAATCAGTAGGCAGGGCCGGCGCTACCTGTAAGGCGACCCAGGGCACAACTCAGCAGGGGGGGCCAGCATCCTGCCTGCTGCACGATGCACCCGGTCCCAAAATCAGTATGGACCGGCGGGTGCGGTGCGGACAGCGCCCCTTATGCTGTGTTGTGCCACCAGTGCCAATGTGTCATTTTTACAAGTACTCTTATTAAATTGATGATAAGCTTAGAAATCCCTCTCCATGAGAGTAGAAGGCTGTATCTTTCTGATCATATGGGTTTGTGATGTCACATTGTTGGCCGAGCAATGTGGGGGCAATATGGGGGGGGGGCGGCAATTTTTATTTTGCCTAGGGCACCAAAAATCCTTGCACCAGCCCTGTCAGTAGGTAATATTCCAATCCCTGAAGAAAGGTTCCCAGATAGTGACTCAGCATCTGTATCAATCCTCTGAGCTAAAGAGCAGTCGGGTCTTTTTCCTGAGAAAGAGATCACAACCTAGGGGGGCTGCTAACCTCTTGGCCTTGCTCCTATGTGCCTGCAGGGTGTCAAGGTTTCAGTTGGGCTGACTTGAGGGCCTATGCTACTAAGAGTTGCTGAAGCTGACTGAGGGACTGTCGTCTGAGGATCTAATCTGATATCATTGAGTGAAAGTGTCGCAAGGATATTGGAAGGAGTCAACCAATTTTTCAAGGACATTTATGAGTAGAGACTGGTGGGAGAGATGCAAGAGACAGAGTGCAGCTGCTATCCCTTGTGTGCTAGAGTCAGCGGGTTTAAAGGGAACATTGTGTCCTAAATCCTGAAGAGCTTAGCCTATTTAGCTCCTAGGAAAATACTTTGCTTTGACTGCCTACAGAGGAAGATAAATCCCCTCAAACTGCTACTTCAAAGGTCAGTTCGCTCTTTATTTCGACAAGGGCTTGGCTCATAGTTCTACAAGAGAGTTCAGTGTCCTCAATTTTTTGCTAAGAGTTACTAAAGTATCCAACCATTACCCACTACTTATCCAAATTCTACAACAAAGCATCAGAAAAAGCATACCACTAGACGGGTTAATGAGCCTGAAGAGTGATTGGAGCTCTGTGTTTCCTGCAAGGAAACTATTAGGAAAAGGATCCAGGCAAACTACTTAGAAGCTGCTATGGAGGTAGCGCTATATAAGGATGGTTGGTAGGTTAAAATAGGAGAAAAAGATAAGGATGAGGGGACTTTGGGGTGTGAGAAAGAAGGGGTTGGAAACGGATGCAGGAATGGGAAATGAGAGTAGAAAATGGGAGGGGGGGGTGGTGGGTGGGGAAGTTTGGGGAGAAAGTGAAGGTGGGAGAGATGAGGTAGGGAACACATTTTTTCTAAACTATCAACTAAAACTTTTTGCAAACTTTGTCCCGAAAGACATCTTTGGGCCTGTCAAGTTTTTAAGTGCTGCCCCTGACCAAACTGCCATACCAAATAGGAATATTCACACAGACCCAAGATCCAGCGTTCTGCCATCATACCCATAACATTATTGTGATGTAAATGAAGATCACATTTTGGGGACCATTCAAGTAGGAGTGAAATGACAAAATGTTCAAAACCAGAATTTCTCAGAATCGTATTGTAAGCTTCTGGGTAATGGCTATTGTGCCAGTGTTCTAGGATCACTTGCAAAACCATTTTCACAAATATCAAAGTCTTTATTTTTCACAAGGTAAACAAAACAGTGCTTTCAACAGGAAACATACATAGCCTAAATCCAGCAAACAAAAGTCTGCTAATCTTCAGCATAAGGTAAAAATAACAGTGTAACAGCCTCAAAAGGGTTTTACCAGCAGAAAGAAAAGTTTAGGCTGAGCCCTTTATGGCAGCTTCCAGCAGACATGCAGCACTTCAGACAGTTGTCTCATCTCCATACTCCCTATTACTCCACGTCTGGTCTAGGAGCTTCATGTCTTTAAAGCTGAACTCCAGATTTTCAAACACTTTACAAGCTGGCCCAAACTACATACCTCACTATGTGAGGCCACTGGCAGGTGGATGTGCAGTATAAACTGTATGTAGCTGAGGCTACATACAGCATACAGCACTGTGTTCTGGTTTCCTGGAGAGACTTCCAGCCTCATACCTGAAACACAGTAGAGACTATCAGAGTCAGAGGTTGTGACATCATCAGCCCACCGCTTTGACTCAGCCAATCAGAGGATGCTTTGTATTCATTGCTATAATACAACATTTTCTCTGAATGGCTGAGAGCTGTCATAGACTCTTCTGTGTTTCGGGTATGAGACTGGAAGTGTGGTATGCTGTATGAAGCTTCAGCTACATATAGTTTATACCGCACATCCAGCTGCCTCACATATTAGTGAGGGGCAAAGTTTGTTTGGGCCAGCCTGACCCAAAATGAACTATAAAAAGTGTATAAAAAAGCTGGAATGCAGCTTCCTGGAGGTATGCTCACCAGGGCTGGTGCTAGACTATTTTAGGCCCTAGGCAAGACCAGTTACTTGCGCCCCCCCCCCCCCCAAAAAAAAGGGAAGGGGTTAAAAACTCATTCATGTCATACCCAGCGACCCTGATCCAATGGTTCCTCCATGTTATGCTTTCATACCCAGTGACCCCCCCATATTCCACCATGTCACACCCGGGGACCCTAATGTCCCTCCGTGTCACACCCAGGGACTTTGATGTTTTTCCATGACACACCCTTGGACCCCAATATTCCTCCATGTCATGCTGTCATACCCACTGACCCTGATGTTCCTCCATGTCACACCCAGGGACCCCCGTGTTCCTCCATGTCATGCTGTCATACTCAGTGACCCCAGTGTTCCTCTATGTCAGACCCTGATGTTTTTCCATGTCACAGTTGGGGACCCTGATGTTCCTCCATGTCACACCTGGGGACCCTGATGTTCCTCCATGTCACACTTGGGGACCCCAATCCCCCATGGCACACCCAGGGACCCCAATTCCTCATGGCACACCTGGTGACCCCAAACTCCTGTTACACCCGATGACCCCTATCCTCCATGTCACACCTGGTGACTCTGATTCCCATGGCACACCTGGTGACCCCGATTCCCTTTCATACCAGGGATGCTCCATGTAACACCCAGGGACCCCGATCCCCTGTTCTGGGGACACTAACTGGGCGGTATGAAGAGAGTGGCCCCCACTCTGCCCTCCTTCACAGTGATCCTGCTGATTCCTTCTCCCAGGAACGCTCCTCTCCTGGACCACAGTGCTCACCACAGCTCCAACCGGTTCCAATCGGCTCCAACCGGAAAAGCAGCAGTCAGAGAGCTCCGCATGTCCTTCATCACCAACCTCCTCAGGCCATTCCGGTGCCTCGTCGCTTCTGCCCCAGTAAAGTTTCCGCCCTCCAGTGCCAAGCTCCGGCTCAGGTTCAGCTCTCCTCTGCTCCCTGCTTAATACCAACCCAGAGAAATGAATGGCTGCCTACCAGCTCAGTGCAGAGAGTCACTTCCTGCCTGGGGTTAAGGCCGTTCAGCTCCAGCTGAAGAGGATCATCATGCAGGCAGCACTCTGGTGTGCTCCATTCCTGCCTCTTGGGGCCCCTCCAACAGTGGTGGAAAGCCAGTGCCTGATAGTTCCGCCACTACCCAAGACACCTGGCATCTTTCTCTGTCCCTTCTTCCTCCCCTACCGCCACCTCTCCCCTCAGCTCACAATAATCATTCATGATGGAGAGAGAGTGCCAACTCCTGGCTGCGCCCCTAGGTAGCAATGCGCCCTAGGCGGCTGTCTAGTTTGCCTAGTGGAAGCACCAGCCCTGATGCTTACCCTCTTGGGACCAGAGTCCAGACCAGAGTCCTCATAATCAGGGGTTCTTTCCCACCCAAATTTTTGAATCTCCAAATTTTGAGTCTAACTAAGAAATTATCAATGCAAAGAGGACTGCAAGTCAGTCCTCTCCTATCCGACTGTCCTGGGACCCCTTACCCTGCATGAGTGAGAACCTCTAGGTACACCAACTGCACAGAAATCATACCCCTTAAATGAGCCATAAACCAAATATGAGCGAAACATAGTGCCTGTTTAGAACCTATTTTTGGCATCCTGCGCAGTATGTATATGCTACACATGCAATAGTAATGAAACAAAAGCATTAAAGGGAAACTATAGAAAACATGGGTTTTTACAATTACAAATACATGTCAAGAGCACTATGGGATAGCTACAGAAAAAGCACAACAGAAGTATCTCCTTTTTTCTTGCTCTGTGTTATCAAAACCTAGATAGAGCTGTCTGATAAGGAATGATTTACCCCCTCTAACTAATTAAAGCTGAGCTTCACCCAGTGGCCATATGCTCGCAGGATTCTGCAGATCCTCCTGTCGCTACCCTGTTGGCACATACAGTGGCAGCAATACCTTCCAAACCCTGTCCGCTTACCACCAGTTCTAGACTTGCCTACTCTTGATCTAGAGGTACCGCTGTCTCTGCCCCTGGATGTTTTCTCTACAACTGCTTCACTAGTCTCGCCGGAGTCACCGCAGCCATTAAGGTGACCTGAAGCACTCTAACGTTGGATAGCAGTGAGGAGGAATGTCCATCATACCCCTGAGGCTGTCATCTCCATCTCATGGGTCCCCGCAGAAGCTGCTGCTCCAACACCACCTGCTTGTAACCCACGCAGAGTCTGGCCTCCGGAAAAGTAACACTGCTCTGTGGACGCTTACATCCCACAAGGGTCAGTTCTCCTGGCCAAAAGTTGACCAGACTATCCTGGCTCCAATTGTATTTCGATAAAAGAAACCACAGGGGATGACTGTGGACTGAACTGCGCTCTCCAACAAGAAGTGTGTGTTGATTACAATTAATTACCATGTATCTCACTGGGAGGAAAATATTTTTTTATTTATAAACAGTGAATAAATTGTCATGCACAAAAAAACAACAATGGCATAAAAAAACCAAAAATCGGGCATAGCCCAAAATGGCTAAATGAGTCTGGGGGAAAGTGTACCCTCCAAAAAAATACAAATAAAATTATGAGTGGGTAGTTAGAAAATAAAAATGATGAAATCAGAGCGTAGAGTACATAAGGAGTAAAAAACAGTCCACTGGAAACCGAACACATGGAGTGCTACTGCTGATAGGCTGCATGGGGGAGTGCTGAAATCTATGTGGAACAAGACAAAAGAAAAAAAAGAGAGCACACATCTCATAGTGCAGTACCATAGGAAAGATTAAGTAATGAATACCAATAAAATATTGTACTCAGAAACAATGAGAGGGGTGCGGTGGGAAGCAGGATTCTGAAGTCCGTGCAAGGGACGTCTGACTCCCTGCCTTGGCCACAGGCTGGGGAGAAATGATGGCTGCTGCTGGACATATCAACGTTGCAGGAAAAGATGACAGGAGCCGCCGGGGTCCAGGAACTGTCCAGAAAACCACCCATAGCTTCCCTGGTAATAGGAACGCGTTTCAAATCAATAAAGCTTCTTTATCAATTGATATTGATTGATTTGAAATTGATAAAGAAGCTGTATTGCTTTGAAATGGGTTCCTGTTACCAGGGGAGAGTTGCGGTGTACTACAGGCAGTTTTCTAGACGGTTCCTGGACCCCGGCAGCTCCTGTAATCTTTTCCTGCAATGTCAGTATCTCCTGCAGCAGCCATGGCTTCTCCCCAGCTTGTGGCCAAGGTGGGGAGTCAGACATCCCTTGCACAGACTTCACATCAGCTCCAGTATTCTGATTCCCACTGCACCCCTTCTCTCATTGTTTGTGAGTATATTATTTTAATGGTTTTCATTATTAAATATCTCACGGTAATTCAAAGAAATGGAGACCAGGGTCAGACGGCGGCAGAGAAGGTAGGATTACCGGGTCTCCCGGTGGGATGGGAGACCCGGGCAAGCCGCCAAAGGCTCCTTGTAATGACAGCCGAGCGGCTTCTCAGCCGCATCGGTTGTCATTACAAGACAGCTGACCGTCGGCTATGAACACCGGTACCGGGGTGATGCCTCTAGCTGCAGGCATCAACCCGGTACAAGCACTTTTCCTGAAATATCGGCAATATCGGTAAATAAAAAGTCAATTCCAATATATTGGGGAACGTCCATATCGGCCCTCGATATATCGGCTTTGCCGATAATCGGTTGATCTCTAATTAAAATCCTAGAATCCACTTTATTAGTGTTTTATACAACGTCCAGTGTGTGTTTTTGTAATAGAATAGTGGGAAATACCTTCATTACATCGCTGCTCCGGGCTTTCCTTGCTAATCTCCCACTCTGCTGTTTTCTCCTCTCATAGCTGTCAGGAGGAGGATCTCATCCCCTCCCCTCTGCAGTGTACACAGAAGCGTCGGGTATTCGATTAGAATAGTGTGAAATACCTTTGTTACATCTCCCGCTCTGCTGTCTTTCTCTCCACCCCCACTGACAGCTGGGGGTCACGGAAGGGCCGAGCGGCAATGTAATGAAGGTATTTCACACTATTAGATTACAAAAATACACACTGGACATTATATAAAACCCTAATAAAGTGGATGCTAGGATTTTACATATGCTAATATCGGCCAGTTCCGGGGCTGATACCGATATATCGGGGAAAGTGCATATCGGCCTTCGATATATCGGCCTTGCTGATAATCGGTCAATCCCTAATATGGACATTGATTGAATTGATTATACGATCACACCTAGATTACAACCTAGAACAAGTCTATGGCTTATGCATATTCATTACTCTAAATTAGTTAGCCTAATGTTGTTAGCTAGACTATATACTTCTGCCTTTGCTCAGTTAACTTCAAACTCAGCTTTTGTAAGACTGTATCTCCTCACTGAAGTGAATAAATGCACCTTTTCTTTCATCAATTTGGACTCATTATCTCATCTTGAAAATCTTGTTTAAAGACTCTCTAACCGAAAGTAACAGCTGGTGCCTGTGACTCGGATCCAGTCCAGTAGACCCCTGACTGGAGAAATGTGAAATCCTTGAGGGGCGGACAGATGGCCACGGGTAAGACCTTTTGTTCTTACTTGTTCTGCACTCCGTGGCACGTAGCAGTTGGTGTCTGAGCTCTGATGGCTGGAAGAGTCTTATGCTGTTGATGAGATGGTGCGATATAATGAATGTAAGCCAGAATACTGGTAATGTTACGCAGCCTAATCTAAATAACTCCTCTACTTCACTTGTTGCAGAATTAATAGAACCTATTATTATTATTTTCAGTGGATTGTTAATGTTCTGTTTTTTATGCTTGGGGTGTCAACAGATTTGTAAGACTTGTAAAAAGGTTTGACCAGAGGACTGTAGTTGTATTAAGAGCCTGTGTGGCAAGTGTGATAAAGTGCCATTTGATGGCTACTGTGTGTGGCCCGGATAAACAATTTAGGTGAAGACCCAAAGTGTAGTAGAGACTCAAGGAGGACTCTAGAAATGGGACAGCGGCAAACCCATGGACCTCTCAATGCCAAGGGAGGTAAAAATGGCACAAGTAAATTGAGTCCTTTGGCAGAAATGACAGATAGATACGGACAGTGTTTAAGGAATGACACCAAGACTTTTATAGGTTGGACTAAAAACAGACCAGATCCAATACCAAAAGGAGTTTATGATGTAGCAACTTGGATCTCTGTGTATGTTAATTATGATTGCAGACTGACAGTTAGACAAGGGAAATAAATATGTACAATTTTGGATTTTTGAAAGTATGCAACGTGATGGAATTTTGACTAGTTATGAACCTGTTAAGAGTTTTACACATTACTGATGGCCCCGGTAAGAAAGATTTAGACAAGGCAATGCAAGTGTTCTCTAAATGTTTAAGAAATGGAAAGATATGTGAACAAAACCTGTCATTGGTTGGGATAGTTGATAAGTTACAATTATCCTGGGACAATGTAAGTAATAGGCAGAGTAAAAGGGGCAAAAAGAAAAAGCAGAGAATGAGACAATTAAAGCAGAAAATGGGGCAAGCGAGGATGAGGACAATGATGATAGTCAAAATGAGATAAAGACCCCTTTCATCTAATAGGTCATCCCAAGTCTGCCCCTCAGTATCCATGTTTCCTACAGCACCCTTTCACCCAGATCCATATCCTCACATCCTCCTCCTCCAAGTTATCAGGCTGTCACGGGGTAGCGTGGCAGAGCCTGACGTAAGAGGAGTGGCTTACCGGGTAACTGGCGTGGCACAGGTTCACCAGAGTCGCGGAGTCTAAGTGTTAGCCGGTTTTCACCAGGGGCCCCAGATGTTGGGGATGGATTTGGCTGCTTGCTAACACCAGGTCGCGACCCCCCGGATTCCCTGGGAGAGCCAGGAACAGGTCCAGGACCAATAGCCGGTAGCAGGTAAACAGATCAGGACGAGACAGGAGGATAGTCAGGACAAGCCAAGGTCAGGGCGGGCAGCAGGTAAACAGAATCCAAAGACAAGCCGGGTCAGGTAAACAGGAACAACGGATATAACAGGCACTGGATACAGGAGAGCTGAAGACAACACAGCGATCTCCTAGAGTGACAGCTGTGTTTAAATAGGCCGTTTTGGTGCCAATTTGGTACTTCGAACTACACTGAGGTAGCCTCGAACTCTACCGAGGTAGCCTCGAACTCTACCGAGGTAGCCTCGAACTCCACAAAGGTAGCCTCGAACTCTATCAAGGTAGCCCTGAACACTACCAAGGTAGCCTCGAACTCTACAAAGGTAGCCTCAGTGTATGCGCATAGGCGTTCGCCGGTTAGCGACGCCAGTGCGCCTGCGCAGGGTATTGAGTCCCTGACACAGGCACACCAAGAACCACCATACAGGGAAGTACAAGGCTTAGAGAGTAGTGTTGAGCGAACAAGGACTGTATTATTCGTGTTCGTACCGAATAATTGGATTTTTGTTACCCGAACACGAACACGGACACTTTACTGTATATTCGGGTAAAAATCCGTGTTCGGTCTTTTTATTTCCGGGTTTTGCATGCTTTGGCGCTCTTTTCATGGCGGGCTTTCAACAGCCAATCAACAATCGTTTAACTGGTGTGCCTTAAGCCATCCCAGCCATGCCTGCAAATGTCTCAGTAGCTGTGATTAAGATATAAGTTCGAGGCAGCCGCAGCGGCGTCATTATGCTGCTTAGATCAGGGACAGAGCACACATCAACGTGCTGGCTGCTGATTAGGGAAAGATAGGCAGGAAAAAACCATTTGTGTCCGGATAGAATTGAGGGACAGGTCGGAGTGTTTAGGCAGGGCGAGTTGTAGGCATTTTAGGGATAGAGTCTGCTGAATTATAGGGTCAGTGTGTTCTACAAACTACAATCGATATTGCTGTGTGGGGTGGGGTCTGCACTTAGTTCTCCTGATCTACGATCTCTTCTCAATCCTGTTAGGGACAGAGTCTGCTGAATTTTAAGGGAAAGTGTGTTCTACAAACTACAATCGATATTGCTGTGTGGTGTGGGATAGGAGATAGGCAGGTGTCAGTGATCCACATCCATTTTTCTGTGTGTGGGCTGCAGTGAACACAATCTTTTTGGGGTGCAGTGAACACAATCCTTTTGGAGAGCAGTGAACAAAATCTTTGTGGGGTGCAGTGAACAAAACCTTTGTGGGGGTACAGTGAACACAATCTTTGTGGGGTGCAGTGAAGACAATCCTTGTGGGGTGCAGTGAAGACAATCCTTGTGGGGTGCAGTGAACAAAATCTTTGGGGGGTACAGTGAACACAATCTTTGTGGGGTGCAGAGAAGACAATCCTTGTGGGGTGCAGTGAACAAAATCTTTGGGGGGGTACAGTGAACACAATCTTTGTGGGGTGCAGTGAACAAAACCTTTGTGGGGTGCAGTGAACACAATCTTTGTGGGGTGCAGTGAAGACAATCCTTGTGGGGTGCAGTGAAGACAATCCTTGTGGGGTGCAGTGAACAAAATCTTTGGGGGGTACAGTGAACACAATCTTTGTGGGGTGCAGTGAACAAAACCTTTGTGGGGTACAGTGAACACAATCTTTGTGAGGTGCAGTGAACAAAACCTTTGTGGGGTACAGTGAACACAATCTTTGTGGGGTGCAGTGAAGACAATCCTTTTGGAGTGCAGTGAACACAATCTTTGTGGGGTACAGTGAACACAATCTTTGTGGGGTGCAGTGAACAAAACCTTTGTGGGGTACAGTGAACACAATCTTTGTGGGGTGCAGTGAACACAATCTTTGTGGGGTGCAGTGAACAAAACCTTTGTGGGGTGCAGTGAACACAACCTTTGTGGGGTACAGTGAACACAATCTTTGTGGGGTGCAGTGAACAAAACCTTTGTGGGGTACAGTGAACACAATCTTTGTGGGGTACAGTGAACACAATCTTTGTGGGGTGCAGTGAACAAAACCTTTGTGGGGTACAGTGAACACAATCTTTGTGGGGTGCAGTGAACAAAACCTTTGTGGGGTACAGTGAACACAATCTTTGTGGGGTGCAGTGAAGACAATCCTTTTGGAGTGCAGTGAACAAAATCTTTGTGGGGTACAGTGAACACAATCTTTGTGGGGTGCAGTGAACAAAATCTTTGTGGGGTACAGTGAACACAATCTTTGTGGGGTGCAGTGAAGACAATCCTTGTGGGGTGCAGTGAAGACAATCCTTGTGGGGTGCAGTGAACAAAATCTTTGGGGGGTACAGTGAACACAATCTTTGTGGGGTGCAGTGAACAAAACCTTTGTGGGGTACAGTGAACACAATCTTTGTGGGGTGCAGTGAACAAAACCTTTGTGGGGTACAGTGAACACAATCTTTGTGGGGTGCAGTGAAGACAATCCTTTTGGAGTGCAGTGAACACAATCTTTGTGGGGTACAGTGAACACAATCTTTGTGGGGTGCAGTGAACAAAACCTTTGTGGGGTACAGTGAACACAATCTTTGTGGGGTGCAGTGAACACAATCTTTGTGGGGTGCAGTGAACAAAACCTTTGTGGGGTGCAGTGAACACAACCTTTGTGGGGTACAGTGAACACAATCTTTGTGGGGTGCAGTGAACAAAACCTTTGTGGGGTACAGTGAACACAATCTTTGTGGGGTACAGTGAACACAATCTTTGTGGGGTGCAGTGAACAAAACCTTTGTGGGGTACAGTGAACACAATCTTTGTGGGGTGCAGTGAACACAATCTTTGTGGGGTGCAGTGAACAAAACCTTTGTGGGGTGCAGTGAACACAACCTTTGTGGGGTACAGTGAACACAATCATTGTGGGGTGCAGTGAACAAAACCTTTGTGGGGTACAGTGAACACAATCTTTGTGGGGTACAGTGAACACAATCTTTGTGGGGTGCAGTGAACAAAACCTTTGTGGGGTACAGTGAGCACAATCTTTGTGGGGTGCAGTGAACAAAACCTTTGTGGGGTACAGTGAACACAATCTTTGTGGGGTGCAGTGAAGACAATCCTTTTGGAGTGCAGTGAACAAAATCTTTGTGGGGTACAGTGAACACAATCTTTGTGGGGTGCAGTGAACAAAATCTTTGTGGGGTACAGTGAACACAATCTTTGTGGGGTGCAGTGAAGACAATCCTTGTGGGGTGCAGTGAAGACAATCCTTGTGGGGTGCAGTGAACAAAATCTTTGGGGGGTACAGTGAACACAATCTTTGTGGGGTGCAGTGAACAAAACCTTTGTGGGGTACAGTGAACACAATCTTTGTGGGGTGCAGTGAACAAAACCTTTGTGGGGTACAGTGAACACAATCTTTGTGGGGTGCAGTGAAGACAATCCTTTTGGAGTGCAGTGAACACAATCTTTGTGGGGTACAGTGAACAAAACCTTTGTGGGGTACAGTGAACACAATCTTGTGGGGTGCAGAGAAGACAATCCTTTTGGGGTGCAGTGAACACAATCTTTGTGGGGTACAGTGAACACAATCTTTGTGGGGTGCAGTGAACAAAACCTTTGTGGGGTACAGTGAAAACAATCTTTGTGGGGTGCAGTGAACAAAACCTTTGTGGGGTACAGTGAACACAATCTTTGTGGGGTACAGTGAACACAATCTTTGTGGGGTACAGTGAACACAATCTCATACTTCTGAAGCTTTGAGGGTGCTGCCTGTTCTATACTCCTCCTCCTCCTCCTCATCCATCCTTTTAGGTGTACAAACAATAGTAATTGGGGCCTAGTGTGCTTCTGTACGTGTGAAAAACATACACTTTTTTTGATCATATTTCCTATTCCGTTATTCAATAAAAACCTTTGGGGCTCAAATTGCGGAATAGTCTGTGTCGGTACGTGTGAGATCCACCTTTCCAAGTTTTTGGGGTTCATCTCATACTTCTGAAGCTTTGAGGGTGCTGCCTGTTCTATACTCCTCCTCCTCCTCTTCCTCATCCATCCTTTTAGGTGTACAAACAATAGTAATTGGGGCCTAGTGTGCTTCTGTACGTGTGAAAAACATACACTTTTTTTTGATCATATTTCCTATTCCGCTATTCAATAAAAACCTTTGGGGCTCAATTAAATTGCGGAATAGTCTGTGTCGGTACGTGTGAGATCCACCTTTCCAAGTTTTTGGGGTTCATCTCATACTTCTGAAGCTTTGAGGGTGCTGCCTGTTCTATACTCCTCCTCCTCCTCCTCCCCCTCATCCATCCTTTTAGGTGTACAAACAATAGTAATTGGGGCCTAGTGTGCTTCTGTACGTGTGAAAAACATACACTTTTTTTTGATCATATTTCCTATTCCGCTATTCAATAAAAACCTTTGGGGCTCAATTAAATTGCGGAATAGTCTGTGTCGGTACGTGTGAGATCCACCTTTCCAAGTTTTTGGGGTTCATCTCATACTTCTGAAGCTTTGAGGGTGCTGCCTGTTCTATACTCCTCCTCTTCCTCATCCATCCTTTTAGGTGTACAAACAATAGTAATTGGGGCCTAGTGTGCTTCTGTACGTGTGAAAAACATACACTTTTTTTTGATCATATTTCCTATTCCGCTATTCAATAAAAACCTTTGGGGCTCAATTAAATTGCGGAATAGTCTGTGTCGGTACGTGTGAGATCCACCTTTCCAAGTTTTTGGGGTTCATCTCATACTTCTGAAGCTTTGAGGGTGCTGCCTGTTCTATACTCCTCCTCCTCCTCTTCCTCATCCATCCTTTTAGGTGTACAAACAATAGTAATTGGGGCCTAGTGTGCTTCTGTACGTGTGAAAAACATACACTTTTTTTTGATCATATTTCCTATTCCGCTATTCAATAAAAACCTTTGGGGCTCAATTAAATTGCGGAATAGTCTGTGTCGGTACGTGTGAGATCCACCTTTCCAAGTTTTTGGGGTTCATCTCATACTTCTGAAGATTTGAGGGTGCTGCCTGTTCTATACTCCTCCTCCTCCTCATCCATCCTTTTAGGTGTACAAACAATAGTAATTGGGGCCTAGTGTGCTTCTGTACGTGTGAAAAACATACACTTTTTTTTTATCATATTTCCTATTCCGCTATTCAATAAAAACCTTTGGGGCTCAATTAAATTGCGGAATAGTCTGTGCCTGTACGTGTGAGATCCACCTTTCAAAGTTTTTGGGGTTCATCTCATACTTCTGAAGCTTTGAGGGTGCTGCCTGTTCTATACTCCTCCTCCTCCTCCTCCTCCTCCTCATCCTCCTCATCCATCCTTTTAGGTGTACAAACAATAGTAATTGGGGCCTAGTGTGCTTCTGTACGTGTGAAAAACATACACTTTTTATTGATCATATTTCCTATTCCGCTATTCAATAAAAACCTTTGGGGCTCAATTAAATTGCGGAATAGTCTGTGTCGGTACGTGTGAGATCCACCTTTCCAAGTTTTTGGGGTTCATCTCATACTTCTGAAGCTTTGAGGGTGCTGCCTGTTCTATACTCCTCCTCCTCCTCTTCCTCATCCATCCTTTTAGGTGTACAAACAATAGTAATTGGGGCCTAGTGTGCTTCTGTACGTGTGAAAAACATACACTTTTTTTTGATCATATTTCCTATTCCGCTATTCAATAAAAACCTTTGGGGCTCAATTAAATTGCGGAATAGTCTGTGTCGGTACGTGTGAGATCCACCTTTCCAAGTTTTTGGGGTTCATCTCATACTTCTGAAGCTTTGAGGGTGCTGCCTGTTCTATACTCCTCCTCCTCCTCCTCATCCATCCTTTTAGGTGTACAAACAATAGTAATTGGGGCCTAGTGTGCTTCTGTACGTGTGAAAAACATACACTTTTTTTTGATCATATTTCCTATTCCGCTATTCAATAAAAACCTTTGTGGCTCAATTAAATTGCGGAATAGTCTGTGTCGGTACGTGTGAGATCCACCTTTCCAAGTTTTTGGGGTTCATCTCATACTTCTGAAGATTTGAGGGTGCTGCCTGTTCCATACTCCTCTTCCTCATCCTCCCTTTAGGGTAGGAAAAAATTTAATCGGGCCTAGTCTGTGTTTGTACGTGTGAGATACACAGTTTTTTATCCTATTCCGCTATTCAATACACACCCTTTTGGTGTAAAAAACATTAAATTGCGGCATAGTTTGCATATTTGACTGTGAGATACACCCGTGCGATACTGTTGTTCTTTTGTTCCGCTATTCAATAAAGACCTTTCTAGGGCAAGATCTCAAATTTCAGAAATATGAGGAGAGCGTCAAATAGGGGCCGTGGCCTGGGTCGTGGTGGTGCTGCTGCTAGAGCTCCTGTTGCAAGGAGAGGACGTGGTCGATCTGTGCCAGCTACACGCACAAGTGAAACACCTTCCTCAAGTGTGAGTAGGCGACAGAACCTGCATCAGTATTTGGTAGGGCATCATACGCCCCTAGAAGTGATGAGGCCAGAACAAGTGGAGGCGATAGTAGATTGGTTTGCTGCTGACAGTGCCTCCAGTTCCTTCACATTGTCTCCCACCCAGTCTACTGCAGAAAGGTCACAGTTGGCACCTGCAGCCGATGTCCAACCGTCTTTCACCTCACCCCCTTGCAAATCAGGCAAGCAGTCTGAGCCCCAAGCCATACAGCAGTCTCTTCTTCTTTTTGATGACTCTGTCAGCAGGGTTTCCCAGGGCCATCCACCTAGCCCTGCCCCAGAAGTGGAAGAGATTGAGTGCAGCGATGCCCAACCACTTATTTCTCAAGATGAGTACATGCAAGGATCATCGCAGCACGTCTCCGATGATGACGAAACGCAGGTGCCAACTGCTGCGGCGTTCAGCATTGTGGAGACCGACAAGGAGGGCAGGGGTGAAGACTGGGTGGAAGATGATGTGGAGGACGATGAGGTCCTCGACCCCACATGGAATGAACGTCATGCAGGTGACCTGAGTTGTTTGGAGGAAGAGGCGGTGGTCGCACAGAGCCACCAGCACAGCAGAAGAGGGAGCAGGGTGCAGAAGCGGAGCGGCCGTGCCCTAGACACTACGCCCGCTACTGCCCAACGCAGCAAGGGAACGAGCGCACCAAAGTCAGCTCAAAGGAGTTCTCTAGCGTGGAAGTTCTTTAGAAAATGTGCTGATGACAGGACACGAGTGGTTTGCACCCTGTGCAATCAGAGCTTGAAGCGAGGCATAAACCTTCTCAACCTGAGCACAACCTGCATGATCAGGCATCTAAGTGCAAAGCACGAGCTGCAGTGGAGTACACACCTTCAAAACCAAGAAACGTCTCTGGCTCATCCTGCTTCCTCTTCTGCTGCAGTCTCGGCCGCTCCAGCCACATCTGTAGTGATACCGGCACCTGCCACCCCGCAAACAGACGATTTGTCAGCAACACCACCACCTGGGTCACCAACAACCATCTCCACAATGTCCCGTGGAAGCGTTCAGCTTTCCATCTCCCAAACACTTGAGAGGAAGAGGAAGTACCCCCCTACCCACCCGCGATCCCTGGCCCTGAATGCCAGCATTTCAAAATTATTGGCCTTTGAAATGCTGTCATTCCGTCTAGTGGAGACGCACAGTTTTAAAAACCTTATGTCGGTGGCTGTCCCACAGTACGTCGTGCCCAGCCGCCACTACTTTTCCAGGCAAGCCATCCCTTCCCTGCACAACCAAGTGGGGGAAAAAATCAGGTGTGCACTGCGCAACGCCATCTGTGCCAAGGTCCACCTAACTACCGATACGTGGACCAGTAAGCACGGTCAGGGGCGTTATATCTCCCTAACGGCACACTGGGTAAATGCAGTGGCGGATGGGCCTGAGGCGGATAGCAATTTGGCGCATGTCCTTCCACCACCGAGGATTGCAGGGCGCTTCAGTTTGCCTCCTGTTCCTAACTCCTCCTACTCCGCTTCCTCATCCTCTACCGCCTCCTCATCCGGACAGCGTAACACCTTCACCACCAACTTCAGCACGGCCAGGGGTAAACGACAGCAGGCAGTTTTACAACTTGCCTGTTTGGGGGACAAACCACACACCGCGCAGGAGTTGTGGAGGAGCATGGAACAGCAGACAAATGAGTGGTTGCTGCCAGCGAGCCTCAAGCCCGGCCTGGTGGTGTGCGATAATGGGAGAAATCTCATAGCAGCTCTGGGCCTAGCCGGTTTGACGCACATCCCTTGCCTGGCGCATGTGCTGAATTTGGTGGTGCAGAGGTTCCTTAAAAACTACCCCGATATGTCAGAGCTGCTGCAGAAAGTGCGGGCCGTCTGTGCGCACTTTCGGCGTTCTCACCCTGCTGCTGCTCGCCTGGCAGCGCTGCAGCGTAACTTCGGCCTTCCCGCTCACCGCCTCATATGTGACGTGCCCACAAGGTGGAACTCCACCTTGCACATGCTGGAAAGACTGTGCGAGCAGCAGCAGGCCATAGTGGAGTTTCAGCTGCAGCACGCACGCGTGAGTCGCTCTGCGGAACAGCACCACTTCACCACCAATAACTGGGCCTCCATGCGAGACCTGTGTGCCTTGTTGCGCTGTTTTGAGTACTCTACCAACATGGCCAGTGGCAATGACGCCGTTCTCAGCTTAACTATCCCACTTCTATGCCTCCTTGAAAAAACAATTCGGGCGATGATGGAAGAGGATGTGGCACAGGATGAGGAGGAGGAGGAGGATGAAGAGGTAACATTTCCAAGGCTTTCAGGGCAGTCATTCGCAAGGGGCTCCGAGGGTGGGTTCCTGCACACACAAACGCCAGGGACACAATTGTCCAGCAGGGGCACAGTTCTGGAGAATGAGGAGGATGAGGAGGAGGAGGAGCTGGAGGAGGAGCTGGAGGAGGAGATGGAACCATGTTCACAGCAGGGTGGCACCCAGGCCAGCTCATGGCCATCACTGGTGCGTGGCTGGGGGGATACAGAGGACACGAACGATACACCTCCCACAGAGGACAGCCTTTCGTCGCCTCTGGGCAGCCTGGCACACATGAGCGATTACATGCTGCAGTGTCTCCACAACGACCGCCGAGTTGCCCACATTCTAACTTGTGCTGATTACTGGGTGGCCACGCTGCTGGATCCCCGTTACAAGGACAACGTACCGTCCTTAATTCACTCACTGGAGCGCGATCGCAAGATGCGCGAGTACAAGCGCACGCTGGTAGACGCGATGCTGCTGGCATTCCCATCTGACAGCAGGGCCACAGTGGAAGCACAAGGCAGAGGAGGAGGAGGTCGCCAACTCAACCAGGGCACCGCCAGCACCTCAGAAGGCAGGGTTAGCATGGCCGAAATGTGGAAAAGCTTTGTCAGCACGCCACAACAAACAGCAGCACCAGCAGCTCAGATGGAACGTCTTAGCAGGAGGCAGCATTTTACCAACATGGTGGAGCAGTATGTGTGCACACGCCTACATGTAGTGAATGAGGGGTCTGCCCCCTTCAACTTCTGGGTCTCCAAATTGGGCACATGGCCTGAGCTTGCCCTTTACGCCTTGGAGGTGCTGGCGTGCCCTGCAGCCAATGTATTATCTGAACGGGTATTTAGCACGGCTGGGGGTGTTATAACAGACAAGCGCAGCCGCCTGTCCAGAGACAATGTGGACAAGCTCACGTTCATTAAAATGAACCAGGCATGGATCCCACAGGACTTTTCCGTACCTTGTGCAGAATAGCAATGGATACCGACCTTACCCAGCCATTGTTCCATTTTTGCTCTTTCTCACTCTTTTGGGGTGTACCCTCATTTAAAATTTGTGAAAAGAAGCAGTGTTGGCTACCTCGTCCTCCTCCTCAGGGCCAGATTAACGTAGGGGCTATTGGAGCTGCAGCTCCATGCAGGCCCCTACCTTTTATATAGGCCCCGGGTTGGCCATATTCACTGTGACCGCTCTTCTGTCACTTGTAAACACAGAAGTCTGGCTTCTATGCTCGCTTCCCCAGGCAGCACCCTCAGAACCTCCCCACACAGCGCGAAGGCCGGACAAGGAGGGACAGTTGCCGATGCATGGATGTGTTTATGGGCTTCAGAGACAGCATCCCATGTTGAATTAGGCATGCATGGCTGCACCCTTCCTCCTCTGGGTGCATGCCAAGGCACGGCCCTTAAGGCCCTTCAAAATCCTCAGCACCAAGACCATGATGCTCTTAATCCGGCCCTGGTCCTCCTCCACCGCCGCTTCCACCTACACCGCCCATAGGTGTGCGCAGCCTATTGCATTAGGGTGTGCACCCCAAAGTTGAAATACACATGCATGTGTTTGCCTACATGTACATGGCCCCGATACATTACTCTCCCTGCTGGCAAAGAGAAATAGAGCAGAGCAGGTGCGAGGGAGATCTTTCCCATCTCCTCACTGGCAAACAGAGCGATAATGCTATGTGCCCTAGGTGATTAGGGTGTGCCCAGGTACACCAGGCACACCCTGTGCGCACGCCTATGACACCGCCACATCCACCACCACCTCAACCTCCCTCCTACTCCATATGGGCCTCGTCCTTCAGAGATGAAGAACATTGTTTTATTTTTCTGTTTTTTTTTTGTTGTTTTAAGTTATTTCCCTATCCACATTTGTTTGCAGAGCACTTGCCATGCTCTTAACTACGTTTTGCTGCCATTTGCAGCACTCTAGCCCTTTCCATTGGTGTTTTAGAGCCATTTTAGTGCCTTAAAGTTCGGGTCCCCATTGACTTCAATGGGGTTAGGTGTACGGGAAAAGTTCGGTAAAAGTCCGGGACACGGACCCGGACTTTTTTTTAAAGTTCGGCCGAACCCGTCGAACACGGACATCTAAGTGTCCGCTCAACCCTATTAGAGAGTATAGCTGCCCAGGAAGAAAATGAAGCTGTACTTGTCTTAAGATATAATGCATATCCTATTTGTGTAATTACTAATAAAAGACAAGGACTAGATGGTGGTCAACCTATAGTTACAACAAGTACCAGTTACCAGCCCTTTTCCCCAGGGGAAATGCACGCACTTACAAAGGATATCCCACATCCCTCAAAAGACAAAGCTGTCTTTATGCAGGAAATGAACAAATTAAAAGAAACTCAGGATCTGTGTTGGGCAGACATGGCTCAACTGCTGAGAATAGTCCTTGGATCCACTGATCTAAACAAGGTTGCACAGAAAAGTGAAGACGACAATGCTAATATCATAATATGCCCTACAGGCAGGGGAAACTTTCCATTTGGAGCTGAAAATAAGACAACACACATTAGAAAGAAAGTGGACGAAATGTTGAAGATTTATAAATGTATGGCCCTCGCAGAACAAATCAGGTGGCTTGCTAGATGTTAGACAAGAAATGACTGAGGATGTTTTCGATTACTTTAAACGTTTCCAGACCATGGCAGAAACAGTGGGGGTAGATGTGGCTAATCGTACTAACATTTCTGCCATAGGTTGTAGGAATGCTGTTGTGATGGGTCTTAAGGAATCAACAAGGAAATTATTAATGGCAACAAAACCACAGTGAAAGGGATAGGAATGGGCTTTGCTGAGAGAAGTGTGCAGCAGTATTGAGGTCCAAGAAGAAAGAAAAGCAAAGAGGTTTAATGCTTTTGTGGCCCAAGATCAGGCTCAAGGAGCTACAAATGTTCAAAAAGCAGCCAGTAAGTGCTTTAATTGTGGCAGGACTGGGCATCTTGCTAGAAGGTGCAGACTGAATGTTAAATAAAGGCAGCAGAAGGAGGGGGAAGGTGATGAATGACTAGCAAAGCATCACAAATTCTCTGAGAGGACAGAGGTTAACTTGTGCATTTCTGAGACACATGGTAGGCATGCTATTGTAATAGTATGTTTTCCACAATAACCAGACCAGGAAACGTCATGCTTAGTTGATTCTGGCTCCTCCCAGACTATATTTCAAAAGCCCTGCCTAACAAAGCATATCTCCCTTACATCTGGGCCACTAGCAATTGGAGTGGGTGGAAAGTCCACCCCTTTCAAGAAAATGCCCCCCCCCCCATACAAATAGGTATTGGAAACCACAATATGTTTCATAAGCTGCTTGATGAGGAAACATGTGGATTGACAGCAATGGAACTAGAGGAAGAGATTGAAGGCAATATTCCACCTGAAATTGTTGCCCAAATACCTGATACTCTCTTGACCAAGGGAAAGTATGATGTGGGACTTCTACAATTCCCTCCAGTAAAAGGTAAAATAAAAGCAGGAGCCCAAATCCCATGCATACCACAATACCCACTATCAGTAGATCAACTCACTGGTATACAAATACAAATAAAAACACATTTAAGCCAGTGTTATAAAGAAAACAGAGAGCAGAGCACAAATGCCATTTTTTCCTGTAAAGAAAATGGTCAAAAAGGGAGTATATTGAAAAATACATGACTTAAGGGCCTTAAAGCAGATCATCGAGGAAGACACTCCTGTTGTTTCAAACACTAGTACTTTGCTCAATGATATACCTACAGGAACAAGGGTGTACATCATAATTGACAAGTCCAATGCTTTCTTTAATGTTGCCCTGGATGAAGAAAGCCAAAAACTCTTTGCTTTCCAGTTTGAGGGAGGAATGTACACCTAGATAAGCATTCCACAAGGAATGGTTCCTCCCTAAGTGAGTTCTCAAAGGCCATGATGATACTCCTGAATGGATGGCAACCAGCCCATGAAGGCACAGTGAATAAAGTGTACATTGATGACATCTTGCTATGTGCAGACACAAAAGAACATTGTAAACAAGACTCTCTTTCTATGTTGAAATATCTCAGTGAACAGAATTGCAGGGTGTCAAATCAAAAGGTACAATGGTGTAGGCCTCAGGTGAAATTCCTTGGTCTAGGCCCTGGAACCAAGCACATTGACATTGAAGGAAAACGGACAATAATTAAAATGCCTCAGCCCAAAAACCACAAGCAACTTAGGGAATTCATCAGGATGGTGTCATATGTGAGGCAATGTATACCAGATGCTAACACCAAGTTAAAACCCTTGTATGCTGCCCTAACTATACTCTTTAAATGGACGAAGGAATTGGAGGATGCCTTCAACCAGTTGAAAGCTGATATCCAGATTGCGCCCGCTTTCAAATTGCCTGACCAAAACAAGCCCTTCCAATTATATTGTTCTGTCAAGGGAGCCACAGGCAATGGAGTCCTTACTCAGAGGTCACCATCAGGAACACGCATAGTGGCCTATGAAAGCATACAATTGGACCCAATCCTTCAAGGAACACCAACCTGTGTGAGAGCAGTTGCAGCTGCTGCATTACTAATTTGTCATGGTCTTACCTTCTTGCTGTTCTCCTTCGTTTGACATGTGCTGGCGGCCATCTTGGTTTCTGGGTTTCTTATAGCCTCCCACCCTGCGGCTCCTCCTTCCCACTGGGAGGAGCTGGATGCCTAGCTCATATATATAGGAGGTCTGTGGCTTCAGTTCCCTGCTTGGTCCTCCTGTGTTCACATGCTTCTAAGACTGCTGCTGCTTCTGGTTCCTGTTCCTGGCTTCGTCTGACTACCCTGCTGGTTCCTGATCCTGGCTTCGTCTGACTACCCTGCTGGTTCCTGATTCTGGCTTCGTCTGACTACCCTGCTGGTTCCTGACCCCTGGCTTCGCAAAAGACTCTGCATCAGTTTCGCCATCCGTTTGGACTTTTGCTTTACAGCTTGTTTTTCAATAAAGCTTTCTTATTTTCACTTATCTGTTGTTGTACGTCTGGTTCATGGTTCCGTGACATTAGGACCAAGCCATGAATTCTGACGGTACAGGGCCATCCTCGCTACCCACGCTGGTTGCCAGACTTGATCAGCAGGATCACCTGTTGGGTCGGTTCGCCGTGGCGTTGCAAACCCTGCTTGAACGCACGGTACCACAGGCCATGAATTCTGACGATACAGGGCCATCCTCACTACCCTCGCTGGTTGCCAGACTTGATCAGCAGGATCACCTGTTGGGTCAGTTCGCCGTGGCGTTGCAAACCCTGCTTGAACACACGGCTCATTTCGCTCCCGTTGCCGATGGGTCGGTTGTCGCTCCTGGGCCCGCTCCTACTGCCGCTCCGGTTGTTGCGCCAGAGTCTACCCCGACACCTGTTGTTGCGCCTGCGGTGTTTCGGGGTATGTCCGGTTCTGCCCCCCTTCCACAGCGCTTTGGGGGAGAGCCAACTCAGTGCCGAGGTTTCCTTAACCAGGTGGGCATTTATTTCGAGTTGCTGCCACATGCCTTTCCTACTGAGAGATCAAAGGTGGGCTTCTTAATCTCGCTGCTCTCGGACAAGGCCTTGGCCTGGGCCAGCCCTTTATGGGAGAACAACAATCCGGTGGTTGCCGAGTTTTCCGGTTTTGTTGCTTCTCTTCGGAAGGTATTCGATGTGCCGGCTCGTGCTGCCTCTGCTGCGAAGCTCCTTATGTCCATCAGACAGGGTTCACGATCCGTAGCTGAATACGCCATTGAGTTTCGTACCCTGGCAGCAGAGGTGGGCTGGAATAATGAGGCTCTGGTCGCTGCTTTCTCTCATGGTCTCTCGGATGCCTTGAAGGATGAGGTTGCAGCTAAGGACCTACCAGTGGAGCTCGAGTCTCTTATTTCTTTCCTGATTTTGATTGACACCAGACTCAGGGAGAGACCTTCCTTTAAGGAGAGTCTGCGGAGGCCTCCTAACAGATTGGCGCCTACCTTTGTTGTCCCACCCGTGCCTCCCTCTCCTCCCACGCCTCCTGGGGATGACTTGTCTGGGGGTGAACCCATGCAGCTGGGGTTTGCTCGCCTGTCCGAGGGGGAGAGGGTACTCCGGAGACGCGAGGGCCGATGCATGTACTGTGGTCTCGGTGGGCATTTTCGGTTGGTATGTCCGAACCGTCCGGGAAACGCTCGCACCTGAGATCCTGTCGGGGGCAGATCTTGGGTGGAGTCTCCTCGTCCCCGGTTTCCCGTGTTGACAAACCACTGATCACTGTTGTCCTCTCCTGGGTCGGGGGCTCGGTGACGACCCAGGCGTTGGTGGACTCTGGTGCTGGTGGTTTGTTCATTGATAGTGTGTTCGCTGCCGCCAATTCCATTCCTCTGCAGGCTCGAGGTTCTCCTCTGGCTCTTGAGGCGATAGACGGCAGACCCCTTCTGCCGCCACACGTGACTCATGAGACCCTTCCAGTGGGGTTAGCCATTGGTGCCGTCCACAGAGAGTCGGTCTGCTTCCAGGTTATTTCGTCTCCACACTACTCGGTGGTCTTGGGGTACCCCTGGCTCCAGAAGCATAATCTGATTTTCGATTGGAGATTGGCCGAGATCCTCTCGTGGTCACCGCAGTGTGGGGCTAGTTGCATCCATGGGCCTGTCAAGTTGCTGTGTACTTCCTCGGACTCTCTGTTGCCCCCTGAATACGAGGAGTACCGGGATGTATTCGATAAGGTGCGCGCGGTTGCCCTACCTCCGCACCGCCCATACGATTGTGCCATCGAGTTACAATCTGGTGCCGTTCCTCCTCGTGGCAAAGTCTATCCACTGTCGGTAGCGGAGAATGAGGCCATGGAGGAATACGTGAGGGAGGCGCTTTCACGCGGACACATTCGCAAATCCTCGTCCCCGGCAGGGGCTGGATTTTTCTTTGTGAAAAAGAAGGGCGGTGAGTTGAGGCCTTGCATCGATTACAGGGGTCTCAATCGCATCACGATCAAGAACGCTTACCCGATACCCTTGATTTCCGAGCTGTTCGATCGCCTTAAAGGGGCCACGGTCTTTACCAAACTCGACCTGAGGGCGGCATATAACCTCGTAAGGATCAAGGCGGGCGATGAGTGGAAGACCGCGTTTAACACCAGGACCGGTCATTATGAATCCTTGGTTATGCCCTTTGGGCTGTGCAATGCGCCCGCAGTCTTTCAGGAATTCATCAACGATGTTTTCCGTGACCTGTTGCAGCAGTGTGTGGTGGTCTATTTGGATGACATCTTGGTATATTCTGAGTCCATGGAGACCCATATTCTGGATGTCAAACGAGTGTTGCAACGGTTACGAGAGAACAAGCTGTTCGGTAAGCTTGAGAAATGCGAATTTCACCGATCCCAGGTAACCTTCTTAGGTTACATCATTTCCGCTGAGGGGTTCTCCATGGATCCTGAGAAGGTTTCGGCTGTCTTACAGTGGCCCCAGCCCAGTGGTCTTCGCTCCCTGCAGCGCTTTTTGGGCTTCGCCAATTATTATCGGAAGTTCATCAGGGACTTTTCCATGCTAGCCAAGCCTCTCACGGATCTGACCAGGAAGGGCAGTAATTCCCAGGTCTGGCCGCCCGAGGCCATCCGAGCTTTTGAGGCTCTAAAGTCCGCCTTTGTGTCAGCTCCGATTCTGTCGCATCCCAACCCTGGGTTGCCCTTTGTCCTCGAGGTGGACGCGTCTGAGACAGGAGTAGGCGCCCTTCTGTCTCAGCGTAGAACACCAGAGGGTCCTCTGCTTCCTTGTGGGTTTTACTCCCGGAAACTGTCTTCCGCGGAGTGCAACTACCAGATTGGTGACAGGGAGTTATTGGCCATCGTGCAGGCTCTTAAAGAATGGAGGCACTTGCTCGAGGGTTCGGTGGTTCCGGTCCTCATCCTGACGGACCACAAGAATCTGACCTACCTCTCTGAGGCCAAGAGATTGACACCACGTCAGGCCAGATGGGCTCTGTTCTTGTCACGTTTTAATTACGTGGTCTCCTACCTACCCGGTTCCAAGAACATCAGGGCGGATGCCTTATCACGGCAGTACTCCGACCTGTCCAGGGAGGAGTCGATTCCGACTTCGGTCATACCTCCGAATCAGATCCTGGCCGCCATTCACACCAGCCTGACCTCTCCCCTGGGTGAGCAGATTTTGGCGGCTCAATCTGGTGCTCCCTCTGGGAGACCCAACGGCAGATGTTTTGTGCCTGAGGAGTTGCGCACTCGGTTGTTGCGAACCTACTATAACTCCAAGACCGCGGGGCATCCTGGAAAGAATCAGCTGTCCTGGGCTGTTTCACGTCTGTTCTGGTGGCCTTCCCTACGTTCCGACATCGCCGCATATGTAGCGGCATGCTCCGTTTGTGCCCAGAGTAAGTCTCCTCGGCACCTTCCGTTGGGCCTTCTGCAACCCTTAGCCACCGGGGAGCGCCCATGGTCACACCTGGGGATGGATTTCATTGTGGACCTCCCTGCATCCCGAGGCCATACGGTCATTCTCATTATTGTGGATCGGTTTTCCAAAATGTGCCACTGTGTTCCTCTCAAGAAGTTACCCTCTGCACAGGAGTTGGCCACGATTTTTGCCAGGGAGGTCTTCCGGTTGCACGGTTTGCCCAAGGAGATTGTGTCGGATCGGGGGAGTTAGTTTGTGTCCAGGTTCTGGCGCGCCTTTTGCTCCCAGTTGGGGATTCATCTCTCCTTCTCCTCGGCCTACCACCCTCAGTCCAATGGGGCCGCAGAACGATCCAATCAGGCCTTGGAGCAATTCCTTCGTTGCTATGTCTCCGATCACCAAGACAATTGGGTTGACCTCCTGCCTTGGGCTGAGTTTGCCAGGAACACGGCGGTGAACTCTTCCTCTGGGACGTCTCCCTTCATGGCCAACTATGGGTTCCAACCTGCCGTGTTACCGGAGGTATTCTCTCCCCAGGATATTCCGGCTGTGGAGGATCACCTTTCCGTCCTACGTGCTTCTTGGGTACAGATCCAGAGGTCCCTTGAGGTCTCTGCGCAGCGCCAGAGACTCCAGGCTGATCGCAGACGAGCGCCTGCTCCTTCCTACCAGGCCGGAGACCGTGTATGGTTGTCCACCCGCAACCTCAACCTTCGAGTGCCCACTCCCAAGCTGGCGCCTCGCTTTGTTGGTCCCTTCCGAGTGCTTCGCAGGGTAAACCCGGTAGCCTATGCCCTTGCGCTTCCTCCTGGCATGCGGATCTCCAACGTGTTTCATGTCTCCCTGTTGAAGCCACTGGTGTGTAATCGTTTCACTTCCTCGGTTCCTCGGCCTCGTCCGGTCCGAGTGGGCAATCGTGAGGAGTATGAGGTGAGCAATATCCTGGACTCACGCCTGGTCCGCGGTCGGGTGCAGTTTTTGGTTCATTGGCGTGGTTATGGTCCAGAGGAGCGTTCCTGGGTTCCCTCCGCAGATGTCCATGCTCCTGCCTTGCTCCGAGCCTTCCACGCACGCTTCCCTCAGAAACCGTTCTTTACTCCGCGGAGGAGGGGCCCTTGAGGGGGAGGTACTGTCATGGTCTTACCTTCTTGCTGTTCTCCTTCGTTTGACATGTGCTGGCGGCCATCTTGGTTTCTGGGTTTCTTATAGCCTCCCACCCTGCGGCTCCTCCTTCCCACTGGGAGGAGCTGGATGCCTAGCTCATATATATAGGAGGTCTGTGGCTTCAGTTCCCTGCTTGGTCCTCCTGTGTTCACATGCTTCTAAGACTGCTGCTGCTTCTGGTTCCTGTTCCTGGCTTCGTCTGACTACCCTGCTGGTTCCTGATCCTGGCTTCGTCTGACTACCCTGCTGGTTCCTGATCCTGGCTTCGTCTGACTACCCTGCTGGTTCCTGACCCCTGGCTTCGCAAAAGACTCTGCATCAGTTTCGCCATCCATTTGGACTTTTGCTTTACAGCTTGTTTTTCAATAAAGCTTTCTTATTTTCACTTATCTGTTGTTGTACGTCTGGTTCATGGTTCCGTGACATAATTGAGAAGGTTGCCATTGTAAGGATGAATCAGCCTCTGACAGTCTACAGAACGCATGCAGCAAATTAAATCCTAAAAAGAGCAAAGATCAAACATTTGTCATCAGCAAGGCTGAGCAAATATGAAGCAATCCTGCTTGAATCAAGAAAGCTAGAACTGAGAAGATGTACTACAATCAACCCTGCCAGTTTTCTCCAAGAGAGGGAAGAAGACCTTGAAGAGGAGGGTGATCACAATTGCTTGGAACTCATGGAAGAAGGAGAAATGCAGCATATCTCCCCAGTAAAGGACACTCCTCTTAAAAATCCTGATCTGATCCTGTTTGTAGACAGTTCACACCTATACAAGGAGTCCCAAGACACAACACTGGAGGAAGTGGTTGAGACCTAATCTCTCCCTTCAACACTTTCAGTGCAGGTTGCCGAACTGGTAGCACTCCCTAGCGCTTGTAAGACTGCAAAGGATCAATCAGCTAACATCTATACCGATAGCAGGTATGCTCTAGGTGTAGTTCACGACTATGGACCCATATGGAAAAAAAAAGGATTCACAACTGCTGCAGGAAAACCAATTCAAAACTGGAAATATGTTCAAGAGCTTTTTGAAGCAGTCAATCTCCCAAAGGAAGCCGCTATCCTGAAAGTCGAGGCACATACTGGTGGACAAACCATGGAAGAAAATGAAACCAGTTGGCTGCAAGGAAGACCACTGAAACACAAATGAAGAAAATTATGACTCTAGTCACTGATTTTTTTTTTTAAAGAAGAAGCTCTTAAAAGATTTTAGGAAAGTAGGGAAAAAGGAAAAAAAGCGAAAGAAGTAATCAGGAAACTGCAAGAATCTGCACCCAATGACTGGTATGCAATCATGTAAAGAGAATTACCAAGGAAAGACCAAGATGGACTCTTGTGCAAGGAAAATGGAATATGTGTCCCACCCCCAAATGGAGAAAATGATCGTGCAATTAGCCCATGGCCCAGGTCCTGTAGGCCCTAAAGCAATGGGGAGAAACATTAGGAAGGCTGGATGGTTTATTCAATACTCCAGGAATGCATGTCAAGACTTTGTGGCAAAAATAACCCAGGAAAGCCAATTAACAAAGACATTTGGTCAAGCCACTATTCCCTTTTCAAAGACTTCCGATTGACTACATTCAATTACCTAAATCAGGCCAATACCAATATGTTTTGGTGTGTGTGGACATGTTTTTAGGATGGGTGGAAGCCTGGCCAGTAACTAAAGCAAATGCCAAGATGACAGCAAAAAAAGCTTGTTTCTGAAGTAATATGCTGTTTTGGAGTCCTTGAAACCATAGAGAGCGACCATGGAACACATTTCACCGGACAGATCATGCAAATTATATGCAAAAACTTGGGAATTGAGCAAGCCTTTCATACCCCTTATCCCCAGAGTTCAGGAAAGGTAGAAAAATACAATGGGATTATTAAGAACAGGCTAGCTAAACTAATGCAGGAAAGAGGAAGGGTCAGTGAAGAAACAGTGGCCAGATCTATTGCCTCTGGTTCTTTACAGCTTTAGGACTACCCCTACCTATAAGACAAAGAATTTGAGCCCTTATCAGATTTTGTTTTGGGGGCCCACCTAAGACAGGATTGTATTTTCCACATCAGACTGCTGTAATGTATAATGATCTTGCTGCTTATGTAATTGCCTTGCACAAGCAACTAACTACGACGCACAAGCTTGTTTTTGATTCTATTTTAGATCTAGATCAAGTAACTGGAACACATGATTTACAGCCAGGTGATTGGGCCCTAGTGAAAGAACACGTGAAAGTACTTTAGGGACCAAAGTTTGAGGGACCCTACCAAGTGCTCCTGGACTTTGGAAGGAAAACAGACCTGGATACATGCCAGCGATTGCAATAAAGTACAGCCATCCTTAAAAGATGAGTAAATTAATGTTATGTCTTTGCTTGATCCTAGTAGTCAAGGCTATAGAAGAAAACCACCTGTACAAATTGCACTTGTTGGCGGGCATAAGGGCTAACTTGAGTAATTGCTGGATCTGTTCACATAAACCAGACAGTTCAAAAGGTATACACCTGATACCCATTGCCATTAATTTTACCACCCGGAAAACTGTATCTTTATGGGCCAGGCCAAAAATTGGCCTTGCTAGGGCCCCAGATGTTAAACCAATTTACCTTCACTCTGATTTTAAACAATGCAAGGCTGCCCGAATACCAGTGTGTCTAGAAATACCACAAATGTTTTACTATTTTGAACATACACCTTATGCTAAATATAATAAAGGACATTTGGGAACATCCCCCTTGCTTGGCACAGACAAAAGGTATACAATGTGGTATTAAAATAGAAAATATGTCAAACCCAGATTACTTTTTGTATAGAGATGGTAAATACAAGTCAGCAGAATATCTTCTAGCCCCCAAGGACTGCACGGGAATACATACACCCAGAAACCATGGGGCTAAGGTTATTTGTGTGTCTATAAATCCTATTGAGCCCTCGTTGGGCTATACTCAAGCTGAAGTGGATCATTTCCCACTGTTTGAGAAGAATCTGTATTCTCTAACCCAAGCTGGAATGTGACTATATCCCAGGATGTGAAACATTTCTGGAGCCAGATGTTTAATGAAACTGATAGTGCAATAAAGGAAATAGCTGCAGACCTAAGACTACTACACAAGTGTACTATGCAAATTAAATTGGCCTTAGACTACCAATTAGCCAAAGAGAGAGGCCTATGTGTGCTTGCAAATGATACTGCTTGCTGCACTTGGTTTGAAAGCCCTGAGACACAAGACATGATAGGACTCCATCTCCAGAAGACGGTAAAACTGAGGAAACAGGCTATTGATCTCACCCCCCCCCCCCCCCCCCAGAAAAGGATAGTAATTGGAATCCATTTGCTGGTTGGAACATCTGTGGGTGGATGAGCCCATGGATTCAACTAATTATTTTTGTCCTTGTAGGGATTATTGTCATGGGATTGTTTGTTTATTTGTTTTACAGGTGTGCTAAATGTGCAATACAAAAGATTGCTACAATGACAGTTAGGACTAAGGAAGATGACCTCAAGGAAGAGATAGAGTGTTACCAGATAGTCAATCTAGCAGATACATATGATACCAAGATGAGTGATGCGAATGAGTAAAGTCCAGTATCCACATACACCCTAAGAACTTTACTCCACTTAGCTGTGCAGTAGTACTGTGGACCCTTTGTGTTGTATAAGGTAGTGTCCCCACCATAGGGGTCAAGAGGAGGGAATTGAGTAAATAAATGGGGGTCTGATAAATGTGTTCTCTATATACCATATATGCAGTTACTTCTGCTTTTTCACTGTCATTTCATTGTAAGAGCTAATGTAAACTTTTCTGTAAAACTGTAGGAAACAAAAGTCTGAACCTGTGATGACACTCACCCCCTGGTGCAAATGAACCACCTACATTCCTGTTTGGTCAAAGAATAGACGTTTGTGGTCAGAACCAGTTTGAACCAACAACTGTCATGGCGGACTGCTGCTAGTTCCCTTTTTGTGTCAGTCACATGATGTTAACGCCCATTTAACTATTAGCTTGCCATTCAGAAGATATGGACACTGAATGGATTGATTATAAGATCACACCTAGATTACAACCTAGAACACCCCTATGTCTTATGCATATTCATTACTATAAGCTAGCTGCCTTTGACCAGTCAAACTGAGCTTTTGTAAGACTATATCCTCCCACTGCAGTGAATAAATGCACATTTTCTTTCATCAATTTGGACTCACTCTCTCATCTTGAAGGTCTTATTTGAAGACCCCCTAACCGTAAGTAACACATGTTTTGAAGAAATAACGGTATTTGTTCCCTTACGTGTCCAAATACTTGTTTATGCAGCTCGAGGAAGAACGACCAAAGATCTATAGTCGGGCTGCTTGGGAGAGACCTTGTGTACTGGAACACCTTTGAGAAATCTGGTACCAAAATTATTTCATAGAGGCTTGGTTTCATAAAATCTATGAAGAGTGGAACACTGGCCACCATATTTTCATGGACCAGGTCGAATTGGTTAAACCAGATTGTGCCTACCCAGTAGTCCATCAGGTAACAAGGCCCTGCCCAATCATAAAAGATCAAGAGAAGATCTTTCTTTTGGACCCAAACTTTTATGTCTGAATAGAGACTTGAAGTTGTTCTTATTACTTTAATGTTTAATAGTACTGCTGCAAGAATGTTTATACTGTTAATTTTGTGCATTTAATATATATGCCATGTTACTTATAGGTCGTCGCAGCTGGGGCTGCTTGTACAAAGTTGAGGGTGAGTGCAGGCAAGTTGAAATGTGTGTTAGTGTTAGGGCAAGCTAGTGGCTGGCCCAGGCCGGGGAAAGGGTTAACTAGGTCCAGGGCTCTTCTCTGCTGGATTGATTGGTTCTGTTCTGTTCATGGTATGAGGACTGCTGTGCCTTGCAGTCCACTGGGATTTTCGGAGACAGCCAAGCCATGTAGAAGGTTAAAATGGACTCTCACCACACAGAGGTATACCTGGGCAGCCATACTAATGTAGTTAGGGATAGGCAATAGACACTGTTCATATTGAACTCTAATGCTGCAATCTGTTCAGTAAAGTTAATTTAACTATTCTAAGCCTGTTCTGCAGTTGTTCAAAAGGGGTGCATGTTGGTTCTGGCGTATCTAAAGAACCAGGGTCTGTAAAGCACTACAAGGTGTGAAGTAACACTGTTACAGAAGGGTTGCCTCGGTGAGACAAATAGGAGTGTAGTTGCTAAGAGTAACCAAGCACAAGTTCAAGATACAAGCAACTAAGCGTTAGGCGTGGTATCTGGAAAGGTGACAGGTCCTCCGGTAGCAACGGGGTCATTGTCTGACTATTAGTAGTTTCCTTTACAACCTGGGTATTTAGGGGCTTATCAATACAGTGTGCAACCTGTCTGAATTAGGGTATTGAATGTTCCTAAATAATTTGATATCCTATAGATGCATTCTGCTCAGTTATGCCCTGTTCAGTGGATATTAGCCAATGCTTAGATTAAGAGCATAATGTCAGATCAGGTCTGGAGGTAAATTAGGTCTTTTGTGATCATATTTACACATATAGGTAGAGGTCCAGGGGCATGGAGTTAGTACCTGGCAGGTAGGAACTAGGGCTAAGTCAGTCAGGCCATGTTCCTGCATGACCAGTGGTTAAAGACAGCCATCACTTCAGGATCCTGAGGAACCAACAAAAGCCTGAAAAAAAAAAAAACACATTCCATGATACCTGCACAGGGCATATCATCTGCTGGAGTTGCCAAAGACCTGTAAAAAAACATCTGCATCTCCAGGGTCCCTTATAGCTATGTGTTGTTGGGGAGTATCTTCTCTAAATTATACACAAACCCAGGTGTGGTGTGACAAATACTGTATACCACATTACCCCTGCACCAGTGATTGTATACTGTGCTTTATTTAAGTCATTGCCTTTTTACATGCTGTTCTTGCTTTCATATATCACTATAAAGTAATATTATATTTTATGTGTGTATTCTCAAAGTGGAAACCTTTTCTTCTCAAAGAGTATAACCTAATAGATGAGTTCTCAGAAGGATGATCCTTCCTTTGTAATAGTGTAGAGGCATGAAAACTCACTCTTTCTTCTGGCAAAGGCTCGTGTCCTAAAAGCCAAATAGGAATCTCATTTTGAGTAGAGGCAAGAAAACTCACTCTTTCATTTAGCATAGGCTCATGTAGCCAAATGGCTCAGACTAAGCCTACATAGGTTAAAGTGATATTAAAAGCAGATTTTTTTTTTTTTGAAATAACAAACATGTTATACTTACCTGCTCTGCGCAGTGGTTTTGCACAGAGCAGCCCCTGATCCTCCACTTCTTGGGTCCCCACTCCTGGCCCCTCCCTCCTGCCAAGTGCCCCAATAGCAAGCAGCCTGCTATCGCGGCACCTAAGCAGGCTTTCTCCTGAGCCACTGCTCTGTGTGTCCATTCACACACAGCGAAAGGCTTGGCCCTGGCCCATGCCCCTGCTCTATCCTTAATGGCTCAATGGCTGTGATTGACAGTAGCAGGAGCCAATGGCTCCCCTTGCTGTCTCAGCCAATGAGGAGGAAGGGACCTTGGAGAGCCGCTGCTCTTGTGCCCATCGCTGGATCGAGATGAGGCTCAGGTAAGCTTAGGGGGGCTGCTGCACACAGAAGGTTTTTTACCTTTGTGCATAGAATGCATGAAGGTAAACAATCTTGAGCCTTTGCAACTACTTTAAAGTAAACCTAAAGCATTAATTGTGTAGTACTTTCCTAACAACAGATTTACTCTATTTTCCATGTGCTGTCTTGTAAAAGTGTGATGTAGTGCTACCCCTGGAGAAGCCACTGCATTGTTTGGGTCCTCCTGCCCTGCATCAGTGATGACCAGCCCTGTACCTGGACCCTAGTAACCACCGACACACCTGCAAACATTTCAGCTGAGTTATTAATGAATGAAAGCCCTGCAAAAGTAAATGGGTTGGGCAAACAGAACAAACAACCAGAGCACAATATAGCATACCATTATAGGCAAGAACAAAAAGAAGCACAATAGAGGTCAGACTTTGGAAAGAATTGACTCAACTAGCAATAGCAGGCCCTCCTGCAACCACTGATCACGGTGAAATCAATATATTTTCCCTCTTAGATTCTAAGCTCTAACGAGCAGGGTTCTCTGATTCCTACTGTTTTAAAGTGCATTGTAGTTGTACTGTTGATCCTCAAGTTGTAAAGGGCTGCGTAAACTGTCACACTTTATAAATAATAATAATTTGTAATCCACTGTAGAGAAAAGCACAGTTCCCTCTTAGCAGAACTATTTGCAGATAGAGACAATGGAAACAATGAGTGGTGGAGTCAGGAGAAATTTAGCCCTCCAGGCTTGCATTGGATGGAAGTCCTCTCTCTCTGAGTTCCTGCCATATGTTGTAATCTCATAGTGGGATACCGGATCAGGAAGAAAACCAGAACACTGGAACACGCTAGACACTGGAATGGCCAGATACTGATAAAACTGGACACTGGTGAGCACAGTGGCAAACAACACACCTCAGTAGTAGCATGTGTTTTCTCACCACAGTGGTAAACTTGTGATTAGATAGCTTCCTCTGTAGTGGCATAGCAAACAGTTCTCAGGCAGCATATGGTCTAGCAGCTCTTTAACTGCACAGTACAATCCACCTGGTTCTCACCAGCAGACAGGTCTCTGGGTGACAGCAGAGCAGGCAGGTCTCTCAACCCAGTACTCCCATAGTTGCCAACATTTGAAAAAAATTTCCAGGGACACTTTGCAGCGCAGCTATCAATTAATTACTACAAGCACTTCCCCGAAGCTCCGCCCACTCTGCATAATTAATCTCCGCCTACTTATCAGATTATAGGGTCTACTACATAAAGAGAGAATTACAGGAAATTTAAAGGGGAATTTAAAACTTGAGGCCAAAGTAGCAGAGTTGGAATAATTCTCCCATTCAGCTGCACTACTTCTGCCTAAAGTTTAAAATTCTCATCACAATTCCCTGCAATTCTAAAGTGTGAAATGTGCTCAGGTGTGACCGTACAAAAAATGTAATATGGAAATATAAATAAAGTGCAAGGTGTAAATAAGTATGATTATACTATCCGGTATAATTAGGTTTTATTGTACTTATTTACACCTTGCACTTTATTTATATTTACATATTACATTTTTTGTATGGTCACACCTGAGCACATTTCACACTTTATTCACCTGTTCTTGAATTCAGCCCTCTGTAGGGTGATAATTTTCATTTACATAAAACAATGTGGCATCCTTTCCTTCCTAACACATTACCCAGTCCATACCAGTATAGATCCTAACACATTACCCAGTCCATACCAGTAAAGAACCTAATACATTACCTATTCCATACCAGTATAAATCCTAACACATTATCCAGTCCATACCATCCTACACATTACCCAGTCCATACCAGTATAGATCCTAACACATTACCCAGTCCATACCAGTATAGATCCTAACCCATTACCCAGTCCATACCAGTATAGATCCTAACCCATTACCCAGTCCATACCAGTATAGATCCTAACCCATTACCCAGTCCATACCAGTAAAGATCCTAATACATTACCCAGTCCATACCAGTATAAATCCTAACACATTATCCAGTCTATACCATCCTACACATTACCCAGTCCATACCAGTATAGATCCTAAGACATTACCCAATCCATACCATCCTACACATTACCCAGTCCATACCATCCTACACATTACCCAGTCCATACCATCCTACACATTACCCAGTCCATACCAGTATAGATCCTAACACATTACCCAGTCCATACCAGTATAGATCCTAACACATTACCCAGTCCATACCATCCTCACACATTACCCAGTCCATACCAGTATAGATCCTAACACATTACCCAGTCCATACCAGTATAGATCCTAACACATTACCCAGTCCATACCAGTAAAGAACCTAATACATTACCTATTCCATACCAGTATAAATCCTAACACATTATCCAGTCCATACCATCCTACACATTACCCAGTCCATACCAGTATAGATCCTAACACATTACCCAGTCCATACCAGTATAGATCCTAACCCATTACCCAGTCCATACCAGTATAGATCCTAACCCATTACCCAGTCCATACCAGTAAAGATCCTAATACATTACCCAGTCCATACCAGTATAAATCCTAACACATTATCCAGTCCATACCATCCTACACATTACCCAGTCCATACCAGTATAGATCCTAATACATTACCCAGTCCATACCATCCTACACATTACCCAGTCCATACCATCCTACACATTACCCAGTCCATACCATCCTACACATTACCCAGTCCATACCAGTATAGATCCTAACACATTACCCAGTCCATACCAGTATAGATCCTAACACATTACCCAGTCCATACCATCCTCACACATTACCCAGTCCATACCAGTATAGATCCTAACACATTACCCAGTCCATACCATCCTCACACATTACCCAGTCCATACCAGTATAGGTCCTAACACATTACCCAGTCCATACCAGTATAGATTCTAACACATTACCCAGTCCATACCATCCTACACATTACCCAGTCCATACCAGTATAGATCCTAACACATTACCCAGTCCATACCAGTATAGATCCTAACACATTACCCAGTCCATACCATCCTACACATTACCCAGTCCATACCAGTATAGATCCTAACACATTACCCAGTCCATACCAGTATAGATCCTAACACTTTACCCAGTCCATACCAGTATAGATCCTAACACATTACCCAGTCCATACCAGTATAGATCCTAACACATTACCCAGTCCATATCATCCTAACACATTACCGAGTCCATACCAGTATAGATCCTAACACATTACCCAGTTCACACCAGTATAGATCCTAACACATTACCCAGTCCATACCATCCTAACACATTACAGAGTCCATACCAGTATAGTCCATACCAGTACAGATCCTAACACATTACCCAGTCAATATTATCCTAACACAATACCAAGTCCATACCAGTATAGATATCCAGCATGAGATTTTTCCCATTGAGGATTGAGGTCTGTTTTCATTTCTTTGAGCAATATATATATATATATATATATATGCACACACATACACGGGTATGTACACACATTTATCTAGAGCTAGAAAACTATATATATGTATCAATTAACAGGTGTAAAAATTATATCTATAAAAAAACATTATTAATAGTAGTAATTAATGGAGTGTGAGGCCTCCAGCTTGTCGGAAGGTGCTCTGCCTCCCCCTGCTGGCGGATTTTGGAAAGTGTACCATGCTGAAACCCTGCCTCCGGTGACACGTTAAATTTGCGACAGACGGGAAGAGTGAGCGGGCACAGAGAGAGAGACAACCTGCTGCCAGAACTACAACACCTAGCTGGGGTGAGAGCGACACTGTGTGGCACAAAATAAAATAAAAAAAATGTTTTTTTTTTTTTTTAAATGATTTACATATGTCCCTGATTAACAGGGACACTGTAAATTACCCGGGACAGGCTCCTATTTGCCGGGATTGTCCCGGGAAAAATGGGACAGTTGGCAGGTATGAGTACTCCACCTCACAGTGGCACTCTGCACACCCTCTCCTGACCTTTCCCCCCACACTCTTCTTGAAGGTTCGAACACAAGTGCACATTTCTCCCAACTGTTGTTCCATAGGGCTCTGCAGCACACTCTCCTATTCCATGTGGTGGGTGAGTCTTTCCTTCCTCAGCCATGTATTGGCCCATCCACAGGTCCTCTGGGCCTGCTGACCAATCAAAATCCTCTTCTAGCCCCCTTTCTAGGGTCAGGCTTAGTGTGGGCTGCTGCGGCAGCCAATGGGAGTTCTCCCTGCACTGTTTCCATCAAGCAGGGCTCGGGAGTCAGCAGCTGGGTTGCACTAGTGTGTGCAACAAAGATCTTCAGATGAAGCCAGCAAATCAGCATCTCTGCCTGGAAATAGATTCTGCCTTTTACCAGTGGCCATAAGTTCTGCCACTGATCTGTTCAAGTGGTGGCAACTGAGGAAAGTTTGGAGCTGATTTTGAAGCAACTTAGTTATAAATTGAGGAGGTGATGTGCTGTTGTCACCGCTAATCTAATCCATTTGGACTTAAAATGTCACTTTAAATTTTATATCATTAAAATTATATATATATATTTACCATCACAAGAACCACAAAATTTCCATTTTTATGGCTGTGTTTTCTACAGAGAACTGAGAAGAGTGTAAAACCTATATGACTGTTGAGGGTCTTTGGTGCATTTCCTGCACAGTATCACTCTTCCTCAAGGAATATTGCTATCTGCTCTAGTCCTTTGCACCACGATTACGGTAACTTTATATTGTTTAGCCAATGCATTATAGATCATATATGACAGTGTAGGATCTGATGCATTGGCTGCACAGTATCACTCTTTCTCAAGTGATAGTCAAATAGTAAATATACTGTATGTATGGAGTGGCCCAAAATCTATATATTTCTAAATGAAATCACAAAATCATACAGAGATAACCATAATAGTGACAGAATAATATACAGTATATACAATGCTTCACTTTGTTTTTTTTTTTTAACTTGGCATACAGTGTATATCATACATTTTTGGGTGTAAATAGTGACCTAAGGAAATGAAACAAACACGTGAATGTCACTTAAAATTATCCACTATGAAAAGTATTAATTAAAGTCCAATGTGAAAGTGGTGCACACCAGTGTTTAACCCAGCCTCCCAGCCGGGAGGTGCTGGCTCCAAGGGGTTAAAAGGATCTACAGTCACTTTTAAAAAGATTATAAGTCCGCAGCTACAAATCCTGAATGTGAAGTCAGTCCAGAGCACTGTGCTATGATCATGACTCCCGTACATATGACGTCATCACGGCTTGGCCATTCAAATGGCTGGAGAACGTGAACCCTGAAGGAAGATCAGATGAAGATGGAAGCCCTATTAGCGGTGTAAATGTGGCACTGGAGGGATACCTTTTACTGGTAAGTCTCATATAATTTGCTAGTAAGTGGTGCATGCCAGCATATTATGGATTTTACTTGCTAGGAACTTTTTTTTATTTTTTTTTCATTAGGACGTCACTACCGCTTTAATTGAGGCTCTGCTTTAACCACCTGCCGACTGCTCACAGTAAATATACTGCAAGCGGGGGCAGGAACAGGAACAAGGGGGCAGGTACAGGTCAAGTACATGTGTGTGACCTGCCTTCCTCAGGGTTTGGGCCGTGCATGCGTGTGCCCCATGCTCAGAGTTGTATAAAGTACTTGAAACCCATACTTGAGTAAAAGTACAAGTGCTCGATCAAAAAGTGACTTGAGTAGAAGTGGAAGTGCTCAATCAAAAAGTGACTAAAGTATTCAACATTTTTTGTACTTCATGAAACCTGCCATCTACTGTTCTGGCAGTGGCAATTTTTATAATAGTAACGAGTAACTATGCAGCACAAAAAAAAATATCGGAGTAGAAGTATTGAAATCATCGAAAAATCTAAAAAATGTAGTGAAGTAAAAGTGGAAGTAAGAGAAAAAAATTCTACTCTAGGAAAGAACAGATACAGCCTTTTGGTACTTAAGTACAGTAGTGAAGTAGTTCTACTTAGTTACTATATATCTCTGCCCGTGCTATGATTGGACACATCACGAGTTTGGCAGCAAATTTTACCAATGATTTAGGCTGAAACCCGCTGGTCTACATAGGCCGAAATTTATGAATAAATTTGATTTTAATAAATATATTTTATAACAGAGAGTAGAAAATATGTTTTTTTTTTTTCAAAATGATTGGCCTTTCTTCATTTATGTAATAACCCAGTGGTGATTAAAGGAGTTGTAAGGGCAGAAGGTTTTTTTTTCTATCTTAATGCATTCTTTGCATTAGGATAAAAAAGCCTTCTGTGTACAGCAGCCTTCCTAATACTTACATGAGCCCATCTCCGTCCATAACTCCCTCGGCCGTCTGGGACTCTCCCTCCTTATTGGCTGGGGCACACCTGCCGCGCCATTGGCTCCTGTGCCGGTCAATTAAAGTCAGTAAGCCAATCTGGAGAGAGAGGGGGCGGGGCCGAATGGAAGCTCCGTGTCTAAATGGACACATGGAGCTGCAGCTCGGCTCGGGTGCTCCCATAGCAAGCTGTTTGCTGTGGGGGCACTCGACAGGAGGGAGGGGTCAGTAGCAGGAAAGAGGGACCCGAGAAGAGGAGGATCCGGGCTGCCCTGTGCAAAACCAACTGCACAGAGGAGGTAAGTATAACATGTTTATTTGTTTTTTTTTTTGTTTTTAAATGAGACTTTACAATCACTTTAAATACTTCCGTAAGAAATCTATATTTGTGTGATAAAAATTGTATACATTTCATTTGTGTACAGTTCTGCATGATCAAGTAATTCTCAGTTAAAATGGCGCAGTACTGAAAAGAAAAAATGCTCTGGTTATGCAGAGCAGGAGTCCCAACCCTCGGCCCGTGGACTGGTGCCAGTCTGCAGCCTGTTGATGACCAGGCTGGTGAGCGGCTATGCGGTCCGCACAGGCACATTACAGACTACGGTCACCACTCACCACCGGCTGTGCGCCCATGCCCATGTGTCCTTTCCCAGCTCCTCTGTCTGACGATGTTATCCTATTAGCAGAATATGGAAGAGAAGATTCACACCACTCAGGCAAATGGAACTCTACAGCCAACCATGGGTGCAGGACCCTGGATCGCCTCCGCAAACAGGAACACAAGGAAAATGGCCACACACCAAACAATGGCTTCACGATGAAAGGCTTTATTGAAAAACCACATGCAAGGTACAGCGCATGGATGGTAGATGCTTTTCAAGCGACCCGCTTTTCAAACATGCGATTAGCTCCAAAGATATGCTGATAGGTTAATTGGCTCCTGTCTGATTTGGCCCCAATATGTATATGTATGAATGTCAGTTAGGGACCTTAGATTGTAAGCTCCTTGAGGGTAGGGACTGATGTTAATGTACAATGTATAGGTAAAGCGCTTCTTAAATTGACGGCGCCATATAAGTACCCAAAATAAGTAAAAAATAAATAAATGACATGCCTACTGAATGCAGTGCGAACTAAGCCATACGTTATGTATGGCTCAATTCGAACTGGATCCACACCAAAAACATGCAGGACCCTTTTTTTTTTTTTGATAGCACTGGAATCATATCGTAAGAGTGTTCAGACTAGGGATAGACCGATTATCGTCAAGGCCGATATATCTGTGGCCAATATGCACTTTCCCCGATATATAGGTATCGGCCCTGGAACTGACCAATATTTTTGTGACGTCATTCTGCCTTTTTAGGCCGGCTCCCTCGCCTTGGACAGCCTCATCTGGATTCGGGACTAGTCTCGTGGGAGTGTATCACAGCCATACACCCACCCACAGCAGCCCGGTGCCAGCCAGCCTCCCACATCCACAGGCCCTGTACCAGTCAGCCAGCCACAGGCACTGTACTAGCAAGCCAGCCAGCCACCCACAGGCTCTGTACCAGCCAGCCACCCACAGGCCCTGTACCAGCCAGCCACAGACACTGTACCAGCCAGTCACCCACAGGCCCTGTACCAGCCAGCCACCCACCACAGGGTGCCAGCCAGTCAGCCACCCACCACAGGGTGCCAGACAGCCAGCCACCCACAGACTGGGTTCCAGACAGCCAGCTACCCACAGGCCCTGTACCAGCCAGCCACAGGCACTGTACCAGCCAGCTGCCCACAGGCCCTGTACCAGCCAGCCACCCACAGCCCCTGTGCCAGCCACCCACCTACCACAGGGTGCCAGCCAGCCACCCACCCACAACAGGGTGCCAGCCAGCCACCCACCCACCACAATGTGCCAGACAGCCAGCCATCCACCACAGGGTGCCAGCCAGCCAGCCACCCACCACAGGGTGCCAGCCAGCCAGCCATCCACCCACCACAGGGTGCCAGCAAGCCAGCCATCCACCACAGGGTGCCAGCAAGCCAGCCACCCACTACAGGGCGCCAGCCAGACACCCACCACAGGGTGCCAGCAAGCCACCCACAACAGGGTGCCAGCCAGCCAGCCATCCACCCACCACAGGGTGCCAGCAAGCCAGCCATCCACCACAGGGTGCCAGCAAGCCAGCCACCCACCACAGGGTGCCAGCCAGACACCCACCACAGGGTGCCAGCAAGCCAGCCATTAAGCATTAAACAAAAATGAACATGTTCAGTATCAGATTTGTGTCAAAAATTGTCTTTATTTTTCAAAACTTTAAATATACTAAATATCGACCCATATTGGCCGATACCGATATGTTGTGACCAAAATATCGGTATCAGCCCTGAAAAACCCATATCGGTCTATCCCTAGTTCAGACCCATGCGATCTGATTCCAAAGTTCGCAAACCGATTTTGGGGGTGTCATTAACTTTATATTGACACGCGCAGCGGTTTGCAGAGCACTGTGTGAATTGCCTGTGATTCTGATGCGGTGCGGGAACCAGTATAGGAATCGCTGAGGTTCCTGCACCGCATCAGTGTGAAGCCAGCCTTACAGATTGTAAAGAAAATATTCATACTCCTTGGATAGTTGTGCTTACTAATTTGAAAACCTCCAATGTGCTTGTACACACAAAAGAAAAAATAGAAAAGTCTAGAAAACAATAAAGACGTTATTGCCCTGTAGCATTGGTCCCAACTTTTTGAGATGGGAATGAGGGACACCTATCAGCAAAAGTATGTAGGCATAGGACACACCTCCTGGCCATGCCCCCTTAACCGCTTGCCGACCGCCGCACGACTATTTACGGCGGCGGTCAGCGCCTCACAGGCAAAGCGACGTAGGGCTACGTCGCTAGCCTGTGAGGCTCTAGGGAGCGAGCGTGCCGGAGGCGCGCTCCCACTCCCGCGCGGTCACGGGCTCTCCCGCGCGTGTGCCTGATGGACCCGATGTCCGCCGGGCACTCGCGATCGTCCGTTACACCGGGAGAAAGGCAGGCGGCTAGTGTAAATAAAACCGCCTGTCATTCTCCCCTGTGTAAGAATGGTGATCATACGGTTCTACTATGTAGAACCGTTGATCACTGTCCTTACACATCAAGCCACAGCCAATCACAGTTAGAAACACGCCCCTAGGGACACACTTAACCCCTCCCTCTCAAAAAAAGTTAACCCCTTCACTGCCAGTGTCTTTTTTACAGTAACAGTGCATATGTATAGCACTGATTACTGTAGTAATGTCACTGGTAACCCCAAAAGTGTCAAAAATGTCAGTCAAGGGTCCGATCTGTCCGATCTGCAATGTCGCAGTCCCGCAAAAAAAAAATCGCAGATCGCCGCCATTACGCGTTAAAAATAAAACAACAAAAATGACAAAAATCTTTCCCTTTGTTAGTAAACGCAATAACTTTTGCGCAAACCAATCAAAATACACTTTTTGCAATTTTTTTTACCAAACATATGGTTAAAAAAAAAAAAATTGGCCTAAAATGTAAAACAATTTTGATTTTTACATTTTTTTAGGAATTTCCTATAGAAAAAGGGAAAAATATTGTTATTTTTGCAAAATTGTCGTTTTTTTGTTTATAGCGCATGATCAAAAAATCGCACAGGTGATCAAATACCACCAAAAGAAAGCTCTGTTTGTGGGAAAAAAAGAACGTCAATTTCGTTTGGGTACGGAGTTGCATGACCGCGCAATTGTCAGTTAAAGTCACACAGTGGCGAACCGCAAAATGTGGCCCAGACGTAAGACAGCAAAATCCTCCGGGGGTAAAGTGGTTAAAGGAGAATTGCACAAAAAATATGATTGGTTAAATCCACAAGTTTTTTTTTTTTTTTTCACCACTACTATTTTTTTTTTTTTTTTTACTGCCTTTCGGAATTTTAGACATTGGATAAAAGGTTTAGCACTTGGAAACCCTTTTTGATTGATATTTACTTCATTTTATACACAACTATATAGATCAGACAAAAGTGAGGGACAAATGCAGAAGAGAGAGGGACTTTGTTCTAAATCAGGGACAGTTGGGAGCTATGTGTAGACCTAAGCTGCTGCCACATCTTTACTAAACAAACATTCTACGGTTAGAGGATATTTGCAAAAATCTGCTCTCAGAAAATCCCAGTTCCTATCTAATCAACGTGACAAGCAGATGAACACATGCGCAGCGTAACACGTCGCACATGCGCAGTCAACCACACAACTCCCCCCCTTAGGGTGCATGCGCGGGTCTCCCTATGTAGAACAACGCGCCTGCGCTATCTACATGGTCCCTTACGTCGCCGTGACGTCACTCCGCCGTGGCCGTTAGGGACGAAGGAGGAAAGAGGAGGGTGGCCCTCACTGCGGCGGCGTACTGTACGTGCGCTGGTGGCGTCGCGAAGCGGTCAGTTCAGGGGTTCAAAGAGGAAAAACATGGCGGACAACAAAGGAGGAGGCGGCGGTGGTGGCGGAGGAGAGACGGAAGGTCCCGCGAGCAGTAACAACAATGGCAGCGGACAGGACGGGAGTAGCGGTGCGGGAACGGAGGCCCAGACCGTGGAGGAGGCGGAGAGCGGGGAGAAGGCAGCCGCTCCGGCCGTTCCTGTGGCGGCTCCGGCTGAGGAGAACCCGGCCCCCTCGTCTTCCGCGGCCTCCTCTTCCTCCGCCTCATCCTCGACGCCGAGCGGAGCCGTCAGTCTGTTGGATACGTGCGCCGTGTGTAACCAGAGCCTGCAGAACCGGGACTCCGAGCCCAAGCTGCTGCCGTGCCTGCACTCCTTCTGCCGCCGCTGTTTACCGGAGCCGGAGAGGCAGCTGAGTGTACCGCTTCCCGGGGGGAGCAACGGGGACATCCAGCAAGGTGAGCGAATGATGTGTCCGGGTATTATCAGGAGGGCTGGGCTCAGTCATGTGTCCACTGGGCTGAGATGGAGGATGTTTCGATATGGCCACACGTGAGACACTTGTCAGTAAACATGGCTGTGCGGAGGGTAAACACTAGGCTTGTCCTGGAACTTCGTGTCCCATTCGGATGTTGTCACTCTAAGTATATGATTAGAAGATTGGGCATCAGGTGGTTTAAATCAACAGGCACTGGATGAGCTTTGTAAATGGTGCTGCTTGTCTGTTTTAAAGGCTAAGTTCATCTTTGCAAGTAAAACTTGCAATCATTATTATTAAAGGAGCCTATAGAGCAGCGGTCTCCAAACTTTGCTTGCCTTTATCTGGTCCTTGAGGCATTATTCCTTCCACTGACGCCATCAATGGAGCGCCTGTTCCTGCCCCTGACACCATCAATGGTGGTGCCCCCTTCCTGCCCCTGACACCATCAATGGTGGTGCCCCCTTCCTGCCCCTGACACCATCAATGGTGGTGCCCCCTTCCTGCCCCTGACGCCATCAATGGTGGTGCCCCCTTCCTGCCCCTGACGCCATCAATGGTGGTGCCCCCTTCCTGCCCCTGACGCCATCAATGGTGGTGCCCCCTTCCTGCCCCTGACGCCATCAATGGTGGTGCCCCCTTCCTGCCCCTGACGCCATCAATGGTGGTGCCCCCTTCCTGCCCCTGACGCCATCAATGGTGGTGCCCCCTTCCTGCCCCTGACGCCATCAATGGTGGTGCCCCCTTCCTGCCCCTGACGCCATCAATGGTGGTGCCCCCTTCCTGCCCCTGACGCCATCAATGGTGGTGCCCCCTTCCTGCCCCTGACGCCATCAATGGTGGTGCCCCCTTCCTGCCCCTGACGCCATCAATGGTGGTGCCCCCTTCCTGCCCCTGACGCCATCAATGGTGGTGCCCCCTTCCTGCCCCTGACGCCATCAATGGTGGTGCCCCCTTCCTGCCCCTGACGCCATCAATGGTGGTGCCCCCTTCCTGCCCCTGACGCCATCAATGGTGGTGCCCCCTTCCTGCCCCTGACGCCATCAATGGTGGTGCCCCCTTCCTGCCCCTGACGCCATCAATGGTGGTGCCCCCTTCCTGCCCCTGACGCCATCAATGGTGGTGCCCCCTTCCTGCCCCTGACGCCATCAATGGTGGCGCCCCCTTCCTGCCCCTGACGCCATCAATGGTGGCGCCCCCTTCCTGCCCCTGACGCCATCAATGGGGCGCCCCCTTCCTGCCCCTGACGCCAACAATGGGGCGCCCCCTTCCTGCCCCTGACGCCATCAATGGTGTCGCCCCCCTTCCTGCCCCTGACGCCATCAATGGTGTCGCCCCCCTTCCTGCCCCTGACGCCATCAATGGTGTCGCCCCCCTTCCTGCCCCTGACGCCATCAATGGTGTCGCCCCCCTTCCTGCCCCTGACGCCATCAATGGTGTCGCCCCCCTTCCTGCCCCTGACGCCATCAATGGTGTCGCCCCCCCTTCCTGCCCCTGACGCCATCAATGGTGTCGCCCCCCTTCCTGCCCCTGACGCCATCAATGGTGTCGCCCCCCTTCCTGCCCCTGACGCCATCAATGGTGTCGCCCCCCTTCCTGCCCCTGACGCCATCAATGGTGTCGCCCCCCTTCCTGCCCCTGACGCCATCAATGGTGTCGCCCCCCCTTCCTGCCCCTGACGCCATCAATGGTGTCGCCCCCCCTTCCTGCCCCTGACGCCATCAATGGTGTCGCCCCCCCTTCCTGCCCCTGACGCCATCAATGGTGTCGCCCCCCCTTCCTGCCCCTGACGCCATCAATGGTGTCGCCCCCCCTTCCTGCCCCTGACGCCATCAATGGTGTCGCCCCCCCTTCCTGCCCCTGACGCCATCAATGGTGTCGCCCCCCCTTCCTGCCCCTGACGCCATCAATGGTGTCGCCCCCCCTTCCTGCCCCTGACGCCATCAATGGTGTCGCCCCCCCTTCCTGCCCCTGACGCCATCAATGGTGTCGCCCCCCTTCCTGCCCCTGACGCCATCAATGGTGTCGCCCCCCTTCCTGCCCCTGACGCCATCAATGGTGGCGCCCGTTCCTGCCCCGACGCCAACAATGGGGTGCCCGTTCCTGCCCCTGACACCCTTTCTCTCCTAATACCAAAGATCGGGCATTGTTTCTTCCTCTGGGCACAGTCCAGGCCCCTAAAGCCTGAAGGACAGTAAACCTGCCCTTTCTTTGCAAAGTTTGGGGATTCCTGCTATAGAACATTGCACCCATGATCAGCAGATCTCGGGTGCAGTGTCAGGCTCCTGCATAGCCTTCCTTTAGCTGTGTGCCTGTATCCCCATTCAGGATTTCAGTTACAAAGCTAGAGGAAGACTGAATAAGATACAAGCTTGCTGCGCAGCCCATTTGTACTGCGTGTACGTCTGCTGTGGTGGCAGACGGTATTTGTATTTTTTTGATGCAGAGCAATTGGGTACACGTCTGCTGTGGTGGAAGACAGTATCTGTAGTTTTTTTGATGCAGAGGAATTGGGTACACGTCTGCTGTAGTGGCAGACGGTATCTGTAGCTTTTTGATTCGGAACAGCTGGAAAACGCGTGATCTCTAAAGAAATAGTGTGTTTTTTTTTTTTTTTTAATTTTACTGTAATCAATGAAATTGCATATGTGCTGATTGTGACACTTCATCTGTGACTTTGTTGTTGTTCCTTTGGAAATATTTACGTTGACAAAAAACAGTAAACATGCCCCTTTCACACGGGCGCTCCGTATGTGCGTATATCACCCCATCCGTTTGCGGGTGATGACATAATGCATGTCAATGGGATTGCGGATGTCAGCGGATGACCATCCGATTATATACTAAACTAAGCAGGCCAATATCTTCTATGCAGGATGTGGAAACCTTACAAGCGGACCTGAACAAAATAATGGGGTGGGCAACTACATGGCAGATGAGGTTTAATGTTGAAAAATGTAAAGTAATGCACTTGGGTGCCAGAAACCAGAAAGCAAGCTACTCACTGGGGGGGGGGGGGGGAACCTCTGGGTCTAGTCTAGGATGGCAAAGGACCTGGGGGTACTGGTAGACAACAGGCTTGGCAGTGGCATGCAATGCCAAGTCGCTGCAAGCAAAGCCAACAGAATACTGGGATGTATAAAAAAGGGGATTCACTAGAGAAATAAAGAGATTATTCTCCCACTCTACAATACTCTGGTCCGGCCACATCTGGAGTATGCTGTCCAGTTCTGAGCACCGGTCATCAGGAAGGATGTGCTGGAACTGGAGAAAGTCCAGAGAAGGGCAACAAAAATAATTAGGGGAATGGAGGACATCAGCTATGAGGAAAGACTACAAGCACTAGACTTATTCTCTCTCTCTCTCGAAGAGACGATTGAGGGGGATATATCAATGTACAAATACTGTACTGGCGACCCTAGCATAAGGAACAAACAAACTATTCAGAGAAAGGAAATACAATAAGACACGTGGCCACTCACTAAAACTAGAGGAGAAACGGTTTAACCTTAAAATACGTAAGGGGTTCTTCACTGTAAGAGCGGTAAGGATGTGGAATTCTCTTCCACAAGCAGTCGTATCAGCAGGGAGCATCGATAGTTTCAAAAAACTATTAGATGGGCACCTTAAAGACCACAACATACAGGGGTATACAATGTACGGTTAAAGCAAACACACACACACATCATAGGTTGAACTGGATGGACGGATGTCTTTTTTTCAACCTCACTAACTATGTAACTATGATTTGCATCCTTTCAGTTCTGCTCCGTTTTTTGGAACGGAACAGAACCCTATTTTTTCTTCCATTTAAAAAATGGAACGGACGCAAAATCGGATGTCAGCAGTGTCATCCGCTGACATCCGCAATCCCATAGACATACATTATGTCCGTATATCATCCGCAAATGGATGGGATGATATACGGACCGGATGACACAAGTGAAAAAAAAAAAAAAGTGCCGCCGCGGAGGAAAAAACCGAGCGGCCATGTGAAAGAAGCCTTAGATGTTAGGGACTTTAAAGTGGTTGTAAAGCCTCAAGGTTTTTCACCTTAATGCATTAAGGTGAAAAACCTTCTGTGGTGCAGCTCCCCCCAAACCCCCCCTTCCTTTTTCTTACCGTAGCATGATCCGATCCAGTGATGTGTTTGAGCGCAGAGGTTCCAGCTACTGTCTCTCCTGTTTGGACAGATTGATAGCAGCAGGAGCCATTGGCTCCACCTGCTGTCAATTAGGTCTAGTGACACGGGAGCACGAGTCCTGCTGTCTGTGTCAATGGACACATCAGTGGGACTCGGGAGCAAACCCACACCGGTGCCCTCAGGGAAATCTGCTTTCCTTGGGGGCATCCGATGAAGGGGGGCCTGGAAATCCGACAAGGCATCCCAGAAGAAGAGTACTGGGGCTGCTCTGTGCAAAACAATTGCACAGAGCAGGTAAGTATAGGCATGTTTTTTTAAATAAAAATAAGTGTTTACAACCCCTTTTTAAAAGAGAAGTATATGTTTCTATTTTGTTCTCCAGTTATACTTGCCTAGGTGGATGCAGCATCGGTTCCCCAGCGCCTCTACACTGAGAAACGAGCAATCGAACGCCAGCGATCGCTCGGTTCTGACAGTTTCCCGAGCAGAGCTGCTGACTGTCAGTCAGCAGCTCTCTGCTCTGCCCCCTCTTCGCTCACTAGAGCGCTGGGCTGTGGATGGACAGGGAGCGACCGGCTCAGGTTCTCAGCGACTCGAGGGTGAGCCGGGTGACAGTCCAGGCACCTTGCGGATCCCGACTCGGTGGTCGTGATGACGCGGTGCCTGGACTGACATCTGTGACGTCAGCAGAGAACTAACTTTAGACCGCTCTCTGCTGAAAACGGGTCACTGGAGTGCAGAACGAACTACACTAATGTGATCCATAGATGTACAGCCATACGAGCTTTGGCTGTACATCTCGTTTAACCACTTCTGGACCGCCTGCCGCAGTTTTAAGTTGGTACTTTCATGTTAAATACTGGTGTTATGGCAGCAGATGACTACCATAACCCCGTATTTTCTTACAGGGGCGGTCCTCTTTCACATAAAAGTGGTCCCAGCAGCCGATTTGCCATTGGATCACTTTTATGGTTGTTTTTCCCACTTACCGGAGCCGTCTGTAGCGCGGAAAACGATCCCGGTCTGTCCATGTCCCAGGCAGGAATTCAGTCAAGTGAGCACAAGATGCCCCCCACTCGACTCTATGGACTTGGAGAACCGGAGCGATGTCATACGTCACTTCCTCCCAACGGCCTTAAAGGGCCCATTTCTTTTTTTTCTTTTTTTTTTTTTTTCCTTGCTGAAAAAAATACTTTTTATTTATTTTTTTGCTTTTAATTTAAGGGTGGATCTTTTTGACCCCAGATCTTACATTAAAGAGGACCTGTCCTGCTTATTTCTATTACAAGGGATGTTTACATTTACGTTTTTTCACTTTATAAAAAAAAAAAGTTGAGCTAACTTTATACTGTTTTTTTAATTAAAAAAATGTGTAAATACGGTGTGACAAAGTATTACAGCAAACTCAATTTTATTCTCTAGGGTCTCTGCTAAAAATAAATCTTTGGGGGTTCTAAGTTATTTTCTAGCAAAAAATACAGATTTTAATTTGTAAACAGGTGTCAGAAATAGGCCTGCTCCTAAAGTGCTAAGGGGTTTATTTACTAAGTGCCGGTTCACACTTCCACGTGTGCGCTGATCGCATGTAATATCGGAGCGCACTGCTCCTTCATTACATGCGATCGGATGTGCAGTCCGAATTCAGCCATACAATTTGTATGGCTAAATTCGCACTGCACCCGCACCAAACACTCACATGAGGCATTTTTTCAGCCGCATCAGGATTGGATCGCACGGTGGTTCACACTTGTGCGATCCGATCCTGTGCGAACTGTCAGATCGCACCGCGATATGCGATCAAACTGGGGGTGTCGTTAACATTTCATTGACACCCCCAGCGTATGGCATATGGCAGTGTGAACTGCCAGATGTGCGTTTGCGATGCGGGACCAGGCTGCGAATTCGCAGCCTTCCCGCATTGCACAAGTGTGACCCGGGACTAAGTGCAAATAGACTGTGGACCTGTCAAGTGCAGTTGCACTCCTTTTCCCCAGAGCCTCATGCATGGTAAAACTTCACTTTGTAAGGAATATGCAATAAGGTGGAGGGAAAATAAAATCACACACTAGAAATCACTGCTTCATCACATTTGCAAAGCTCTGAAGAAAATGACTGCAACTGAACTTGTACATTCTATTTGCCTTTAGTAAATCAACCTTAAGCCCCCTTTTCACATGGGCTTTCTGATCAGGTCAGCCTGTCAGTTTTTATAAGACGGACATGCTTGGACACTTCATGCACCTCTATGGAGTAGTGGATGTCAGCTGTGACATGTCTGCTATCTGATCCTTTCCGTGAAAGCCCGTGTGAAAGGACCCCAAGTGTGCTGTCAGGAAAACCGAGTACTACCGTATACATAAAAACGTTAGATATTTTTATTGTACATCTGTATTAAAGAAATTTCATTGGAGGTAACCTAAACATAAAATACAATACATGAATGTATGTACATGAGTTACATTATATGGATTGAAGCCCACATATACGTCAACACATTTTGCAGATTCACTGCTTCAGGACCGGGGCAAACATGGATTTTTCAATTTACAAAACTTTATTCAAACGAAAGAAAATCCATGCATGCCCTAGTCCTTAAGCGGTGAATTGGCAAAACACATCAAAATGTTTGCTTGAATCCATGTAAAGTAGCTGCTTATATGTACATGCTTGTGTTTGACGTGCTTTCATGAAAACACATGTGGAATGGTGTTCAATGGTAACACACTTATAATGCCCTTCACAGATGTGAACCAGACCTGAAGTGTAACTGTTCTTCGGAAATGTTTACGTTATGTCTTGTTATGCTTCGAATATAAAGTGACTGTTAGCGCCGGTTCACATACGCGCGACGCTACTTCCCGGGGCGACCTCCGAGATCGCGGTGCGACCTCCGAGATCGCGGTGCGAGCAGTGCGCCGTGACCTCGGAGCGGCCGCCACGGACTTCATAACATTGAAGTCTATGGCGGTCGCCTCCTGGTCGCCCCAAAGAAGCTCCGGACCCTTTTTCTAGGTCGGAACGACTTGTGTCGCTCCTATTAGAACGGGTCCGCAGCTTCCCTATGGGAGGCGACCTGTGAGGCGACCAGGTCGCCTCACAGGTCGCCCTAGTGTGAACCGGGACTTAGACTCCATTCACACTACCACGACTTGTCAGACGACTGGTCAGCCTGACAAGTCGCAGTCCATGCAGTTCTACAGGACCCGTTCTAATAGGAGCGACACAAGTCGCTCCGACTTAGAAAAAGGGTCCTGTACTACTTCGGGGCGACCTCGGAGCAACTTGCATAGACATTCATTATATGAAGTCTGTGCAAGTCGCGCCGAAGTCGCGGTGCACGCGACTTGTTAAGTCGTCCTTGAAGTCGTGCCACTTCAGTGTGAATGCGGTCTTAGGCTCAGTTCACACTGGGCCGGCTTGTCGCCTGACAAGTCCCGCTCTATTCAGTGCAATGTAACCGTTCTAACTCGGGTCGCTGCGACTTAGAAAAAGGTTCCTGCACTACCTGGAGGGCAACTTCAGAGCAGCTTGCATCGATTTCTATTAAAGAAGTTGTTTGCAAGCCACACTAAAGTCTTGCTGTAGGGGGCAGCTTCAGAGTCGGGAGACTTTGAAGCCACCCACTGTGAACCAAGCCTAAAGGCCCGTACACACTTGACGGAAATCGGACGTAATATCCTCTGACTTTTCTCTCTCATCCTCAGTGTTCACAACCATTTTTAGTTGACCGTGCCTAAACGTTCACAAAATTTCTCGTTCGATTTTTTTTTTTTTTTTGACGTTTGTTCGTAGAGTGATGTAAGTACTTATACGTGTGACCCCCCCCCCCCCCAATCCCCCGAGGTCATAGATACGAATTATCCCTTTTAGTTTTTTTTTTTTTTATGATAAACTTCCGGGTCGTCAGTAACTTCCGATCATGCGCGGTCTTTCGTAAATTTTGGTGTTTGTCCCTCAGTTTTTTTTTTTTTTTTTTTTTCTTCGTTGAAAATGTCGGGATCGGCTGCTGAAAGTTGTGTACACACGAGCCGAAAATCGAACGATTTTACCTCTAACAGGAATTTTCTGCAGATTTTCTACTAGTGTGTACCCCACTTTAGGGCTCGTCTACGCATATTGTGATAGCTGCCCTTTTTACTCACTGGATAAACAGTTAATTTCTATGCCATATTGAAAATAATTTTGTGCCATGTACATACTACAATGCAGCCTGGAGGTGTGGTGAGCTGCTGTAAAGTGCGGGCATGTAGTAATTTGCTGGAGCGCACTGACGAACTGTGTGCAGATGTGCTGCTGTGTGGAAACATGAATGAAGGGTCACTGTGACGCTACAAATAAAGTTTTTAAAGTAACCCGTGTAATGTGCTGAAATAAAGCTACCAGCTGCTTGTGCACTAAAATAGTGCATTTAGCATGTAGTCAAGGTAAACGTGTACTTATTTCTTGGTAATAAGTTTGGTTCTTGTTACATTTTAGTATAAAGTGTAATGCTGGCCATACACTAGCCGAAAGATCGTTCGAAAATCTGTCATTTGGTCCGTTCATTTTTCGTCCAGTTAATGGGCACAAATAGAAAATCGATTTTAACTTTTCAGAGCCAAAAAATTAGCCAAAAAATCGAAGGAACAGTTTGGAAAATTCTGCCGAATGATAGATTGAAAGGTTAATGTGCTTCTCGCCCGAACTGTTTGCACTAGGCATATGTGACAAAATGAATGAAAAACTGATTCATTTATGTCCATTGAACGATTTATCGCTCGAAATTCGGTCATTACATGTTGGCCCGATCGTCTGCTCTCACGGCCGATTGTTCGTTAATAGAAAATTAGTTTGAACGATTTTTCGGCTAGTGTATGGCCAGCTTTACTGTTAAGCCAAAATAAGTGGTTAAAATATTTTATTGCACAGTCCCTTGTTCAGTCTTTTTTGGATTATTGCATTCCAATTGCTTTTCTGACTGCTCTTGAAAATTAGGGTTGGCTCACCTAGATTCTCTATACAGTAGACTGTTGCACAGTTCACGGCTCGTTCACATCAGTGGCTGTCTTTTATGCCAAGGCTGCAGATGTTCCCTGTGAGAGGCGTAGTATCGGTGTGTCGTAAATGATGCATCACATTGTTCACACTCCCTATTTATTTTTTTTTAAAACTTTATTAAAATGTCAATGTTTTATTCATTTTTATTTAACACAGTGGGTTGTCATCAGAAGTGGCTTGTGATTTTGTGTACTATATTGCAACATGCTGTGCTGAAAAAAGAGTGCATGTTCCCCCCCCTCTTTTCTTTCTTTTTTTTTTTTTCAAAATCGTGCACACCACTGCAGCACAATGGTGTAATCTAAAGTCACAGGTCTCAAGGCGGAATTTCATGTCTATACATAAGAACTGCAGCCCAGTGTGAACGGGACATAAAGATTTTGTAAATTGGTGGTTTGACGCATCTTTAAAGGACCTTTTTATTTAAATGCTTTGTAAATTTTTTGTGAAAACAGTCTTTACTACAATATTGCCTGCTGGTTAATTTATACTAAAGTGCTAATACAGTTAAAGGCTAAGTTTACCTTTTTAACCACGTAACGACCGCCCACCGCAATTTTACTGCGGCAGGCAGCCGCTCCTGGGCAAAGCGACGTACTACGTCACTCGCTCAGGAGACTCTAGGGGGCGAGTGCGCTCCCGCTCGTTTGCTCGGGAGCCAGTGCGTGTGACCAGCGGTTTCGATGGCCGCTGGCTGGCCATTCGCGATTTCCCGCAGCTGAGAGAGGACAGACGGCTGATGTAAACACAGCCGTCTATCATTCTCCCTGAAGTGATCACAGAGGCTATGTGATCCTGCTATATAGGATCGCATGTCTCTGTGATTACTTCACAAGCCACTACCTCTGACAGTTAGAGAATTTAAGCCCCTAGGGACACATTTAACCCCTTGATCACACACACTGTTAACCCCTTCCCTGCCAGTGTCATTTTTACAGTAACAGTTCATATGTATAGCACTGATTACTGTAGTAATGTCACTGGTACCCCCAAAAGTGTCTAATGTCAGGGGGCCGATCTGTCCACCGCAATGTCGCAGTCCCGCAAAAAAATCGCAGATCGCCGCCATTACTAGTAAAAAAAAAAAGACATAAATCCTTCCCGTAGTTAGTAATCGCAATAGCTTTTGCGCAAACCAATCAAAATACGCTTATTGAAATTTTTTTTTTTTTTTTTTCTTTAACCAAAAATATGTACAGTAGCAGAAGACAAATTGGCCTAAAATGTTAAATTTTGATTTTTACTTTTTTTTTTTTTTGGGGGGGAAATTTCATATAAAAGAATGTGTAAAATATTGTAATTTTTTTTCAAAATTGTCACTCTTTGTTTATAGCGCAAAAAAATAAAAATTGCACAGATGATCAAATACCACCAAAAGAAAGCTCTATTTGTGGGAGAAAAAAGACGTCAATTTCGTTTGGGTACAGCATCGCACAACCGCGCAATTGACCGTTAAAGTAACGCAGTGCCGAATCGCAAAATAGGGCCTGGTCATTGAGCAGCCAAATCCTCCGGGGCTAACGTGGTTAATTTCTTCAAGTCTTCCCCCCCCCTGACAGCAGTCAGGGGTTCTTCACCCCTGCAGCCATTGTCGCATTTAAAATGTAAAAATTATATCGGTAGCAGCAGGGGGTTTTGCACACTCCCAGTAGCTGCTGGCTGTCAGATGGAAGCTGTTCGCCCGATTGCTTCCACAAACCCCTGGTAATGACCATTGTGCAGTTCACTGGTCATATACGTCAGCGTCTGCAGGTGTGTGTTTTGAAGGCAGCAGTGCCGATGTTTCAAAAATGACAAATTGGTGTTTTTTTTTCTTCTAATTTTATTGAATTGTCACAACATTACATTTCATCTTCACAGTAGCTTCTTGTGATCCAGTTTGGTACAGTGGCAAACCTCAGACATAAAATGTGAACATATCCTCCTGTACTGCACTCCTGTAGTGCGGGATCTGACAGGTCTGTCTCTGCAAAGTAAGCGGAGACGGACCTGTGATCCGTCTGCTCAGCGGGGATCAGCTGATCGATTCCCCCCCCCCCCCACTGAGCAAAACTGAGTCTGCTGGGTGGAAAGCCTGTGTGAAAGGACCCCAAGTCACTTCAGTCAGATATTCAGGTGAGTTTTTTTTTTTTTTTTTCACCAAGAGATAAAAAGGTGACGTAAGGGAGTTCAAGCACACAGCCTGACTAATATCCTCAGTTCAGCGTGGGGTTTGCCCCTTCCTCCGTTCAGGGCTCAAAGCTCCCCTTGCTAAGTTCTGCACTGTGAGACATCAGGTTCCCACCCCCACTTTTTTTTAGACCAGAGATCCTGTGTAAATGCTGGTCTTTGAATGACTGTGGAGGACAGATGGGAGCAGATAAACCGGTACAACTTATGTAGGAGGATTTCATCTCTGTGGATTGTCTGAGCCTAATCACTTTTTTGGATGTATGTGGGTTTTCAACCACTTAATTTTTTTTTTCAGTGTAGATTTTCAGTGTTTGTGTGGATTTTTTATGCATAGTCTCTTGGCTGGGCATGGATGTGCATGTTTTCTAAAAAGATTTTTTTTCCAACTTTTAAATAAGTGCCCTTTTACACTTGGGAGTCTGTCAGGCGGACTCTGTTTTTCTCAGCGGGGGATTGATCCACCGATCCCCCGCTGAGCAGGAGGATGACAGCTGTGACAATGAAACCTCTAAAGTTTTGGATCTCATCAAAAATTTTTTCCAGGTTGACTTGAAAAATATGTAGAAAAAGCAGCCAAATAGTTTACGGCCAAAAGACATATGAAGATGTTTTGAAAATACTGCAAAGATCCAGAAAAGCGCAGGGAGTGCAGCAAGACCTGATCTTGCTGCACTCCCTGCGCGCCAGGTCCTGCTCCCTGTCTGTTAAAGGTGGATATTCAACTTTTTTCTGGATCTTTGCAGTATTTTCAAAACCTCTTCATATGTGTTTTGGCTGTAAACTATTTGGATCTTTTTTACTACATATTTTTCATGTCAACCTGGAAATTTTTTGATGAGATCCACACTTTAGAGGTTTCATTTTTAGGGACACCTGTAGGCATGCTAGGTTCTTTGGACACAATATATGATATATGTTTTTATCTACACAGCTCTGAAACTAACCTGAGACCCAAATAGAGGGAAAGGGACACTTCCTACAGTCTTCCAGCCAAGCATGCAGAAGTGAGGCTGCCAATCAATGGCTGCTGTGTGTTGGACCTCTCTTCCCCTGTCCCCCTCCATCCTGCACAGCCTGTCAGAAATTACTCAAGCACATAGAGGAAAAGACTGCAGACCGAAATCACACTTGGTGCATTGATTTGAGGCAATTAAACATTAGAGAACTTTATTTGCTTTATTTTTCCTGTTAGTGGTTTTACAACCATTTTAACAAAAACAAAATGTAAATGTTATATGTGTCCATTTGTCAACCTATAACTTTATAACAGTGAATAAAATAAAAGCCCTTAAAAGTCCTTTTAAAGGAGTTGTAAAGTCTGAAGGTTTTTTTTTTTTTATCTTAAAGTAATTGTAAAGTCTTGTTTAAAAAAAACATGTTATACTTCCACTTTGCAGTTGGTTTGGCACAGGGCAGCCTGGATCCTCCTCTTCTCGGGTCTCTTGCTGCTCCTGGCCCCTCTCTCCTGTCGAGTGCCCCCACGGCAAACAGCTTGCTATGGGGGCACCCGAGCTATAGCTCCGTGTGTCTAGTCAGACACGAAGCTACCTGTTCGGCTCTGCCCCTTTCTCTCCTGATTGGCTAACTGACTTTGACAGCTGCGGGGGCCAATGGCACTGTTGCTGTGTCTCAGCCAAACATGAGGGACTTGTGGACATTGCTGCACAGAGAAGGACCTCAGGTAAGTATTAGGGGGTGCTGGGGAGGCTACTACACAGTTTTTTTTTTTTTTTTTTTTTAATCTTAATGCAAAAAAATGCATTAGGATAAAAAGCCTTCTGACTTTACAACTACTTTAATGCATTCTATGCATTAAGATAAAACAACCTTCTGTGTGCAGCAGCCCCCCTAACACCTGAGCCCCCTCTCTCTCCAGCGATGTCCACGAGTGTCTCGGCCGTCTGAGAATCTCCCTCCTGATTGGCTGACTGACAGCAGCGGGAGCCAATGGCTCCCGATGCTGTCAGCCAATCAGGAGAGGGGGTGGGGCTGGGCCGTTGCTCCATGCCTGGACACAGAGCTGTGACTCTGCTCGGGTGCCCCCATAGCAAGCTTTTTGCTGTGGGGGCACTCGACGGAAAGGAAGGGGCCAGGAGCATAGAGGCACCTGAGGAGAAAGAGGATTGTGTTATACTGGCTCTGTTGCAGTGGTTTTGCACAGAGCAGGTAATTATGGCCTGTTTGGAAACTTTTTTTTCCAATAAAAATAACAATCACTTTAATATGTACAAATTCTTGTCAAGATAATTGTCGCTGCTTACTATGGCTTTAGCATCAAGGCATCAACAACCTTTTATGAAAGAGTTAAAGTGTATCTAAAGTCTAAATTTAAAGCGGAGTTCCGGGCACAGAAGTCATTTTTTTAATAAACATACCCCCGGGACAGTCAGGGCTAGCACATTCCACAATGGCTAGCCTCTGATCTGTCCCGGTTCGCACTTACCTTTTAGAAGAAATACTTACTTATAAAATTTCTTCTCCAGCGTTGCAATCTCTGTTGTGGGCAGCTGAAGCCGGCGCGGTCCTCTTCTGCGTCTTCTTCCGCTTCTTCTTCTCCCAGAATGCGCCTGCACCGGCCCCTCTCGTCACTTCCGGTTTTGTCGCCGCATTCCTAAACAGCTTCTGGGCATGCCCAGAAGCTGTTTAGCAGGGGAATGCGGCGTCGCCCGGAAATGACGAGCGGGGCCGGTGCCGTCGCATTGATTCCTGGGGGCTATGACGTTCAGCTCCCAGGAATCATAGCGAGACAGGAAGTGACGGGGTGAGCCGCGGCTCCGAGGGAGGAAGTACTCCGAGGTGAGTATCTTCGATCTTCAATTACAAGGTAAGTAAACAAAAAAACCTATCCAATTCCTTTTCAGGTGAGGTCTACCTAGCGGAGGGGCACAAAAAAAATTGTTTTTGTGCCTGGAACTCCGCTTTAAGAGATCATGCTCGCAGTGTTCTTTAGACTGCCAAATTTTACATTGTGGCACAGATTTAGCATGCTGGGATGACTGCACATGTTACATAGTTACATAGTAGGTGAGGTTGAATAAAGGCAATAGTCCATCCAGTTCAACCTGTGTAGGTGTGTGTGACTGTAATCATCTAACATAGCCTTTAATCTCCTGATCCTTGAGATGCAAGTCTAAGAGTCTTTTGAAAGCCACCATACTACCCGCAGAAACCACCTCTTGTGGTAGACAATTCCACAATCTTGTAACCCTAACAGTAAAGAACCCCCCACGTTGCCTGAGGTTAAAACTCTTCTCCTCTAATCGCATTGTATGTCCTTGAGTCCTCATGCAATTCCTTCGAATGAACAGCTTTTTTTCTAAGCTGAGATCCCCATTAAGATATTTATAAATTGCTATCATGTCCCCTCTCAGACGTCTCTTCTCCAGGGAGAATAAATCGAGCGATTGCAGCTGCTCTTCATAGTTAAGGTCCTCCAACCCCCTAATCAGTTTAGTTGCCCTTCTCTGGACTTTCTCCAGCTCCAACACATCCCTCCTGAGGACTGGCGACCAGAACTGGACAGAATACTCCAGATGCGGTCGGACCAGAGTTTTATAAAGTGGAAGGATTATAGTCTTATCTCTGGAATACATCCCTTTCTTTATGCATGCTAATATTCTGTTGGCTTTGGAAGCTGCCGCTTGACATTGCATGCTGTTGCCTAATCTATCATCAACCAAGACTCCCAGATCTTTCTCCATTTTTGATTCCCCCAAGGGTTCCCCTCCTAACGTGTATTGTTTTTAGTCCCCAAGTGCAAAACCTTACACTTCTCCACGTTAAACCTCATTTGCCATGTCGTTGCCCACTCTGTAATTTTGTCCAGGTCATTCTGTAGGATATCTGCTTCATGCTGTGTAGTTATTGCCCTGGCCAATTTTGTGTCATCTGCAAAAACTGATAACGAACTACTGATCCCGACCTCAATGCTGTTTATGAATAAATTGAACAAGGTTGGTTCCAAGACTGAGCCTTGGGGGACCCCGCTTACTACCTCAGACCAGTCTGAGTATGCGCTGTTTATTACCACCCTTTGGACACGCCCTTTTAGCCAGTTCCGTATCCAAGAGCAAACCCTGCTGTCGATACCTGCAGACCATATTTTATAAATTAAGCGCTTGTGGGGAACTGTATCAAATGCCTTAGCGAAATCCAAGTACACCACATCCACTGGTCTCCCCCTATCTAGCTCACAGCTCACCTCCTCGTAGAATGTTAAGAGATTGGTTTGACAAGAACGCCCATTTGTAAACCCGTGCTGGTTACTACTGATGATGTGGTTGTCTTTAGCATATTCTACGATATAGTCCCTTATCCCCTCCAAAAGTTTACAAATTATTGATGTCAAGCTGACAGGCCTATAATTTCCCGGGATATGCCTCTGGCCCTTTTTGAATATCGGAATCACGTTAGCCTTCCTCCAATCCCCTGGTACATCTCCTGTCCCAATACTGTCAGCAAAGATCAGGAACAGTGGTCTAGATATAACCATACTGAGTTCCTTGAGCACTCTCGGATGTACGCCATCCGGGCCTCCTGATTTGTTTGTGTTAAGTTTATCAAGCCTTTCCCTGATTTCACCCTCTGTTAGCCATAGCGGCAAGTCCTATGTATTACTACTAACCATACAGTCATGGTCAGTGTACCCCTCCTTTTCCTGTGTAAAGACTGACGAGAAAAAAGCATTCAGCACGGTTGCTTTTTCAGTGTCCTCTGTAACCATCCTCCCATCATTGTTAATTATGTGTGCAATATGCTCTGCCCTAGTTTTTTTGCTGTTGATATATTTAAAGAATTTCTTTGGGTTTTTTTTAGTGACATATTCTTTTTGCCAGCCAATGGAGAAAGAAAGAAGCAGAGAAGACGCTGCTTGCAAGGGGGGTTGGACCATTTAAGGAAAGCAAAAATAGGAGTTCTGAGTGGAGGTGCCGAGTGACCAACCCCCTGTGAGTATACAGAAGGCAAGTTGCTCAAGCAGCGCTGACTTACCCAGGACTAGGAGCCAGCTTTAAAAAACAAAAACCTAGTAGCTAGCACAACTATATAGGTAACCAAAGTTTACATAGGAAAGCAATAGTTAGTGTCATACTTGCTCTGTGCAATGGTTTTGCAGAGAGCAGCACCGATCCTCCTCTTCTCAGGTCACCCGCTGGCGCCCCTGGCCCCTCCTGCCCAGTACCCCAGTAGCAAGCTGCTTCCAATGTGGGCACTCAAGCAGACTTTCCTGAGTCGTGGCTCTGCACGCACACGCACACCTGCTCCTCCCCTTCTCTCTCCTCATTGGCTCACTGGGGTATGATTGACTGCAGCAGGAGCCAGCGGTCTCAGCCAATGAGGTAGAGTTCCCAGAAAGCTGAGTCTCTTGTGCGCATTGTTGGATTGCAATCAGGCTCAGGTATGTTTTAGGGGGGGCCTGCACAGAGAATTTTTTACCCTAATGCATAGAATGAATGAAGGTAAAAATACTTGAGCTTTTAAAACCACTTGAACAGGAAACCATTTTGTTTTATTAACTTTTAAAAGACTTAAGCGATAGTAACTTGCAAAAAAAAAAAAAAAAAATCTTCTCTGCAAATGTCATAATATGCTAGTATACATCACATACTAGCACATTCTGAAACTTGTCTGAAAACAAAGCACTCTAATGGTGCACTGTCACCGCTGACCGGGCTTCCATCTTCACACTTTCTTAATTCTGGGTTCGCGCCATGATTACATAAGCGCCCAGGAGTCACGGCTTTCTACGACCGATATGTTGTCCATTGAGAGAACAGTGCGCATGCATCGGTGACATCACAGGCACTGCTAAAGTAAATATCTCCTAAACAGTGTGCGTTAAGGAGTTATTTACTGTACCTTCAGGTAAGCCTCATTATAGGCTTACATGTAGTTAAAAAAAAACTACAACTTTAAAGATGGAAGTGTACTTTCAAAGTGCGCTTACTATTTTTTTTTTTTTTTTTTGCTCTATCCCAAAAAATCTTACGCACCACCTCCTACATTACTTAGATCTGCTGCTTGCATCCTCTGTTTACATCCATTGATAAAAGGCTCCCTCTCCTGGCCATGCCTAGAAGTTACATTCCCATAGACTTTATTGGGACTATCTACTAGCTGGGAGACAGAGAGGTAGTTGAGTCCAATATGCCGCGGCCAGTAGAGGGAGATTTTCACTGCTAGATCTCAGTAACTTTGAGGGAAAGGTGGGGTTGTTTAGGTTAGAGCATATGGGGCAAAAATAAGCTCCTGATTCTGTAACAAAACATGTTGCGTACACTTTTAGAGGCATTTAACCACTTCTGGACCGGAAGGATTTGCCCCCTTAATGACCAGGCCATTTTTTTTTTGCGATTCGACACTGCATTACTTTAACGGACAATTGCACGGTTGTGCTACGGTGTACCTAAATGTAGGTCTTTTTTCCCCCACAAATAGAGCTTTCTTTGATATTTGATCACCCGTTCGCTTTTTTTTTTTTTTTTTTTTTAATAAACAGAGCGACAATTCAAAAATAAAAAATTTCGCATTCTGCTATATAACCCCCCCCCCCCCAAAAAAAAAGTGAAAATCCATTTCTTAACATTTAAGGCCAATTTTTGTTTTCTGTTACGTATTTTTGGTAAATAAAAAATCGCAATAAGTGTATTTTGATTGGTTTGCGCAAAAGTTATCACATCTACTAACTACGGGAAATATTTGTCATTTTTATTTTGTTTTTACTAGTAATGTCGGCGATCTGCGATTTTTAGTGGGACTGAGACATTGCAGCGGACCGTTCGGACCCCTAACTGACATTTTTGGGGGTACCAGTGACATTACTACAGTATTCAGTGCTAAAAATATGCACTGTAATTGTAATAATGACACTGGCAGGGAAGGGGTTAAAACCGGGTGATCAAGGGGTTAAATGTAAGCCTAGGGGAGTGATTCTAACTGTTTGGGGGTTGGGCTTTTGAAATGATCAGAGACCTGTGAACCTATATAGCAGGATCACAGGGGCTCTGTGATTCTTTCAGAGTAGAACGGTCAGCTGTGTTTACAACAGCTGATCGTCCTCTCTCAGCGGGGAACCATTGCGGGTGGCTGGCGGCAATCAGAGTCCCCACTGCTAGCTGCAGGCATTCGACTGACCGACGTGTACCTGCGTCGGTTCGCGCAGGAGGGGCTCCCTGCCGCAGTAAAACTGCGACTGGCGGTCATTATCTGATTAGAGGAATAAGTTCACCCTAAAACTTAAAATCCCTGCATCTTTAGATCTCAACGTTCTAACACTAACCTATCTAGCTCTGTAAAGAAGAAATCGGTGTACATACCTTTTTTAAGCCGATCCGACCTCCAATGGCAGATTTCTGCAGAGGTCATGGCCAACAGCGGCTGTGAAATGAATGGTATGTGATGTTACCCATAGAGTTACTATGGTGCTTCCGTTGTCGGCTGTGTCCTCTGTACCTGCCTCCACAGCGAAGCCGCCACTGACAGCACAGCATGGAATCGGGTCGGATCGGCTTCAAAAAAAGGTAAGTCTACTGGTTTTTATTTACAGGGCTAGATAGGTTAGTGTTAGAACGTGGAGATCTATAGATGCAGCGATTTTAGTTTTAGGGTGGACTTAAGAAATACGTATGGAAATACTAGCAGGATAAGTGGTTTACAAAGAGAGCAATGAATGCAGAAGTAGAGATAAGATGGAACAGCTAAAGAGTAATATAGGTGATTAGAAAGCTACAGCTGGTGAAATTTAACTGCACATACCCTACCAAATGATAAATGAGATATCATTTTTATTTCCACAAGGCTAGAATACCTGAAGATACGGTCCTCTATGTATTTGCACAGGTGCACTTTGTCTGAGACTCCGTTTACACCGGAGCGATCTGAATCGCGGGTGGAAGTGCTATGATTTTGTTTGCGATTTGATTTGCCACGATGTAGAAACCTCTGATTGGCTACCACAGTGATCAATCACTGTGAAGCCTGCCACTGTGTTTTTCTCCCTGTAAATGGAGAGGAAAGGTACAATGTATTTCTCTCTCCTTGCAGACTGAGAGAAAAAAGTGTATGAAAAATGAAAAAAATTTAAAAATTCCTAGATTAAGGTTAGATCCAGGTTAGTGTTTGGGTCAAGGTCAAAGTCAGTATGTTTTGGGCAGAATTTTTTTTATTTATTTTTTTTATATCAGTGGTTTTATGTCCGATTTTAAACAAAATGCGCATTTCTGTACTTTTGGGTACAAACAACTAACCTACTCATATGTGGTACAAACAACTAACCTACTCATATGTGGTATCGCTGTGATCGTCAGGAGCAGGAGAATGTATTTTGGGTTGTTAGGTTATGGTAGTAACAAGAAATATACAGCTAAATTGAAAAAAAAAATGTATATAATACAGTAAAACCTTGGTTTGAGAGCGCTTTGCAAGACAAGCACATTTTTTAAATAAATTTTGACTTGATATACAAGCGATGTCTTGATATACAAGTAGCGTCATGTATAAAAAAGAAGAGAGGTGCCTCTAAAGTGTAGCAATATGGTTACATTTAATGAAGGTTCAATATTTAGCAACTCACATGGTTGATGATTAAAACAGGCACATCTAAGTATGCAGGCATCTGGGGTAAAGTTCTCCACATAGACCATCCTCTGCACAGCCATCTTCATCATCCCTTCCCCGCTGCGCTCCACGAGCGATTCAAAGCCTCACTTTCAGATCACTCTACTGCAGGCTATTCTTCCCGGTCACGATTGCAGACTGACAGTGTTGAGAGCTGGTGGTTCAGAAGATGGTCTATGTGGACAGCTTTACCCTGGATGCCTGCATACTTAGGTGTGCCTATTTTAATCATCAACCATGTGAGTTTCTAAATGTTGAACCTTCATTAAATGTAACCATATTGCTACACTTGGAGGCTCCTCTCATCTCTCTTATATTCTGTAGCTCTGCTACATTTTGCTTCTAATCCCCTTGGGAAGGCTGCATATTGTGGATGGATATTTTATGGTTACACAACCTTATCACATTGCTATAATCTTTGTCTATAGACTATAAACTGAAGGACTTGTGGAACGAATCATCTGAGTTTCCATTATTTCTTATGGGGAAATTCGCTTTGATATAAGAGTGCTTTGGATTACAAGCATGTTTCCGGAACGAATTATGCTCGCAATCCAAGGTTTTACTTAGGGATGCGCCGAAATTTCGGCCACCGAAATTATCGGCCGAAAATGAGCCTCTCTCGTTTCGGCCGATAATGGGTTAACAGTGCCGAAAATAAAATATGGCCGCCGTGGGGAAGGAGGAGGGCGCAGCGCAGGGCAGGTTTTAAAAGTCCCGCCTCTGGCCGGCCGTCCGCCTCTCAGTGACGTCCCTACTACAATCTGTGCATTATGAATGGACATACCAGGTCGGGGGGCGGGGCGAGCGGCCGCTATAGAGAGAACTAATGTGATCCTTCCCTGTCAGCTCAGCACGTCTATGTGTGAATGAGAACAGAACTGACCTGACACCGGGCGGGGGGGCGGACGGAGCGGCCGCTATTAGCTGTGACTATGTGAGGGCTTCACTTCCCTGACAGGCATGTATCTCCGCTGACAAGGAAGAGAAGCTCTCACATAGTTACAGCTAATAGCGGCCTCTCCGCCCGGTGTCAGCTCAGTTCTGTTCTCATTCACACATAGACGTGCTGAGCTGACAGGAAGGATCACATTAGTTCTCTCTATAGCGGCCGCTCGCCCCGCCCCCCCGACCTGGTATGTCCATTCATAATGCACAGATCGTAGTAGGGACGTCATTGAGAGGCGGTGCCGCCGGCCAGAGGCGGGACTTTTGAATGCAGGACACCCGAGGAGGAGGACGCTGAGGCAGTGGGAGTGGGGGGGAGCTGAGGCAGCTTACCAATGATATTAGTATTATGCAGCATGAGGGGGTTAATTTATTGTCACTGCAGGTCACTCATCTATTAGTGACCGACCAGGCAGGTAATTAACCCCTTTGTGCTGCATTAGTGCAACCAGTATAAGTGTTAATTAACACTGGTTGCACTAATGCAGCACAAAGGGGTTAATTACCTGCCACTGGTCGGTCACTAATAGATGAGTGACCTGCAGTGACAATAAATTAACCCCCTCATGCTGCATAATACAAATACCATTGGTAATTAAATTAACCTATTGCCAACCCATCACAGTACATATACTGTGACAGGGTGGCAGCGACAGGTGTATGTCGCTGCCTGTTTTTGGTGTATGCCCCTGTTCTATCCATTTTAAAAAAATTTTTGGGGGAAAAAGTCATTTTCGGTTTCGGTTTTCGGCCAAGGGCATCCTGCATTTTCGGTTTCGGTCCAAAATTTTCATTTCGGTGCATCCCTAGTTTTACTGTATCTATTTTGTTTTTGTTGTGGGGCAGTTTTCCTTTTGATGAGGGAAAAAAAATTAGGAGATATACACAACTTTTTACTAACAATCAAAAGCCCAATTTATCCTAAAAAAAAAAAAGGTATAATCTACCTGGGTGCTCAAAGTAGTTGTGATAGCTACAGTTTTACTAATACATGTCAAAGTTGCGAAATTGTGCTTGGGCATTAAGAATTTTTACTCTTAGTCGTGAAAGGGATAAGAACCCTTTCTTTATTGATAAATGCTACTAGAGATGCACCGAAAATTTCAGCTGACAAATGGTGTTTTGGCATTTTTTTTGATTGAGAAACAGGTGGCGATAATGGTACTGAAAACACACGGGTTTTTGTCATGATGTTTCTTTGCTTATGGTGTATTTTTCATGGGTCATGTGACAAAAACAAAACAAGTGCGTTATTGTTGCTGTGTTTTCAATGCATTTCGACTCTGAGGCTCCATTCACACCTGGGCGTTTTCAGCTCCAAAAACGCCCAACAAGTAAAACCCCATTCATTTAAATGGCCCCTGTTCACATCTGAGCGTTTTGCAAAACTCCTGTAGCTGAAAAAAGTACATGAGCTTCTTTTTGGGCTGATTACCAGCGTTTTTGATAGATGTCAATGAAAAACGCCTGAAAAAATCGCGGTAAAAAACGCTACGCTCAAGTGTGAATGCAGCCTGAGGTGCATTTTGTTTGTTTTTCCCTGACCAAAAATGCAGCAAGCAAGATTTTTAACCCCACAACGGAAGCACAATGGACCAGTGTAAAGACATACTGTACATAGATTTTAAAGGGATTCATTTTTCTTGAGCTTTCCTAAAGATACCATTAAAGGCCAACAATTCATATTTATTTAAATTTGTGACCTTAATTAAAAAGTTAAATGTAATATAATTACATTTTAAAAATCTATAGATTTAAAAAATAAAAACTTTTGGCAAAGCGCATCCTGAATTTTTCGTTTTTGGCACCAACATTTCCATTCAGTGCACCTCTAAATTCTACCATATTTAAAATTTAAATTCTCTTCTGAGTAGCACTGAGTATCAGACCTTTCTCAAGGGTTAGAATTGTTACTGCATATACTGTATTGTTTGTGAGTGTAAAGGGTAAAGGTCAACCCCAGCCGTGGAATATTTTACATATTTACATTGGGCAAACTTGACCAAATGTAAGTATGCATATATGATACCTGAACAGCCTCCGTGTAAGCCAGGGGTGCTCAACTGGTGCCTTGCGGAGCCCTTTGATGTGACCTGCAACCTCCTGGATGGCTTGTTGGCATCTGAGAACATCAGAGCGGATGAAGCCAGCGTTGAAAGAAGCAAGCCCCTGCAGAGGGAGCAGGAGCAAAATAAGCCGATGCTTCCTCTGTAGCGCCGACTCCTGTCCCACGTGAAATGCAGTTGGTATCACTCCACTTAGGACAAGAAAGTTTCTTACAGCCTAGTGATGCTAGCAGAAGACAAAGTTCAGTTTATTAATAACTTTCTATGGGCACATTAGCACTTAACCCCCCCCCCCCCCCCCCCGCCCTTTTTTTTTTTTCCACACTGATGCACTGCACCTGCTGTGCTCCTGTGGGTTAGCTGCACTGAACCATACACTTATTATGTCCTGTGGGTTTGGGGTTTTCAGAAAGTGCAACCTTACCTTGTTGATAAAATAGTCAATTGCAAAGTGTAGCAAAATGCAGGAAAGCACAGGTACGCTGAGTTGCATCTGCAGTGTTGGTAAACCGCAACACATCGGTGGGAACGCTGCTTTATAGGGGGCTCTGAACAGTAAGGGCTTATTTACATTTGTGGATTGGGGGAATGGTAAAATGTTGAGATGCTTTTACCACACATCCCAAACCACTAATGTAGTGTTGGGTCGCAATGGCGACCCTGCTCCATGGGGCCCACTTGACTTCCCTGTGACAATTCTGTTTTACGCTTGGCCAGGAGGGGTGGCATATACAGGAACCGATCCTCTCCATTTTCCTCCTGCAGCCGCTGAAAGCTGGCTTCTCCTTTCTCTTCTGCCACTGCCTGTCAAACTCTCCCATGTAGGTGAATGGGGCCATTTGGCAGCCTAAAGCCAAACACTTGGGTTGCAGTGCTGTCCTGCAGTGTAAAATTGCCGATAACCTCCTTTCACTGCTAGTCATTGGTACATAAACAAAATAAAGCTTTTTGCTTTCTGTTAAATAAGAAAAAATATCAGAAATCCAGTGAGCTTGTAACTTCCTATTTTGAACTGTCAGTGCCGCAGGGAAATCAAAGACAGTGGTGTTAGCCCTGCCCGTGTTTATATGTAAGCTTCGGAACCTCCCTTCCCATGCAGGAGATGAGAAAAGGGGGAGGTGTTCTGTAGCCTTATCACAATCTTGGCCCAGGAGTCACAAAGATGTTCCTCCGAATAGTACAGCGAGCAAACATTCTCTACTGGCCAAATCACCAAGTGAAAATATTTGTAGTTGTAATATGATACATTTTTGCTTTTGGGTATATTTTAACTTGTGTACACAAATGTATCTCCTAGATTTAAGCTGACTGGTTTATCTTAGAAAATGGAGGTGGGGTTCCCCTTGGATGCGGGACTTTAAAGGCAATATCCAAACATAAAGTAGACTAGAGTAATAAGCAAGTATAAATTAATGTATTCAAAATAACATAATGAAAAAAGGAAAAAATCAAGAGCAGTAACAAGTGAGATACATGTGGCTATGATATATCACTTGTGAGGAGGGATGAGAAGCGTGAGAGTTCCATGTGATGATCTGATGCGTTTCGGACTTTTCCAGAGGTCAATGGAAATGCATCTCAAGCTATGAGTACGAGAAACAGTATAAGTAAAACATAGATGTGTGTGTGTATGTATATGTATGTGTGTGTGTGTATATATATATATATATATATATATATTAGTTTATAATAATTCATTGGGTGTACAAGGCATCTGCTATGCATAGATTGTACCAGAAAAAGGGTCTCAATTTATAAGAAATAGTGTATACATACCACTCATGCTGCTCAACATGATGTATAAAGCCACTGTTTAAAAACACAATTGTCGCGCATCCAGCTGACTATTTGCTGCAACTGATGTAAAAGAAATTGCATATATGTTTGCCAAAGCCCGGGGAGAAAAAAAGGAAAGAACCACAGTAGACAGGGTATAATATAATGGTGAATATACGTAGTATCACTCCATGGAAAGTGTGGTCATCCCCCACCATTAATTCCCACAAGGATCCCAAAGTGGTCCCTGAGGGGCATCTGGGGAGAGAAAATTGTAAGAAAGGATATAAGAATAGAGACTCATGATCATACTAGAAATATGTGAAATGATCGAAATGGAGGATCAAGTAGACCTCTCTCTTTGGTAATACATACTATGTTCAAAGTAGGGATGTAGGTTATTCGTAAGGTGATCTTGATGGCAAGAGAGACTCTTAAATAAGTAGAGGAAATAATGTCTCAGAGATTCCTTGAAATAAAGGAACAATGGATAAGAGTATGGAATATAGGGAGTGAAAAGTACCTAAAGAGGTGGGGAAGGGAAAGTGAGTAGAACCCACAAACCAATAAATGAAAAGGACACCAGGACAATGACACTGTGGAGTGTGGAAAGTACCAAGGATAAAGATGAAAAAAATTATGAAAAAAGAAATGCTGATAACCAGTATGTTTGCTGCATAGAGCAAAAGTGCTGAAGTCGGTGTAAAAATAAAGATAAAAGTATGTAGACCACCGGTGAATGACTCCCATACATGGGGAGAGTGTGGTATGCGAGCAACGTAGGAGATTACCCATGTGCTGAAAGATAAGAAAAGAGCATTATTTGAGTGGATAAGCAGACTCCCAAAGATGTGATGTGAGGAGGCAAAGAATACAGCGGAGTACGGAGTGATATGTACCTGTGAGGGTCCATGAAGTAAGGTCTCCCGGGGCGGCAAGCGACTATGATCGTCGGGTCCGCAGTTTAAAAAGACGCCCGCACATGCGCAGTAGGCGCGAGAACCTCGTGCCTGCGTGCGTCATTGGCCAATGGGGTCCCCCGTGTCCGGAGCGCACGGCCCCGCCCACCGGAAAGGTGCGACGTGCGTTCCGGGCACGCCGACTCATGTCATCGGTCAGGGAGGCCCATCGGCCAACCAAAGTGGGGCGGAAGGAACCGCCCCTTTGTGTGCCGGGGGGAAAGAACTGGGAGAATGGATCCACCACAATGGAGTGATCTAGGCTCTATAGCAGATACCAAGTTTACAAAAGAGTACTGTATACAATGCCATAGAAACAAACATTTGTAATCAATGACAACGAAGACATACCTCCATTATGGAAACGGCAATGTCCCTTGAAAGTACATAGAGCCAAATAATAGATTATGTACATAGTACGTTTTTTGTATACATTTATAACGAGTGTGCATCAACTACATGGCAATTATAGATATTCTTAAAACGTTTTAGTCCTCTGGAAAGAGGTAGAAGTATAAAAAACACAACATTCCTGTATGACCTTCTATTAGGCCCCTTTCACACTATTGCAACGCAATTTTGCCGCGATTTCGCGGCGCGATTTTTGCCGCGATTTTGAAAGCATGGGCAAGGCTATATGCCTCAAAATGCATTAAAATCGTGGCAAAGTAGTGCAGGAACTACTTTGAAGTCGGTGCGACTTCAAAACGCACTGATATGAATGGGGCTCATTGAAAATAATGGAAAACGACTTGTCATGCGATTTTGCGGTCCAAAATCGCGGGACAAGTCGCACTAGTGTGAATGGGGCCTCAAGTGGAATTTTTTAAAAAAGGTCTAGAGGAAAAATATATCCGCGGGCCCCATTGTTTGTAAGGTCACAAACATATAGGGGTTGGGATATATATTGTGGATGGAATATCCATAGGGGTACAAATGCAAGTCCCAATGGAACAGGGGAATCCTAAATTTAGGATACCAAAAATTGTATTATGGATCCCATCCACCCGAAGAAAACCCTTCTAAGAAGGGTTTAAAGCTAATATTGTCATTTAAACCTGGGGTTTATCATCTTTAACACTAAATACAACAAGCTACCTTTTGTGGTGTAGCATGAATATGTATGTGTATGTTAAAATAAAATAATTTGTGAACCAAATGTTATTAATCCATTTTATGTATTTGAGATTTTGAACACATGTTCTTCAAGATTTGGTGATTTCCCAACTATTTAAATGCACAGAGATGTGACACTGTTGGTAAAGTTGCACATTCGAAAGGCAATGCCTTAGGTAATATGACTGATAATGGGACCTGGCTCAGAGCCCAGAGGCTTAGCCTTAAGCTAGCTGACCTTGGTGGTCTCTCTGTGACATTTGTGAATGTATAGTTTTGCTGTATCTATGTGGTTCTGCCCTGCTGTTTTTTTTTTTTTTTTTTCATTTCTATTCACTTTTTTATTAAGTATATCACCCTAACTTTCAATAAGTTAAGCAGGAAAAAGCAAATTATATAGTATCTCACAAAAGTGAGTACATTCCTCACATTTTTAAAATATTTTATTATATCTTTTCATGTGACAACACTGAAGAAATTACATTTTTTTCCCCCCTTAAAATAACAACGCATAGCCATTAATGTCTAAACTGCTGGCAACAAAAGTGAGTACACCCCTAAGTGAAAATATCCAAATTGGCCCCAATTAGCGAATTTTCCTCCCCCGGTGTCATGTGACTCGTTAGTTTTACAAGGTCTCAAGGTTTGAATGGGAAGCAGGTTTGTTAAATTTGGTGTCATTGCTCACACTCTTACTGGTCACTGGAAGTTCAACATGGCACCTCATGGCAAAGAACTCTGAGGATCTAAGAAAAAGAATTGTTGCTCTACATGAAGATGGCCTAGGCTATTAGATAGCCAAGACCCTGAAACTGAGCTGCAGTATGGTGGCCAAGACCATACAGCCGTAGAACAGGACCGCTTCCACTCAGAACAGGCCTCGCTATGGTCGACTTAGGAAGTTGATTGCATGTGCTCAGCGTCATATCCAGAGGTTGTCTTTGGGAAAGACGTATGAGCCAGCATTGCTGCAGAGGTTGAATAGGTGGGGGGAGTCAGCCTTTCAGTGCTCAGACCATAAGCCGCACACTGCATCAAATTGCTCTGCATGGCTGTCGTCCAAAAAGGAAGCCTCTTTTAAAGATGATGCACAAGAGAGCTCGCAAATGTTTTGCTGTAGATAAGCAGACTAAGGACATGGATTACTGGAACCGTGTCCTGTGGTCTGATGAGACCAAGATAACTTATTTGGTTCAGATGGTGTCAAGCGTGTGTGGCGGCAACCAGGTGAGGAGTACAAAGACAAGTGTGTTTTGCCTACAGTCAAGCATGGTGGGAGTGCCATGGTCTGAGGCTGCATGAGTGCTGCCATCACTGGGGAGCTGCAGTTCATTGAGGGAACCATGGATGCCAACATGTACTGTGACCTACTGAAGCAGAGCATGATCCTCGCCCTTCGGAGACTGGGCTGCAGGGCAGTATTCCAACATAACGACCCTAAACACACCTCCAAGACGACCGCTGCCTTACTAAAGAAGCTGAGGGCAAAGGTGATAAACTGGCCAAGGACGTCTCTAGACCTTAAATCCTCTTGAGCATCTGTGGGGCATCCTCAAATGGAAGGTGGAGGAGCGCAAGGTCTCTAACATCCACCAGCTCTGTGACATCATAAAGCAGTGGAAGAGGACTCCAGTGGCAACCTGTGAAGTTCTGGTGAACTCCATGCCCAAGAGGGTTAAGGCAGTGCTAGAAAATAATGGTGGCTACACAAAATATTGATACTTTGGTCCCAATTTGGACATTTTAAGTTAGCTGGGGTCAGAGATGGGCAAAGCACACTGTTTGCCACATTGCTGACACTTCAGCCAAGATTTCAGGACTGTAGGCTGGTACTTGTGGGTAGTCCCAGGCAAAGGGAGCCCAGCCCTGGCTCTGAGCAGAGTCTAGCAGCTGCCTGTAAGCGATCACCTCCCATTTCTGAACGGCCAGAAACTCCATATCTTCCAGTGCGCAGAGCACCTCCTAAAATGTTCAAGATCTCTTCTGTTATTCATAATTTCCTCCAACAGCCACTCCAGATCGCTCCCAAAGTTTTGGTCTCCTGACAGCTTCCCGCACAACAGCCCCAGGCTGCCATAGGCAAAGCCTTCCATTGGGCTGTCATCTGCTGTCCAAGGGCATGCTTGGGATACATGCCACCAGAGGGCTCTATAGTGCTCTTCCAAACAAATCCCTGCCTAGACCAGCCTGCTCAACTCCTCTTGTCTGCTCCTTGGGCAGATTTTCTCCTAAAAACAGGACCCGCAATCCATACTTTGACCAGTACCTTTCCTGGATGGAGGAGAGGATTTTCCCCTGGTGTTGCCACTCACGGGCTAGCGCTTCCTTCCAGAGTTCCCAGCGAATAGAATCGTACCATTCCAGCAGGACCTTCTCTGACACTGGTCCCCTGTGCTGTATCTGCATCTCTCGCAACCTCCTTCCGAATTCCTCGTCCATGGCGGCTGGTATCTGTATCTCTCTTCTTCTGCTATCCGGACCTTGGATCCCAGTGGAGGTTTGGATGTCCCAGACTGAAGGAAGCATGCCACCAATGTGACGGAACTGACCCACACTGTGCTTGAGTGCTTCTGTCAGTATATTGCTTCCTCCAGTCTTGAACATGGATATCTGGCCAATCAAACACAGTGATGCCCTGATAATCAAACCAGGTATTGGCATTGTGGGCAGGTGCCAAGTCCTGCTTGAAAATGAAATCTGCATCTACATTAAGCTGGTCAGCAGAAGGAAGCACAAGTGCTCTAGAATTTCCTGATAGAGGGCTGCGCTGACTTTGGACTTGATAAAACACTGTACCAACACCAGATGTGGCTTCTCTAATCCTCACAGACTATAGAAAACTTTGCATTTCATTTGAAAATCAACATGCCAGAGTCTGGATGAAAAGTAAAGAGGCACATAATCTCAGTTGCATGAGGTCCAGCGTGAAGTTACACCACAATCTGTGATTTGAGGAGCCACATCATCTGCTGGTGTTGGTCCACTGTGTTTTATAAAGTCCAAAGTTAGCGCAGTCCTCCACCAGGAAATTCTGGAGTACTTCATGCTTCCCTCTGCTGACCAGCTTTATGGAGATGCTGATTTATTTTCCAGCAGGACTTGGCACCTGCCCACACTACCAAAAGTACCAATACCTGGTTTAATGATCCATGGTATTACTATGCTTGATTGGCCAGCAAACTCGCCTGATCTAAACCCCATTGAGAATCTGTGGAGTAATGTCAAGAGGAACATGAGACGTTAGATCCAACAATGCAGACAAGCTGAAGTCCGTTATCAATGCAACCTGGGCTTCCATAACACCTCAGCAGTGCCACAGACTGACCTGCCTCCATACCACGCCACATTGTTGCAGTATTTCATGCAAAAGGAGCCCCGACCAAGTATTGAGTGCATACTATACTGTACATGGACATTCTTTTCAGTAACCCAACATTTCTGTGCTAAAAATCCATTTATTTATTTTTTTCTTTTATTGGTCTTATGCAATCTAGTTTTCTGAGATACAGAATTTTGGGTTTTCACTTGCTGTAAGCCCTAATCCTTAAAATAAAAAAAATGCTTAATATCTCGGTGTGTTACGCATCTATATAAAATATATGCGTTTCACTTTTTGAATTGAATTACTGAAATTGAATTTTTTGATATTCAAAATTTATAAAGGTGTGTGTGTGTGTGTGTGTATGTGTATGTGTATGTGTGTATATGTATATATATATATATATATATATATATATATATATATATATATATATGTGTATGTATATATAATGTGTTAGTAATATTGAGCCTGAGTTGCAAGAAAAGTAATGGGTACCAACATCCAAAGCTTTAAAATCATGATTTCCAGGGAAAGGGGGGAAAAAAGTGTGTGTGTGTGTGTGTGTGTGTGTGTGTGTGTGTGTGTGTGTATATATATATATATATATATATATATATATATATATATATATATATATATATATATATATATATATATATATATATATATATATATATATATATATATATATATATATATATGTGTGTATATATATATATATATATATATATAATATACACACTTAAGGCCCGTACACACGTACCGATCGTCGGCATACAAACGTCGGTGGACGAAGGATCTGCCGATTGTACGCGTGTTAGTATGGTGCCTCCGACAGATGTCTGCGCACAATCCGCGGACAAAAGTCTTTCGTGCAAACATGAAAATATTTGTATGCCGACACCAGAACGGACGATTGTTCGCCTGTCAGTACACAATTCGGCCGACAGACCGCAGATTTGCAAGACTGGGCATGCTCAGAAAATAGAAAACACAGGGAAAGTTAACCATTACATGACATCACTTCTGCAGTCGGCGGACAAAATTCTTGTGCTGTCCTTGTGCTGTCTTTGCACTTTTCAGCAGACACCGACATCCCGGGGAGAAAAGAGGAACATTTGTATGCCGACCATCGGTACGTGTGTACGGGGCTTTAGTCAGCCACCAATTGTGCAAGTTCTCCCACTTAAAAAGATGAGAGAGAGGCCTGTAATGTTCATCATAGGTACACTTTAACTATGATAGACAGAATGTGGGGGGGGGGGGGGAGAGAATCCAGGAAATCACATTGTAGGATTTCTAATGAATTAATTGGTAAATTCCTCTGTAAAATAAGTATTTGGTCACCTAAAAACGAGCAAGATTTCTGGCTCTCACAGACCTGTAACTTCTTCTTTGAGGCTCCTCTGTCCTCCACTGGTTACCTGTATTAATGGCACCTGTTTGAACTTATCAGTATAAAAGACACCTGTCCACAACCTCACAGTCACACTCCAAACTCCACTATGGCCAAGAACAAAGAGCTGTTGAAGGACACCAGAAACAAAATTGTAGACCTGCACCAGGCTGGGGAGACTGAATCTGCAATAGGCAAGCAGTTTTTTTTTTTCTCTTCATTTAGTCTAATAGTTGAAGTTTTACCTATGATGAAAATTACAGGCCTCTCTCATCTTAAGTGGGAGAGCTTGCACAATTGGTGGCAGACTAAATACTTTTTTGTGTGTGTAATCAATAAATATATTTTCTAGGGCTGGGCGATAAATCGATTTAATCGATTTATCGATTTTAGTTGGAAACGATTTTTTTTTTTTTTTAAACTCAAGTTTTTTTTTTTACAATACTTTTTCCTGCCTTGTGCAGCCACCGAACTCCCCAGTAACGGACCTTTGGGGGGCGGTGCGTCTGTACAGGCCAGGGCTGCGGCGCGCTGTAATAGGTAAAGTCTCCCAGGCCTGAATGTGACGTCAGCTGCCGGGAGAGGAAGCGGGCGGTGCGTCTGTACAGGCCAGGGGCTGTGATAGGATAGGTGCCTATCCTATCACAGCCCCTGGCCTGTACAGACGCACCGCCCGCGTCCTCTCCCGGCAGCTGACGTCACATCCAGGCCGGGGAGACTTTACCTATCACAGCGCGCTTCCGATGATGGGAGTCTCAAGTGCGCATGCGCACAAGACATTATCTTGGTTTGGTAAACTTATAACACATAGCGGGCAGTTGAATGAGAGGAGGCGGGGCTGAGGTTGGACGGAAGACACTGCCGCGTCATCTGCAGAGCTGAATAGAGGAGGCGGGACGGAGGTGCGGCCGTGTAATAAATGCAGGACTTTAGCGACTCCTTGTTTTATTATCTTTAGCAATTATCGTATTATTTATCCTTAGGATTTCATAACATTTAGTATTTATATAATACAAAAGAAGAAATACTAAATGTAATGAAATCCTAAGGATAAATAATACGATAATTACTAAAGATAATAAAACATAAGGAGTCGCTTAAGCCCTGCATTTATTACACGGCCGCACCTCCATCCCGCCTCCTCCGCCAGCTCTGCATATGTGCCTCCGTCCCTAATGTCTCGATGACGCGGCGGTGTCCTCCGTCCTTCGTCGCACCTCAGCCCTGCCTCCTCTCAATCGGCTGTCCGCTCTCTGTTATAATTTTTCCAAACCTCGAAAAATGTCTTCTGCGCATGCGCACGGACGACTCCTATCAGCTGTTTCGTGATGCTCTGTCACCGGAAGTGACGAGGTACGATTTTTTTTTTTTTTTTTCACGGGTCCCACAAAATTTTACACCACCGGCCTGTACAGACGCACCGCCCGCCCCGCAGCGGACGTCACATCCAGGCCGGGGAGACTGTACCTATCACAGCGCGCCGCAGCCCCGGCCTGGGGAGTTCGGCTGCAAGGGAGAAAAAAGTATTGTAGAAAAAACTCTAGTTTGAAAAAAAAAAAAGAAAAAAAGTTTAAAAGTCAAACTAAGAAAGGTGGCCGGTTACTGTGGACTCGTTCTCTGGACTGTACCTATCACAGCACAGCCCCTGTACAGACGCACCACCCGCAGCTGACGTCACATCCAGGCACGGCGGTGGTCCGTCAGTCAGACACACATACAGCGCTTCTCCTTCTCAGTCCTCCCTCCAGACTCTGCAGTCATTTTTTAAGTGCATTGGGAAAAAAAAAAATCGAATCGAAACTCGAATTTTTCTTTAAAAATCGAAGATTTTTTTTTTTTTTTAGGCAAAATCGCCCAGCCCTAATATTTTCTATCCATTCAAAAGTTTGGGGTCACCGAGACAATTTCATGTTTTGCATGAACTCTTGTTTTCATCAAATGAGTTGCAAAATGAATAGAAAATATAGTCAAGAAATAATGATTTTTATTTGAAATTTTTTCCTTCAAACTTTGCTTTCATCAAATAATCCTCAATTTACAGCAATTAGTCTTGCAGATCTTTGGCATTCTAGCTGTCAATTTGTTGAGGTGATCTGAAGAAATTTCACCCACGCTTCTTGAAGCACCTCCCACAAGGTTGGCTTGATGGGCACTTCTTAGGTACCATACAGTCAAGCTGCTCCCACAACAGCTCAGTGGGGTTGAGATCTGTTAATGAGCTGGCCACTCAATACAGACTGCATACATGCTGACTGCTTCTTCCCTAAATAGTTCTTGCATAGTTTGGAGGTGTGCTTTGGGTCATTGTCCTGTTGTAGGAGGAAATTGGCTCCAATCAAACGCTGTCCACAGGGTATGGCATGACTGCAAAATGGAGTGATAGCCTTCCTTATTCAAAATCTATTTTACCTTGTACAAATCTTCCACTTTACCAGCACCAAAGCAGCCCCAGACCATTACATTACCTCCACCATGCTTGAGAGATGATGCCAGGCACTCCTCCAGCATCTGTTCACTTGTTCTGAATCTCACAAATGTTCTGTGTGATCCAAACAACTCAAACTAGATTCCTCTGTCCACAACACTTTTTTCCAATCTTCAATCTGTCCAAAGTCTGTGTTCTTTTGCCCATCCTAATCTTTTCCTTTTTATTGGCCAGTCTCAGATATGGCTTTTTCTTTGCCACTCTGCCTAGAAGGCCAGCATCCCGGAGTCGCCTCTTCACTGTGGACATTGAGACTGGCGTTTTGCGGGTACAATTTAAAAAAGCTGCCAGTTGAGGACCTGTGGGGCATCTATTTCTCAAACTAGAGACTCTTAATTTTAGGGATGCACCGAATATTCGGCGGCCGAACATTATTTAGCCGAAAATAGAGAAAATAGCACTTTCGGTGTTCGGCCGAATAAGTCAAAAGGCCGAATAATTTTGAGGCGAACAATGTCAGCTTCCGCCCTGACCGCTCACCTTCCTCATTGTGGCTCCCTTCTCACACGCCGCCGGTGTCCTGTCCGGCCGCGAGTAGGGGGTGTGACGTCACGCGCGCGTCCCGCCCCCTGCTCCTGACTGCGGCTCCTTCACACTAGGTCCACGCCCCCCCCCCCTGTTCTGTAATGATCCTCTGCTATGATCTCTGTAATGATCCTCTGCTATGATCTCTGAAATGATCCTATGTAGTGATCCTCTTCTATGATCTCTCTGTAATGATCTGCTATGGTCCTCTATTATGATCTATGTAATTGTCCTCTGCTATGATCCTCTGCAGTGACCTTCTGCTATGATCTCTGTAATAATCCTCTGCTATTATCTCTGTAGTGATCCTCTGTAGTGATCTGCTGTGGTCCTCTATTATGATCTATGTAAATGTCCTCTGCAGTAACCCTCTTCTATAATGTATGTAATGATCCTCTGTAGCTTCTGCCCTGACCGCTCACCTTCCTCATTGCGGCTCCTTTCTCACACGCCGCCGGTGTCCTGTCCGGCCGTGACTAGGGGGTGTGACGTCACACGCGCGTCCCGCCACCTGCTCCTGACTGCGGCTCCTTCACACTAGGTCCACGCCCCGCCCCCCTGTTCGCTGCAAAATAAATGGAAAAAATGCGAAACACCGCGTTCGGTATTCGGCCTTCGGCCAAGCATTTCATTATTATTCGGCTTCGGCCAAGAATTTCATTTCGGTGCATCCCTACTTAATTTACTTGTCCTCTTGCTTAGTTGTGCACCGGGGCCTTCCACTTCTTTCTATTCTGGTTAGAGCCCGTTTTGTGCTGTTCTCTGAAGGGAGTAGTACACACCGTTGTAGGAAATCTTCAGTCTCTTGGCAATTTCTCGCATGCAGTAGCCTTCATTTCTCAGAACAAGAATAGATTGTCGAGTTATAGAAGAAAGTTCTCTTTTTTTCTGGCCATTTTGTGAGTATAATCGAACCCACAAATGCTGATGCTCCAGATACTCAACTAGCTCAAAGGAAGGCAAATTTTATAGCTTCTCTAATCAGCACAAGTTTTTTCAGCTGTGCTAACATAATTGCACAAGGGTTTTGTAATCCTCAATTAGCCTTTTAACACCATTGGCTAACACAGTGTACCATTGTAACACAGGAGTGATGGTCCTGGATATGGGCCTCTGTACACCTATGCAGATATTTAATTAAAAATCAGCCGTTTCCAGTCATTGACCACATTAACAATGTCTAGACTGTATTTCTGATTAATTTAACTTCATTTGAAAAAAAACTGCTTTTATCTTTCCAAAATAAGGACATTTCTAAGTGACCCCAAACTTTTGAACGGGTGTGTGTGTGTGTGTGTGTGTGTGTGTGTGTGTGTGTGTGTGTGTGTGTGTGTGTTTGTGTCTGTGTATATCATGATTGGTTCGCTGTGCCGCTGCTCACGGCACTCACCGCTCAGTCAGGAGAACTAGCTCCAGGGCAGACTGAACATGTCAGGGGACGGATGTCAGGCTGTGTTCTACTCACTGTGAGTCCCGACTTCTCTGCCTTCCACACTGTCTTCTTAATCTGTAATACTTCCCTACATTAACCCTGTATGGTACAATCAGAAGGCTGCAGTACTGCCCTACATTAACCCTGTATGGTCAGAAGGCTGCACGTTCCGCGTGCCTGCACATGTGATTGACATTCATTAATACTAAAAAAGCTGCTGTTTTATTTAAAAATGTGTTCGGCTTTTGTTTACAAGAAATGTTCTAATTTAGGAATAAAATATTTAGTGACCTTTTTGTCAATTGTAATTAAGCTTGCTTATTAGTGAAATTATTGTCATGGAATGGTAATTGTTGACTTTAGCCTAGATTGATGGCTCTCAATATCGCAATATATATCGTTGGGGAAAAAAATATTGCAATGTGCTTTTTTTTCAATATCGTGCAGCCCTAATATATATATGTGTGTGTGTGTGTGTGTGTGTGTGTGTGTGTGTGTGTGTGTGTGTGTGTGTGTAAAATATATATTGTGTGTGTAAAATATATATTGTGTGTGTATATATAGCAAGTTTTCCAGGTATTGGGCCTGATATGGGCCTGCCATTGTTACCGGTAACACTTCCAACACATTTAAGTTGAATACCCAAGTGTGAGATTGGAGACAATGACCATTCCGGCATCTTTGGTTGGTTTTGTTTTGTAATGGGGATGGGAGAAGGGAATTAGTGGGATACTCCTCTGGCTCAACTAGGTTTAACTGGGACTCCTTACAGAAAAATGCCTGTTAGCGCTGTCTTGACGCCAGCTGAATGCCGACCAACGCTTCCTAGCGCTTGAAGATACGGTTTTGCTGAACTGTGCTAGAACTTCGACTTTAACACTCTGGTTAACTCTGAAGATCCAGGACTGTAATACACTTGACTCTTGACACGTTATTTAGCTCAAAAGTCCGGTGAACAGCTCCCTCCAGCCCTTCACTGACTGAGGTAGCTCCTTGTGCTGCTGCAACCCTTAACACTGTACACTGCACGCTGTACACTTTACTCTTCAGGGCCCAACCGCTGGCACCGCCTTTACACTTTCAGGGTCCTCTGACTAGGCACCCCCTTTACCGCTAGCTAGCTCCTGAATCCCTGGGACCTTCACCGGAGTGGTCCCCTTTACACTAGGCAGACCTCCAGGGGCAGTTCACAGTACTCACAAACTTGGAATGCTTTCCTGGAACTGTCTTTTTTGCTGTCACAAGGAATTTAAAGCTGGGTTCCGGCCTATTTTGTTACTTTAGTGATTCCTGGAGTGCTCGCTATGCTGATCAACAATTGGGCATTTTCAATTTTTTTCGGGGGTCCCTTACCTTATTTTCAGGGCATTTTTGATTGTACTTCTTCCTCCTCCCCACCGACATCACTTCTGCCTTTGAATTGCATCCTGGGAGCTGTTTGTCATCACTCCCAGGAGGCTGGAATCAGGAAGAAGGACACAGCAGATTACACTGCGGCTTCAGATGCCCACATCCAAGATGGCCACATTCAGACAGCGTTTTTAAAAGTAAGATTTTGACTAAAATCCAATACTATACACTTTGTAAGTATGAGAATAGCGGTTCTGTTAAGGGCGATGGATTAGTATTATAGGGGTATTTTTAGTTTAAAAAAAGGTATTTGAGGCCGGAACTCCGCTTTTAAACATCCCTTGTGACAGTCATAGGCAGTGACAGATAATTTGGTGACCCCCAAATCCCTCCTCTGCACTTAAAGCATTCAAAACACCAAGTTTGGCTGTTTTTAAATATTATTATTTTTTTTTTTTATCTGGCTCCAGTAACCGGAAGTGATCTCATGACATTGCTTCCTACATCAGAGACCAGATCGGAGCGGATTCCGGCTTTGTTTGGGTCTTTGGCCAGGCGGGGGCCCTCCCCTCCCATCCCACTGCCCTTTAATAACAGCCGACCATCGGGTCTAAAAAGAAAATTGGTGCCGGGGTGATGTCTGTAGCTGCAGGCATCACTCTGGTACATCCTCTTGAAGCAATATCGACCATATTTGTGGCTGATACTTAAAAGAGAAAAAAAGCGAATATCGGCCCCACCGATAATCAGTCGATCCGTAATCTACACACAGTCAAGTGGAAAAAAAAGTTTACTTATATAGTCCTTTGAGTCACAAAAATAGGATAAACTGTTGGTGCTGCTTTAAGGAGGTTAAAACACTGGCAAACAATAAAATCCATCCCCTGTATTAGTCCACCACCGTCATGCTTTAGTTTTTTGCTCGTGTCCTGGGAGGTTAGTTGCTTTTGAAGGGCTTCTTGGAGGATGTGCTTAGCTGAGAGAGCCCCTCTTATATGAAAGAAAAAAATGCCTGCGAATACTTCATTTTTGGCCTAGGCCAGAAGCCAGGAAGCAACTGGAAATTTCTTCCTATTTATTTACTATTTCCTTTATGTTGGCAGCATAAGGATTAAAATGGATAATGCTAAATGTGAGTCTAGTTCTGCTTTAAGCCAGCCATCAATTAGTGGAGTTGGAATTTGGTCATTTTAACCACTTGCCAAACCGCATACCTGTACGTCATTTGACTTAAAGTGACACCACCCCAATACTGTTTTTTTTTTTTTTTGGAGGCGACAGTCGTCTTTCTTATAATAACTCGCTTGGTTGTTATTACAAGCAGTGGAAGGGGACATTCCCCTCCCACTGCCTTCTGCTGCTCGCCTGGGCTCTCACATTCCACCGAGACATGAGCGACCAGTCGCCACGTACGCCGGCTGGCCGGAAACCCCTAAACAAAGTCGAAATAGGCTTTGATCGGGTGTGGGATATGGTAACCCGGAAGCAACATCATGATATCACTTCCGGTTTACTGGCATCCTAAAGGCGCCAGTTTTTGAATATCTAAAGTATTCAAAAACGCTGATCTTGGCTTTTTGAATGCCTTTAAGTGCAAAGAAGGAATTTGGGGTATTAAAGATCCCAAACCCCTCCATAAAGAGTACCTGTCACGTGCCTATTACTGTCACAAGGGATATTAAAATTCCCTGTGCCAGCAATAAAAGTGATTTAAAAAAAAAAAGTCTCTGTCCCACCGTGCAAGTGTGCAAAGACGGCGTGCGTTGGTCCCAAACGCATGCAAACCGGTATCATCGCAAACATCAGATCATGGGCACTAATTCTAGTAATAGACCTCTGTACATCTAAAGTGGTAACCTGTAAAGGCTTTTACAGCATCGCCTATGGATAGTAAAATTTACATTGTCACTTTTATGCGGGCGTGAACTGTCAGCATCCTCTGGTCTAGTCCTGTATCTTGCGGAACGTTGGGAAAAGGAACCTGCAGGAACAGGTCTAGCAACATGGAGGATATGGTAAGTAAAACTTTTAAAAATGTGCAATGTAGGAGCAGCCCCACTACAATTTGGGATTTTTTCTCGAGTTCAGCTTTAAGGTTGGGTTGACAGTTCTGCAACAGTGCATTTTAGAACATAAACAATTCTTTATAAAGCCTCTGTATTCCTTTTTTAATTGAGCACCTAGATAAAAGATCATATCTATTCTCTGTGAATTCTAAAGTGTAAACTAATTAGATACTGATGGATTTGTAATCACACTTTTTGACAGCAGCTTTCATTTCTTGTATATTTATGGCACAGTATGCTGTATAGTTGAAACACTGATGGATGATAGTTGGCACTATGCCATTTTTCCTTTTGATGTAATCATTGATTTAAATGGCATTATTAAAGAATAACTTACCTTTGAACTGAACTTCAAAGGCAATTGTATCTTTTACACTTTTGCGATAGTTTTGCCAATGTTATCCCTTCCACTTCCATAAGGTTAAAATCCTTAGCCTGTACTTTTTTGTAGTTATGAGTATCCTATTTTTACTTGTATATCGCATGTGTATATGATCTGTATCGTTTTTGCAGGTGATTTCCCAGTTAATGTATGTACGTCATAATTCTCACATCTTTATTCCCCTTAGATATTTTAAAGTAGTGAACAACCTTTTCAGGGGTTGTAAAGGGAAGTTTCCCATGATAAAACTAGTTATCCTTTAACAGGTTCATGAAGGGGGGTTTAGCATTTCCAAACCCCCTGGTAGTTTTTCACTACTGCACCCAACATCGAACAGATGGAGACCCATACAATTTTTTTTTTTTTTTTTTTTTTTTTATATATACACCTCATTGACGTTTTACTGACCATTCTCTTGATAGCCAAAATATGGAAACATTGGGGAAAAAAGTGCTTGTGGAATAGGCTTTTAATAGGCTATACAAATGTGGACTTATCCCTGCTTTTTGAAAATTGTACAGTTGGAATGCTTTGGGGACATGGAAACTTTTTTCGGGGTGATCTCCAGTCTTTTAAGCAACTACAGTGGAGATTCTTTTTCCATAAAGTCTGATTTTGTCAATATTTATAGTTACAACCTGCCATTCTGTTCAACACAATCAATTTCCACTCCAATATATCAAAATATCTCACCTGGAAAATGGAAACCCCAACTATCAAGGGCATCTTTTCCTTAAGGCTCTGTTGACATCTAGGCGTTTTTGGGCAATTTTCTGCTCTAAGCCTCAGCTCTAAAAATGCCCAAAAAGATGGCTCCCATTCATTTCAATGGCCCCTGTTTACATCTCCGCGTTCTGTCGCCTTAAAACGCCAGTCGCTCAAGAGTACATGGTAACATGTTAAGGTTGAATAAAGCCAATAGTCCATCCAATTCAACCTGTGTAGGTGTGTGTGTCAGTGACAATAATCATTTCCCATATCCATATATATTGTTCTTTGAGATGCATGTCCTTTTAAAAGTATCAATACTCCCCGCTGATACTACCACATGTGGAAGAGAGTGCCACATTCTTACTGCCCTAAAAGTGAAAAAAGCCCCTACACAGCTTAAAGTTAAACTGCTTCTCCTCCAATCTCATTGTGTGGCCACGTGTCCTCTTACACTCCCATAGACTGAATAGTTTTTTCCTTTGCTGGCATCACCTTTGAGGTATTTGTAAATTGCGAGCATGTCCCCCTCTCATGCGTCTCTTCTCCAGCGAAAATAAATTTAGTGCCTGTAGTTGCTCTTCGTAATTAAGGTCCCCCAATCCCCTAATTAGTTTTGTTGCCCTTCTTTGAATTCTCTCCAGCTCATCCTTTCTGAGGATTGATGACCAGAACTGGACAGAATACTCAAGATGTGTCCTGACCAGAGTTGGGTAACGTGGCAGGATTATAGTTTTATGTCTATATATATCCCCCTTTTTTTATGCATGCCAATGTTCTGCCAGCTGCCGCTTGACATTGCATGCTATTGCTCAGTCTGTCTTCTAAGACTGCCCCAGTGTTTGACCCCCCCACCTTCCAGTAAGTAGTTTGCTCTTATGTTTTTAGCCCCCAAGTGCATTACCTTACATCCTTACATTTCTCCACATTAAACCTCATTTACATTTCTCCACATTAAACCTCATTTGCAATGTAGTTGCCCATTCCATTATTTTCTTCACATCCGGATATAGAAATCTTACAGGATGACCTAAAGTTATTGCCCTGCCTATTTTTGTGTTGTCCACAAAAACTGAGCTATTTATCCCTTCCTCTATATCATTAATAAATTAAACAGAATAGGTCCAGGACAGAACCCTGGGGTACCCCACTTACCACCCTAGACTAGTCTTGAGTACACGTTATTTATCACCACTCTTTGAAACGTGCTCCTGTAACCAGTGTTTTATCCAAGAACAAACCTGGTCGATGCCTGCAGACCTTAGCTTGTAGATTAGGCATTTTTATGGGGAACGGTATTGAGTGCCTTTGCACAATCCAAATGCACTACATCCACAGGCCTCCCCTATCTAAATCGCAGCTCCCCTCTATAGAATGTTAACAGATTGGTCTGGCAACCCTAAAACCGTATAAAAATATCAGCGCAATAGTGATAAATCTAAATCGTGTTAAAATTGATAACGTGCTCAGTGTAATAAAATCTTAGTGTCCGGCTGCTAACACAAAACAGTGTTCACTCCACAATCAAAAACTCAACAAGTATACAGTGCTGCGCCCGAAAAAATACAGCCTGAAATTAGGAAAGTAAAAATAATGTATACAAGTGTTTCCAGTGTCCAAAAAAATGTGATAACTAATAAGTGACTCGTGAGAACAGATCTTCACATCTGTTATCACCACTAAAAATCCGTGATGTGCTCCACTTCACCGCCACCAGAAATCAAATCCTCTCACCTTACACACTGACCCAAGAATCAACCCGGGCCAGAAACGGCTTTACCCCGCAAGGGTCACAAGATGGTGTAGACTTCCACTCTCACCAGAAGCAGATACCGGGCATAGAAAGGGAAAAGCACAAAAGATCTAATGCTCTCCGTATAGGTGAATCAACAAGGTATTTATTAAAATAAAGTACTCACAAAACAAGCACTAGACCAGTGCATATAAGATGCAAGCTCCACACAGCTGAGAGGATGTAGCATCCGGCAGGATAGGCTCCGCCCCTATACGCGTTACGTCGTTGCCTATTGGGTGCTGACTTCCACAGTAGAGGTCTGGCAACTCATCCTTTGTAAACCCATGCTGATTTCTGTGATGGATGCTTGTATCAGATCCCTGCCTTCCTCACTAACTCGTGACAAAGACCAGCCAATCTCACTCCCCGCTGTCACGTAACAATGCCACTCTCAGCTGCACCCTGCACAAAGATTTTCCAGCTCGTGGGACCACAATCTATGTGCCAGCAGGCTGAGAGCGATTGTCACTGGGCTAATTAAGCAATTAACCCTTTCAATGCCACCACCTCTGTTTTGTCTGAGCGGGAGGAAGCTCGTAATTCTAGCAATATCCATTATGATTTTAGAATAGTCGTCTAACACACACACTCACCACAGACAGGTATGTTCATAGGATTTATTCTATACAGTAGCACTCTTCAATAGACCAGTTCTTTGTTCGCTTGCATTATGAGCTTAGGGACAAGGTTAATGCTTTTCAAAATAATAATGAAAAGGTCAAAGTTGGTGTAAATAAGATTTACAGAAAAAAGGTGTTTCAAAGAGAGAGACCTAATTCAGCAATAGAAAAATAAGGTAGAATTGAGGAGAAAGAGAATACTTGTAGTCAATGTCCTGGATGTTATCAGTTCTTAAACTTGATAGATGTCCCTTCTTTGATGGTAAAGGATCAAAGGGATGCCCCCGACCAATAAAACAGAGTGGCTAAGGGCTGTCATGTGTTTGACAATATCAGGTCCCTCCTCTATAGATAGTGTTTTTTTTCTTTCTTTTTTTTTTTAACCACTATCTTTCAATATGTACCAGTTGCATTCCCAAAGCTAATAGATCATGGCCCCCACATTGAATCTCTCATCCAGGGACACCAAATCTAGGATAGCTCAGATAAACCTGTCACCCAGGGAATATCTGACAGCTATCTTTCCTTCTATATGTGCTAGTGTGGTCATGTATGCTTTTAATTCATTCAGTATGACATCCCATCTCATCCAATCCCAATATATACTTCTTGTTAATGGGTCATGTTCCGGTCCTTTTATGAACCATGTGTGTATTTGCATAAGTTTTGAATTGGGCAGGACTCTGCCTTTTACGATCCCCATTACGATCCCCGTAACATCAAATCCCAGGGAGAATGAGTGATCAAATTGCAAAGCATGAGAAGAAAAACCAATATCCACTCGTACAACACTGAGTACGCACAAATTCCAGGAACCTAGCTAACAAAAAATGGAGGCACTGCAACTGCTATTACATGAGGAGGACTTAGACTTTGTGGGAACAGAAACTTTGACAGCTCATACAACTTGCTGGCAAATATACAAGGGTATTCCTTGTGTAGAAAAGGACAAGAGGGGTAAAAAAGGGGGGAGGGGGTATATCAAAAATTAAGTATGGGTGGCAGAGAGGAGCGACATTGTTTATGGGGGGACTTCAATTATCCCGTTATTGACTGGGCAGAGGGGACAGCTCATTCATTAAAGGCATGTGATTTTATGAATGTCTTACAGGTCAACGTCATGTCTCAATTGATCAAAAAACAGTATCATTAGTAGTATTAATGATATCCTGTACTGCACACCCGAAAAGCTGTAGCAAGCGGCCATAATGTTCAGTCATAGGTCAACCATGACAGTCAAACAGAACAATTACACATTGCCAGAGTGATATTATCCCCCTCCCTCCCTAATTCATTAGGTGCATAGATTTTACACTTCAAAAGAGCAGTTATCTCAACTCCGACATCAAAAACCAGCACTTAGGCCTGTGCAGAGCTGTAAACCGCTAATTGAATCCTGGTAGCATGTCTGTTTCTTCCGTCCAGGCCTATCGTAAAACTTATGACCAAATCCATTAGAGGTAACCAGAACTAATGTTGTGCTTGTTTTTTTCATAGGTCATGTGAATCCTAAACCAAATAACAAAAATAACATGGGTGCAATATCAATGTGTTCTTGCTGCGTTTTCAATGGGGAGGTGCGTTTTTGGCATCCCCAAACCTGCAGCAAGCAAGATTAACACCACAATTGAAGCGCAATGGACCAGTGTAAAGGCATACATAGACTTGAAATTGGTGAATTTTCCATGCACTAAGGGTGCCGACAATGCCTGTCAAATTCATATTCATTTAAATTCATGATTCAAATATGATTCAAATATATATTCTTTTTTAAATACTCTCATTTTCAGTTTCGGCCAAGTGCATCCTGAATTTTTGTGGGCCCTTTAAATTTTTTATTTTTTTAACTGCGGGATCACCTTTATGGGCGGCGGGAGAGGTGCCCCTCCCGCCGCTTCCTGGTCATTTTCCCCGCTTACCGGAGCCGTCAATAGTAGGGGGAAACTATCTTGTCGTCTGTCCTCTCAGGCAGGAAGTCGAGTGAGGGCAAGATGGCCTTGGAGGACCAGAGTGACGTCATACGTCGCTTCCTAGCATTGGTTTTAAAGAGCCCATTTTTTTCATCTTCATTGTAAAAATAAAAAAAAATTAAAGTGCCCCGTCCCCGTTAGCTCGCATGCAGAGGCGATCGCATACGCAAGTCGTGCCCACATATGTAAATGGTGTTCAAACCACACGTGAGATATCGCCGCTAACGTTAGAGTGGGAGCAATAATTCTAGCCCAAGACCTCCTCTGTAACTATAAACTGGTAACCTGTAGACATTTTTAAAGTGTCGCCTATGGGAATTTTTAAGTACCAATTTTTGTCCCCATTCCACGAGCGTGCACAATTTTGAAGCATGACATGTTGGGTATCTATTTACTCGGCGTAACATCTTTCACATTATAGAAAAAAATTGGGCTAACTTTACTGTTTTAAATTTTTAAAAATATTGTGAGCGGTGGTGAGCAACTCTTCCATCAGTCAGGCAGCCACCCCATCCACTAGCAAACAACCAGGCAGGTCTGACCATGAAAAAGTTCAGAATCCTGTACCTCTGAATTGGAGTTAGGACTATGCTCAGATTCTGAAGGGGGAGACTCTTAAAGTTCTTCTTTCCAACAGAGGATACCGAGGAATTATTGAGGGCAATTGCAGACACGCTAAGAATAAAAACAAGAGTTGTCTTTGCTTGACAAAATGTAATCGGAACTGCAACCAAAGAAACCCAGGACATTCCCAGTACATCAATCCTTTAAAAGACATAAGGAGAGAATGGGAAGAACCCGAGAGGAAATTGTTCATATCAGCAATAAAACCCAGATACCTTTTGCGGAAGAAGACACGCAAGCCAGGGCCAAATGCCCCAAAGGTAGACGCATCACTAGCAAGAATAGCAAACAAGTCAGACCTTTCTTTTTAAAGATTTCAGCTCCTTAAAAGACCCTATGAATAAGAAAGCGGAATCCCTGCTAAAGAGAGCATGGGAAAAAGGAAAGGAGCATAAAATCTTAACCTGGAAATTGCATCCACATACACTGCAAAAACTCTGCTGCTATGGCTAAACCAACTGCAACAACTCTTAGAAGAGGGAAACTCCCAGAGAAGAGTTACTAAAAACCATGCCCACCCTGGTAAGGGCAGTGGCTTTTGTAGCAGATGCTTCGGCTGAGGCAGTCAAAACCACGGCCAGGGCAACGGCACTAATAAACTCTGCCAGGAGGGCCCTATGGCTCAGTCGTCAGGGGACGTCTCCTCCGAGAACAAGTTGTGTGAGCAACCTTCTCTATGGACCATATTTGGACCAGGTTCTGGACAGGTCAGCGGATGGGGAAAAAGGGGTTTCCGCAGATGAAGAAAAAAACAAAGCAAGATGCCCTTTCGGCAGCAGAAAAAAGCTATAAGCAAAACTAAACCAGCAAGGGATGGTCCTTTCCAAGGGGGAAAAAATAAGCTTCCCGGGCCCAACACCAAAAGACAACGTCCAGCAGGTGGGGGGCAGACTCTCCTCATTTACACACACAAATGGCGAGAAATGACCACAAACAAGTTTGTCCTTCACACAGTAGAACAAGGTTACAACATAGAATTTTCTGTCCTTCCTAGCAAACCTGCTAACAGTCATTGCTGCGTTCCCACAGAATGAACTAGGTGAGGGTTTCTACTTGCGCATCTTTGCCAGGAAGAAACCACATGGGAAGTACAGGCTCATTTTGAACCTAAAACCCCTCAACAAGAAAATAAAATACAAAAAGTTTTGGATGGAGTCCATCTATTCGGTAAGAAACTTGCAACCACCAGAAGCCTTCATGGCAACGGTAGACTTTCAGGATGCCTACCTGCACATACCAATAAAGAGAGAGAACCACAAATTTCGAAGATTTGCGATACAGGGGCCAAAAGCCATCCTGCACTTCCAGTACACCTCCTTGCCTTTCGGCATTTTGTCAGCACCCAGAATTTTTACCAAAATCATGGTGGAGGCACTGAAGAGCCTAAGGCTAAAAGGCAAAGGAGTCGTGCCAAACTCGAAAGACCCCCCCCTTTTTTTTTTTTTTTTTGCCAGCACAAAAATCCTGACAGACCATCTCCATTCGAGTATCAATTATCTAAAAAAGTTTAGGATGGATAATAAACGAACAAAAAGCCAAAAGGTAATGTCAGAACTATTGGAGGCTAAAAAGGAATCGTATAAGGCCCATACATATTATTTTATACATATTGTTATAATGGGCAGCCTAGCAGCCATTTTGTCATGAGGTGACTGCAAGTTCATTGTCCTTGGGGTAAGATTTCTTGCAGACAATTTTAAAGTCTCAGCAAAGACTGTTTTCAAGCCATAAATTAAAAGGGGCCCTGACATCCCACTAAGATAAGATCTAGCCATAATGGTGCCAGGTTCTAATGAGGGTAATATCATTCTTGTCTGTCTGAATTTTAACAATGAACAGAAACATCAGTATATTTTTTTTTTAGGGCTCATTTAAAAATAAGCTTGAGGAAACATTATTATTTGTAGAAATTCTATTCAGCAACAATATTATGTCATTATGTTATGTCAGGGCTTGACAAATTTGTTTGTAATCTAGGAGCCAGCTAAAAAAGTTAGGAGCCAGTTTTTTTTTTTTTTTTTTTTAACAAAGCTTTCTTTTCAATGATGAAAATAACCGATCTTAAATTTAAACAGTGCAGCAAGGTTGGGGCGATAGGAGATCCAGTGACCAAGAGTAACATATGCCACCTTAGGCCCCTTTCACACGGGCGCCTACGCTAAGCAGAATCCGCATGCTCAGTGGGGATCTCGGGTCCTGTCCGCTCTGCTATGCAGACACAGCCCATTCTCCTCTATGGGGCAATCAGATGGAAAGGGACCGTCTGTTTCCATCTGATGCCATCTAATCCGATTCACTGGACGGATGGTAAATAGAACCACCATCCGTCTGTTTTTGGCGGACAGGATCGGATGACAACGGCTTGCCACTCCATAGAGACTGAAGGGTCCGATCAGGTCCGCCTGAAAAACTGACAGGCGGACCTGATCAGAAAGCCAGTGTGAAAGGGGCCATCGGCTGTGTGGCATGGCTGGGAGATGATGAAAAATATATATATTTTTTTTTTTTCCCATAAGATTCTTCTTGTGAATAAGGGATTATAATGCAAAACAAAAGATCAACACATTGCAAGGAGATTACAAAATGCAAAGCCGGCGGATGACAGCTCCGTCTCCGCACTGTGTGCGGAGAGGGAGGTGTCAGAGCCCCGCTGCTCTCTATGGTGAATCGGATGAGAGCGGACCGCCTTTCCGCTCTCATCCGATGCCATCCGATCCCCAGGATGGATGGATGGAAAATGGGGTTTCCATCCATCCGGATTTCACGGACAGGATCGGATGTGGATGGCAGCAGGTGTCAGCGGACATGTCCCCGCTGACATCCGCTGCTGCATAGGGCAGAATAGGGCATCCGATCAGATCCGCCTAAAAAAACTGACAGGCGAATCTGATCGGAACGCCCGTGTGAAAGAGCCCTAACACTCTTTTGCAGAAGTGCATAAATATGTAGAACACATTATCCTTGAACTTCCAGGAGAGAGCGGTGTAAAATAGGATTTAAAAATAAAATCGAATAATAACCACTCCCTGCACACTTACCTTTAAGCAAAGGGCGCCAGATGAAGACTGCAAAAACTTCCGTCTCTCCACCTCTTGGGAAGGAGAAGGGTGGGCATTGAGAACAAGCAGTGGAAATTCCTTGCATTCCTAGCTACTGTTGTCATACTCCCGGCCACCACAAGAGGCCGCCAGTTCCCCATTGGCAGCATCTCAGTGAAGAAGGCCCAAAAGCCGGGGCCTCAATTTTCGGATGATGCGGTAGTTCGAGCGCTCGGGGGGCGCAAATCGACAGCACATCTCCTGCAGTGCACCCCAGGTGCCAGGTCGCTAATTCTAGTCGCAAATGCGACCTGGAGCCCAGGGATTGTCGAACCCTGGGTTATGTGAAGCATATACATAGGCCTACTGAAGTGATTACGTTTTAGGAATGTATTGTATACTATTGTTTCGTTTTGGTGTTTAAAGAGTGAAGTACTATTCCACTTAAATGGCTTCACTTATAAGGAATGTTTATATAGGTTTGATTTACGTCGTGTCTAGGTTATATGAATCCTACAAGCCAGACACTATTCTTGACAGAATATGACATGGAAGATGAGATTTAAGTTTCTTTCCTAGGCTTATGTCAAAAGGTTATCTTTGAGAAAAAGAGTTAAATGCAATCTTCCAAACTTTGATATAGGCCAACAGTGCCCCCTATTGCTCTTTCAGAGTTAGATCAGAGTTATAGCCATTTAGCAAATAAGCCCCTTTTTGAGGTCTTTTTCATATGGAAAACTAAATCCACGCCTACTTTCCCATAGGATAAAAGTTTCATGTAAGTTAGAGGCGAGGAGAGACTGGAACAGACCATGAAGGGAGTAGGTGCTCTGAGGTTCTGAGGCTGATGGGAGACATTTGAAGTTGAGGTTACACAAACGTGACATCTCAGGCAACAAGACATTATTAAGTTAGTTTGGTAAAGTATATATTTCTATTTTTTCCTACAGGCAATTCAATTGCCATACATATATCTGACTGAACCATTCTTTTTCTTATAACATCAAGATTTGAATTTGGATCATTCTAACTGCAGTATGATTGGTCTAAATTTTTTATCTTGTGAATTTTAGGCTGACTTTAGCCATTGTAAATGGGGCAGTTATGATGTATTCTTAAAAAAAATAGATTAACTTGATAGTTTTTGGTAAAATAAATTTCTATGTGGACTTTTAACAAGTCTTTGGTGCATGGTGTAACAATTTTTGTCCATGCACATCTGTTGGCTGAGAGAAGTCACGTGTCAAATTTTGTTTCCATCTTTTGTGAGCTCATGGGAAGCTATTAATCATATTCTAGAAGTTATGGGTTTTGGTTACCTTGATATTCTGTAATAATCTTTAATTAAATTTCTCCCATTACCTGTGTGATACGTATTATTGAATTTTGTTCCACATTTTGTGTTTACCAGTTATCTTTTGAAATTATTCTGCACTGAATTATTTAATAAATATATATATTTTTTGCACAAAATTGTATTCCTCTTATCTTCAGTTTAGTGCCACTTAAACGATCTCAAATTTTTTGTTGATTTATGGAATTAAGTTAAAAATTTCCTTACTTACAGATCTTTGCTTATTTGCATAAATACACTGTTTATCAGAGCAGTATAAACATTCTGACAGTAAATTACCCATGGTATGTACTTGATGGGAAGAAAACAAAAGATTTTTCTACCTCAAGACTAGATAGTAAGGTTAATGGAAGAGGTCAAGACCTTATGTCTCCCTGACATAGTCACCATCAGAAAAAGCATGAGGGTGCTTCTATACCGGCCATCACGTGGGCACCACTGTGCACAAGACCATTACAGAATTTCATTTTAGCGCAGTGCGACGGGAACACACGATCCCATGGATACCTGGATCACAATCCCACGAGATCAGATCATCGCTGCAATGGTGGCTAAAACCACACACCCAGCCAGGGGCGCTTGTGGACACAAATGTGATCTGCATCACCACAGATGCCAGCTCTTCAGGCTGGGGAGCGCGTTTAGCAGCATCTAGCCCCCAAGGGCTGGTCTCTAACCTCATTGAATATGAGGGAAATGGAAGCATTGCATCTAGCACTAAAATCCCTCTAAGCTCTGATCATGGACAAATATGTCCAAATACAAACGGACAATGCTACAGCTGTAGCATACATAGATGGGGGGGGGGGGGTACCAGATCCCTTCAACTCATGTCTACAGCAGACACAATCCTGATGTGAGCACAAATATCTGCCATACACCTGAAAGGGACAGGGAATGTCCTAGCAGATTACCTGTGCAGGGAACATGGGACCATTCGGTGTGTCACACCTAGACCAGGCAACCTTTGATTGGGTTGTTCAGATCTGGGGGACACCTTCGGTAGACCTATTTTCATCAAAGCACAAGGTCGACCAGGTTCTTTTCCTTCTCCCCAAGCGCGGGAACATTGGGTGAATGCCCTGGTGCAAGAGACTGGTCATTCCTGCTGTTATGCATTCCCCCAATGATCCTGATCCCCAGGGTCATCCAAAAAATCAAGGCGGCCATGGTCATCCTGGTCGCCCCCTACTGGCCACAAAGAGCATGGTTCAGCCATTTAAAGAACATAGGCAGTTGGCCGCACCTCCCGTTGCCATGCAAAACAGGACTACTAACTCGGGGCGAATCCAGCACCCAATCGTCAAAATACTGACGCTTTCAGCCTGGCTCCTGAAAGTATGTTACAGAGCAAAGGCCTATCAGACAATGTAGTGAATACTATCTTGGCTAGTAGGAAGAAATTCACCCAAGCGATTTACAAGAAGGTTTGAAAAAAGTTTGTATCTTGGCTATGAAATATTTTAAAATGCCGACACTGGTTCACCTTCAGCCAATAATCACTGCCACATCCCTAATTGAAATATTGGAGACAATGTAAAAAGGTGTTCATCTGTATTAACCCATAGATTAGCCCCTATAAGGGGAGCATATAGTGATAGAACCACCAAAAATGGGACTTTGGAGGCAGTGATCAATATGGCAAGAAATAGATAAATGTAGACAAAGCAGTTAAAAAGGTATAATTTTATTTACGATCAAAATGATCAATCATTAAAATCAAGGATGCAAATTGGCATCAAATGTGAACAATGTACATAATTGATACAAAGTAAAGATCTGAACCAAGAGATACAGTAGTGGGGTCACCAAGGTCCGACATGTTTCGCCAACATGGTGGGCTTCTTCGGGGACCAGTGATGGTGGTGACCTCCTTTAATGGTTCTAAACATAAATAACATAGAATTAATACATGGTAAAACATTACGGTACAATATCGCAAGTCTGCAAAGGGTGCAGTGTATACGAATCAGCACAAACATGCATATTTACTTCATTATACAATCACCAATAGTTCAAACTTGGGGCATATAACCATTGACAACGACAGGAGTCCTAGCGTGTATGTACAGCCAGGGGGTAAACCAACCCAAGTGGTTGGAGATGAGGGATATAATGTCCTCCGAGAATGGCAGATACCGGACCGGGCTGAGGTCGGCAGTGGATCAAATGTACCAGAAGAGAGCAAAAATGAATGGTTTCAACCTCTGAATAAAGAAAAGAGAAAAAAAGAAGAAAGATGTATAGTAAAGACTAAATGCTTAAAAGTTACCTTGGTTGTGTGACGATATATGGAGCTAAAGGTAAAAGTTGTTGCAAAAGAAGAGGTAAAGTCCAGAAAGGTCCAAAACCGAAAAGGCTGAAAAGTGACCAAAATTTGACAGGGGTCCAAGATATAGGAAACCCCAAGAAAAGATGGGATCCTAGGACCCATGCGGTATAATGTAGAATTCAGACGATATGCAGTGCTCACAAGTTTTCTAGAGATACCAAGCTCAGTCAAGTGTGCAGAGAAACTGTGGAAAACCTAAAACGAAGATGATCAATTAAGGATGAGATGGTGTGAGAACCAGAAACCCCTTGGAAATCAGTATGTGCTGAGACCTGTCTACTTGAAAAGAAGATGCCAGATAATAGTGCTGTAAGAAAAGTGAAAAGACCCATCCAGAAGGACAATAGGCAAGCAAAACACCAGGTCCATAATATCGCTTACCAGGGAGGATTTTTTCCATTCAAATCGATAGGTCAAGAAATCCGCAGCGTCAGGTAGTCGTGTCCTGCGCCGCTGTCGGCCTTTAAATAGTCCGGTCCCGCCGGAAGTGACTCTGCCATGACCGGCCTCTATAGGTCACCTCCTGGCACGGGCGCCATATTGCGGCTAAACCAGCGTGACCCGCAAATAACGCGGTGCACGTCGGTGACAAGCCATAACGGGGAATAAGGGAAGAGAAAAGGATGAAAATAAGGTCTCAATTCCCATCCCGGCTTGGCGCCCCAGCATCCGCCATCAAGGAGAGAGGACACCTAGGTGACCCAGGCAATAAACACAGGTCATGACCCCTCGCCATCAAAAGGAATAAATAAAGCATCAGTACAAAATATATAGTATATAAAACCAACATAGGTGTACTTGATTATCCATTCACATTGTGTATAACAATATTTAAACCAATACAGTATAATGTCAGTATGCTAATAAGCATACACAAAGCGCTGGTCGATGTATTAAACATCAGAAAGGGGAAAGGCTGAATAATCAAAGAAAGGGAGGAAAGAAAAAAAGGGGGAGGGAAGAAGATAAAAAGAATTAGGTAGTGGAGCCATGACATGTCTAGATGATGGGGCTTGAAACTATACTTACTGTTCTGTTCTCACTGCACGTATGCCCCAGGAGTGTGCAGCTCAACATACAGCTAAACCTTTAATCCTATAATAACCAGTCCTTTTGTAACTTAAAGCGGAGTTCCAGCCATTTACTCACCTGTCCAGCGATGCGGCCGCCGGAAGCCTCGATCCTCTCCCTCGGCGCCGGCATCACTGCTGTGGGCACCCGGCTGTTAGTTTGCGGCTTCCCAGCCGGGTACCCACTGCGCATGCGCGTGTCGCGCTGCGCGCCGTGATTGGCCGGCAATCTTCTGGGACCTCTGACGTGTCCCAGAAGATTGCAGGGAGGGAGGGGGAGAGGAGAACTTCCGCTCAGGGCGACGCGGCTCTCCGAGCGGAAGTGGGAGCGGGTACCTGTCAAAACTAGGTACCCGCTCCCCCCCCCAAAAAATGACATGCCAAATGTGGCATGTCGGGGGGTCAGGACTCCCTAAAGCGGAAGTTCCACTTTTGGGTGGAACTCCGCTTTAAGGCTTTATTCCAATGAAAGAATGGTGGTCACATGACAGGTTACAAGTCAGAATGGATATGCAAATAGGATTGTGAATAGTCAGATAGGACTGATCAGATAGGATTGAGAATATGGTGAAACTGTAAAACAGATAAACATACATTGTGTACAAACATAAACAATATATGCACTGAGTATATAACTGACAGTTCATAGGCATACCAGCGATGCTTCAAAGGGGGGTTCAGGAATCTCCCCCAACAACCTCAGATGCTGACTGCTCCATCCTGAGGTAAATCTAAAATGGAGATTTTCTCAGAGAGGGGTGGAACTAATATCCAGCAATAGAGAGCAAGAGATACCATAAAGTGCTGTATAAGTCTGTCACAGTGGCATCTTGTGGACAATATTGGTATTGCAAGTTCCACTAACATTAATTATTTCTAAGCTGAAGGCATGACACTTACAATTAGATTGTTACTCCAGAAAAGGTTTTTAAGATATGGCAGTGTTTAAGCCAGGGGGTTTAGTAGCCTGAAGCTGGTAGATCCATCTTACCTCGCTTTTTAATATGGCATTATCAAAATTCCCACCTCGTGGGTTACGTTTTATTGTCTCCAAGACTGAGAATTGTATAGTATATGGTTCAAAGTTATGATAAATGCCCACGTTTGCAGATAGGGGTATACAGCATGCCAGTGTCAATGTAATACAAGTGGCCATGTATATGTTGGGCAAAGGGTCTCCTGGTCTTGCCAACATAAAATGCACCGCATATACATGTGGCAAGGTATACTACACCCTCTGTGAGACATGTGGCATAAAATCGAGATCTTGAGTGTACCTCCACGAGGTACCCTAAGCTAAGAGACTGGTAAAAATGGCATCCATGGGTGAAAGTCACTGCTGACCAAAAAACACAGGCTAGTCTCATTTGCCAAATGCATTTTGATTATCCTTAAGACTTTTGGGCAAATGTTCTGTAGACTGATGAGTTGAACTCTTTGTGGAAGGTGTGCGACCCGTTACATCATAATTTCATAAAAGAATATCACACCAACAGTCAACATGGTGGTAGTGTGGTGGTCTGGGGCTGCTTTGTAGCTTCAGGACCTGGGCAACTTGCCGTAATTGATGGAATCATGAATTCTGCTCTCTACTAGAACATCCTGAAAGAGAATGTCCGGCCAGCAGTTCGTAACCTCAAGCTCAACTAAAAAAAAACCTACCGCATTGCATCCTCACCTCTTGCGGTTCACACTGCCATATGCGATACGAAGGGGTGTCAATTAAAAGTTAACGACACCTCCAGTTGCGATCGCATATCACAGTGCAATCTGCAAGTTCCACTATGCGATCTGATTCTGCTGCGAATAAAAAAAAAAAGCATCATGTGCGAGTTTAGTGCAGATGCGGTGCAAATTCAGCCATACAAAGTGTATGGCTGAAATTCGCACCGCACATGAGATCGCATGTAATTTAAGAGCAGTGCGCTCCGAATTACATGTGGTCTCCGCAATCGCACAAATGTGAACCGGGGCTAAAGTGTTCTTTTAATTTATTTCCTTTTTAGCTTTTCATTAAACTAGCACAAAGGCCTGTCTAATTTGATTCAATTGAAAGTGATTTAGTTTTATACTCATATTGTAAATCTAATGGAAAATTGTACAAGAGAATTAATTGCACATGTATAGCCAGCCTTAGGTAAAACTGGCTAGTGACAAGTTAAGTTAGTCTGCATAAAGGATTTGTATCCCAAAATTTGGGGAAGAACAGGTTTTGGTGGGATATGTGAGTTTGGTTAAAAGTTCAACTAGACATTAGCATAACTCTGAGAGTTGCTAAACTGATTTTGTATAAAAGCATTTTTTTTTTTTTATCCTATTTTAGTAAGGTCTGTTTTATTTCCAGTTCAGTCCTTTAGAGAAAGCTGAAAATAAATTTGGACTGTATGTTTATCCCAAGCTAAATTAGCAATTTTTAAGCTAAGTTATGTATAATACCCTTATGTCATTGTTTGGTTTGTCGCATTTCCCATGGAGACTGAATTGTTTGGTTGGTATGACTATATCACCATGTGTACAGAAATGTTTGTTGCAAAATGATGTAACAGGCTGTGTACTATTGTCAGGGGAGGTGTGTATTGCTGTAGTAGTGCCTGAATTGTTTGCCTGAAAACTGCATTTGATTTATGCTAGATTACTTTTACACTGCAGACTCTCCCTTTTTTGATTGGAACTACTGATCTACAAAGGCCTAATGTACAATTGGAGATAACCAAAATATTACTTTTGTTCTGCTTGGAAGTTTGAAATGTATTCCTGCCCAGGTGCAGGGCGGTACAGCATCATTCCGCCCTCCACATCTTTATCAGCCATATGCATGGGGCACATTCGAGTCTGATGCAGCTGGTACATACTGGTAAAACTGGTCAAGCTATGATGTACTCCTGAAAAGCTCATGAAAACCTATCCCTTTTGAAATCCATGAATGCTTTCATACTGGGGCGGTGAAAAAAAATCCTGCAAGCAGCATTTTTTGGAGCGCTAGAAAAAGCACCTCAAAAACACCCCTCTTCATTGAAATGAATGGGAAGCGCCTCAAAAGGGCTCGAAAAGCTCTTATAAAAACACCTCAAAAGGTTGGAAAAGTGCTCAGTTTTATGGGATGTTTTCAGGCGCCGCAGTGTAAAAGGGCTGTTTCTGCTGTTTGTGTGTGCTTTTGCCTGCCTAATGAGCTCACTCTCCATTTCAATGGGCCCTATTTTGGCACTAGCGTTTTATATAGAGGGTGTACTCTGGATTATAATTAGGCCATATCTTATCCATAGTTGTGTGCAGGGCATATTGATTATTTTTACAATGTACATGCAACCCAGTAGACATGTGAAAAACCACAGAGTTGAGTAAAAAGCTGGGAGGGCCTTTTTTAATGGACATATACACTCACCAGCCAAGGTGTATTGGGTACACCTTGCTAGTATCTATTTGGATCCCCTTTTGTCTTCAGAACTGCCTCAATTCTGTGTGGCATAGATTCAACAAGGTGTTGGAAACATTCCTCAGAGATTTGGTCCATAATAACTAGATGGCATCACACAGTTGCAGATTTGATGGCTGCACATCCCTGATGCATTTCTCCTATTCCACCACATCTCCCTTTCCACCACATCTCAAGAGTGCGCTATTGGATTGAGATCTGGTGACACTGGAGGCCATTAGAGTAGCATCAGCGGTCTTTGATTGCATTGGACTAGGCATGTGACGGTATCAGATTTCCATGCTGCGATGAATTAAAGGTTTTGCCACGGTATACGGTATTATCACTGTATTCAATTATATCAAAAGCAGGGGACATACATGGACAAAAACAAACATGGAAACAAAAAAGTTGGGACTTTCAACGAGGCGCTGCCCATCTTAGGCTAAGCGCCTCCATCCCTAATCATTATTAAACTTTTTATTTGTATCGTTACCTTACTATTTTATATGCCAACCGACTCCACATACCTCATACAAAGTCCCGTTCTTTTTTCCCCCCCTGTTCCTGATTTATTTCATTAGGAACGCTGGGTTATCGGCTTGTTTAGAGTATTACTTCTATTTTACTATGGATTGTGTTATTTATATTATATTGTCTACCCAATATGCCTACCGGCCTCTCCCTAAGTAACGCTTATAGTATGCTATGGATTACATTACCCATTATATAATAATATTTTACCCAACGTGCCGATTCCACTATACCCTTACCCATTTTATCCCCCCCCCCCCCCCCCTTCAATTTCCGTGTTCAATTATATGATTATATGATTTCAAGTGGCCTTGATCCGATGGCCTGGTCGTTAACGGGGCAAATCCTTGCGGTTCAAAAGTGGTTAAACCTGCAGGAGGACCAGTGTTTTTTTTTTTTTTTATAAATTACTTTACTGTTGCTTTAGGCCTGGTTCACATGTATGCGGGTTGGCGGGCCACATTTCCACAGGCATAGCAGTCCATTGATTTGAATAGGCTGCTATGCCCTCATTTTCAGCAGAAAAAAAAAAGGTGCATGCAGCATTTAAGAAAAATGCAG